>NC_082707.1:176507160-176817160 GCF_030144855.1 Hypanus sabinus
ATGGTGGCACTGTCAGCATTCTTCACAATAGAGTATAACCTTGGGTCAAAATGGCTTAAAAATATTTCATCACTATCTTCTCGAAGCAACAGAAGACTGTTCACTTGATTAATCACAACCAGAATGACGCTGACATGCTGCAGGATAATACTGAATGAGGGATCCCACCACATTGTCTACAGAGTTTCATTACTGTATCAAGACATTCAGTTTGTCTTGAACCCATTCCTTCAGCCTGTATCTGGTTCAATGCCTGCAAATCGTACATTGCAATTCTGCAAAGGAATGTTTCTTTGCTTATGGAATCCCCTGCACTGTGGTACACTGTGAGTGTGCTGCATAATACAGTGTTGCCGGGTTGAAGCACAAGGGTTCCAAAGTTAAACATGACAGTGAAAGGTATTAATTGGAAGAGATGGTGTGAACTCCTGAGAGAAGAGAGAATTCACAGGGAGCTCTGTCATTGCTGAGTCATTATTGCGTGCAAACTAACCACACAGGAGGCCTTGATCGAGATCCATAGGCACAGCTAAGCCTTTGATGACAGATCTTAAATGGCACTGGGAATGGGGCAGAGCACAGACTGAATTAAACTTGAGAGAAGGTTCTATAACTGCTCTGCTGGATTGACTGACTGTGCTGTGGAAACTGAAACTTAATCCTTCTGGAGAAAGACACTGCCATGGTCATTTTGACACATTCCAGATGTCCTATCAAAGATACCCATGTTGGTCACAGACTTATGAAATTTTTATTCAAAATATTCCAGGCATGAACTTCCTACTATTGTCCCAGAATATTCAAAAACTAATAGAGACAAGGTTATAGTGTTTCTAAGAAATCTGAAGGAGTCCATATCTTTACAGAAAAATATGATGGAATTTTTCATTAGTGCAACATATTGGAATGGGGTTGAGAAATGGGTTTGGGTTCAAAAGGCAAATGATGCTCCAGGCACCAAATTTTCCCCTAGAAATGAAAGAAACTGTGGATAAAGTAAAGACTCGTTATTCTCAAGCTCCTGTATGCCATTCTACACACTGTTTGACTACTTTAGATGTCCACTTAGAACAGAGATGAGGAGGAATTTCTTTAGGCCAAGGGTATTGTATTTGTGGAAATAATCTTTTCAGACTGCTGTGGAGATCAAGGCATTGGATATATTTAAAGCAGAGCATGATAGTTCCTTGATTAGTAAGGACGTCAAAAGTTACAGGAAGAAGGCAGGAAAATGGGGTTGAAAAGTATAGTTAATCAGCTATGATGGAATAGCAGAGCAGATGTGATGGGCCAAATGGCCTAGTACTGCTACTATGTCTTATGGTCTTGCAGATATAATTGTACTCAGTGTTTGAAAGTATATGAATGTATATGACTTAGGAATTCACAGTAATATGTTTCTGCCTTATTCCTGCGTTGGAGGTTGGACAACCCTATGCTTTCTGCACAGGTAATATGGGCCGCAGTTTCTAACAACTGAGGGTAGAGTACCTACATGATGGTATTTTAGAGCAGGTTGTGGTTGAGCCACTTGGGAAAAAGATGTTCTGGATCGGGTGTTACGTAATGAACCAGATTTTATTAGGGAGCTTAAGGTAAAGGAACCCTTACCCTTAGGTGACAGTGATCATAATATGATTAACATTACCCTGGAATTTGAGAGGGAGATGCTAAAATCAGATGCATCAGTAATACCGTGGAGTAAAGGAAATTATAAAGGTATGAGAGAGGACCTGGCCAAAGTTGATAGGAAGAGGACACTAGCAGGGATGACAACTGAACAGCAATGATGAGTTTCTGGAAGAAATTCAGAAGGCACAGATAGATATATTCCAAAGAAGAAGTAGTATTATAAAGGCAGAATGACACACTGTAATGGAGAAGGGGAGACAAAAACAATATAAAAACAAGAAAGGGCATATAATATAGCAAAAATTAGTGGGGTTAGAGGATTTGGAAGCTTTTAAAAGCCAACCGAAAGCAACTAAAAAGTCATAAGGAGAGAAAAGATGAAATATGAAGGTAAGCTAGCCAATAATACCAAAGAGGATACCAAAAGTTTTTTTTCAGATATATAAAAAGTAAAAGAGGGGCAAGACTGTGGAAAATGATGCTGGAGAGGTAGTACTGGGGGAACAAGGAAATAGCAGATGAACTAAATCAGTATTTTGCATCCACCTTAACTGTGGAAGACACTAATAGTGTGCCAGACGTTCGAGAGTGTCAAGGGGCAAGAGAACGTGCAATTGCAATTACTAAAGAGAAGCTGCTTGGGAAGCTGATAGGTCTGAAGGTCCATAAGACACCTAGGCCAGATGACCTCAGGGCTCTGAAAAAGGTAGCTGAAGAGATTGTGAAAGCATTAGTAATTCATGAAACATTGGTACTAGGTTCTGGCATGGTTCCAGATGATTGGAAAATTGCAAATGACACTCTGCTCTTCAAGAAGGGAAGGAGGCAGTAGAAAGTAAATTGTAGACCAGCTTAGCCTGATCTCAGTGAATGGGAAGATGTTAGAGTTGATTGTTAAGTATGAGATCTTAGGGTACTTGGAGGCACATGAAAAAAATAGGCCCAAGTTAGCATGGTTTCCTTAAGGAAAAATCTTTCTTCCCCAATCTGATGGAATTCTTTGAGGAAATAACAAGCAGGATAGACAAAGGAGAATTGATGGATGTTGTATTCTTGGATTTCCAGAAGGCCTTTGACAAGATGCCACACTTGAGGCTGCTTAGCAAGATAAATGCCCATGGATTTACAAGCAAGATGCTAGCAGGATAGAGGATTGGATGATTGGCAGGAGACAAAGCATGGGAATAAAGGGAGCTTTTTCTGATTGGCTGTCGGTGATTAGTGGTGTTCCACAGGGATTGCAGATAGGACTGCCTCTTTTTGTGTTATATGTCAATAATTTGGATAATGGAATTGATAGCCTTGTTGCCGAGTTTGCAGATGATGTGAAGATAGGTGGAGGGGCAGGTAGTGTGAAGAAAGCAGGGAGGGTACAGAAGGATTTAGACAGATTAAGAGAATGGGCAAAGAAGTGGCAGATGGAATACAGTGTCCGGAAGTGTATGGCATGTACATAAAACATGGAACATAGAAATCTACAGCACATTACAGGCCTTTCAGCCCAGAATGTTGTGCCGACCATGAAACCTACTCCAGAATTTCCCTAGCACATATCCCTCTATTTTTCTAAGCTCCTTGTACCTAGCTAAGAGGCTCTTAAAAGACCCTATTGTATCCACTTCCACGACCACTGCTGGCAGTGTATTCAACACACTCAGCACACCCTGACATCCCCTCGGTACCTATTTCCAAGCACCTCAAAACTGTGCCCCCGGTGTTAGCTTGTGTACTTTGGTGGAAGTAACTAAAATGTAGACTATTAGCTAAATGATGCCATGGACTTTTAAGACCTTGTGCAGGATTCCCTAAAGTTTAATTTGCAGTTTGAGTCAGTGGTGAAGAAGGCAAATGCAATTTTAGAATTCATTTTGACAGGACTAGAATATAAAAGCAAGGATGTAATGCTGAGGCTTCATAAAGCACCGATAAGGCCCCACTTGGAGTATTGTGACAGTTTTGGGCCCCTTAATTTAGAAAGTATGTGCTGACATTTGAGAGGGTTCAGAGGAGGTTTGCGAGAATGATTCCACAAATGAAAGGGTTATTGTACAAGGAGCATATGATGTCTCTGGGCATGTACTCTCTGGAATTTAGAAGAATAAGGGAGGATCTCATTGAAACCTATCAAATGGAGAAAGGCCTCGATAGAGCAGATGTGGAGAGGATGTTTCCTATCGTGGGGGAGTCTTGGACTAGAGGTCACTGCCTCAGAATAGAGGGACTTCTATTTAAAACAGAGATGAGAGGGAATTTCTTTAGCCAGAGGATGGTGAATCTATGGAATTCATTGCCTTGGGTGGCTGTGGAAGCCAAGATATTGTGTGTATTTAAGGCAGAGTTTGATAGGTTCTTGATTAGTCAGGGCATGAAAGGTTAAGGGGAGAAGGCATGAGAATGGGGTTGAAGGGGAAAGTGGGTCAGCCATGATGTAATGGTGGAGCAGACTCAATGGGACGAGTGGCCTAATTCTGCTCCTATCTCTTGGTCTTGTGGTCTTATTCCAACCGAGATGTCTTTTCCCACTATCCGAGTAAACCCCAGAACAGGGCATGCCAGAGGACAGCAGATAAAATGTTCCCCACATAACTACTGGGGTCATAACCCGAGGAATTTAGGGGCCAGTCTCTGTTATTAAGAGGATTATGAAGAGCTGATTCATGAACAGTTGATTCAATGTCATGCCTTCAGGAACTGAAAGGTAAGGTTTCAAGTCGCCCACGGTGATACTGAATATTGATACTGAGCAGGGTTTATCCTTGCATGACAACAAGAAATGACACTTTCTGTTGAAAATGCCAGACATTTGATCCAACTGAAGGGCTTAAATTTTATATTTTCAGAGCAAAGCCTCACATATTTAGGGATTGTGGTAACATTGGGCTCCGGGCTTTCACTCGTTATTAAGAGAAGATCTCCAGTTACCACAGAGTATACAATCTCTTAAAGCAGTCGGGGTCTACCACACCCAGCTGTGGGAGCAATTAACTGTATCATGGGAGCAGGACTGAGAAACAACCCTTCATTTTTCCACACTGTCTTTTGCACAGAGCACGATTTTACGTCAGCAGGAGGAGGAGGAGTTGTAGGGCAAGCTTGTTGCAGTTAGACGAGGTCTAGCATTGAGCTGTTCCAATGACCTTTTCAATAACTCATTCTCGAGCTATGAGTGTGGTCAGTCACACAGCAGCATCTCCACCTGCCTCTGTGCGGGCACTCCTCTCTGAAATGTTCCAGACTGCATGGGGAGGCTGAGGCTTGTGGGAGTGGGTGAGGGTTTGCTGCTTGGGAGATTGATGAATGAGATTAGGAAGGAGAAAAGCAATCAAACAATAGCCTCATCAAGCTGTGCCCTACCCCAGCTTTTTGACCTCGCCACCATTGCCAAGGTTACTGTTCCTTAATTTAGTTGAACACACTTCAAGATTTGAAAGAATAGGCCGGCAGCCTCCTGTCCCACAGGACAATAGCTTTCAGCTTGACATTCAGCTCAGTGTTGAACCTTACCCCATGTGGCTGATGGGGACATGCTGTAGTAGCGGCCTCTGCACATGAAGGCTGTGTGCTGAGAAGGGACCAGATTTAGTGGTCTTTGCTATCTCTGGGCCCTCTTCTCAGCCCACTGAACATTTTGTTCTCTTTACCTCTTCTGATGCTTTCTCAAACAGGCCAGTGGCTGAGTCCCAGTGTCAGTGTCTGCCAACTTCACATCTAGCTTTCAGATGCCGTTGCAGTGCAGGCCTGGATGTCCAACCGGTGGTGACCAGGTGATCAATTCACCATAGAGAATGTTCCCAGCAATGCAACCATTGTCCATCTGATAAACCTGTCCAATCTACTGCAGATGCACTAGAAGACACTAGACACTAGAATACTACAGCTCAGTACAGGCCCTTTGGCCCTCGATGTTGTGCTGACCCATATATTCCTTAAAAAAAGTACTGAACCCACACTACCCCGTAACTCTCTATTTTTCTGTCATCCATGTGCCTGTCCAAGAGGATCTTAAATACACCTAATGTTTTAGCCTCCACCACCATCCCTGGCAAGTCATTCCAGGCACCCAAAACCCTCTGAGTAAAAAAAAAACAAAAAAAAACTTACCCCTGATGTCTCCCCTAAACGTCCCTCCCTTAACTTTGTACATATGCCCTCAGGTGTTTGCTATTCGTACCCGGGGAAACAGGTACAGGCTATCCACCCTACCTGTGCCTCTTGTAATCTTGTAGACCTCTATCAAGTCCCCTCTCATTCTTCTACGCTCCAAAGAGAAAAGTCCCAGCTCTGCTAACCTTGCTTCATATGACTTGTTCTCCAAACCAGGCAACATCCTGGTAAATCTCCTCTGCACCCTCTCCATAGCTTCCACATCCTTCCTATAATGAGGTGACCAGAACTGAACACAATACTCTAAGTGCGGTCTCACCAGAGATTTGTAGAGTTGTGTTTATGCACTCTGTGATGAATGTGCACAGAGTTTCCATTTATGTACCGGGTTTCAAATATTTCTAGAAAGTCTGAAGGGGTCTACATTAAAGTACCTGAAATTTACTGACCATGCCCCACAAAAAGATATCTGAGGCAATAAAGTAGAAAATTTTGCAATAATTTCTCATGCCTTGCATCTGTTGCCCTGGCCCCAGGAGTGCACTCAGAGCACAGTATCACTGTTTAGAGTTCTCCATTAGGTTGTTGCTAGTCTATCCTTCCTGGCTCAGCTGGCAAATTTTCCAATGTGCATGTGGATATCAGCATCAGATGGTTGGTTATGTGAGTCTCTTCACTGACACATTATCAATGCTGTTTTATGGTGGTGTGTCAGTTGGAAAAGGACACGTTACCCCATTGCTGGTGGCCAACACAGTTCCTTACAGAAAGGGTGGAGTTTGTCCATCAACCGTTGGGGGTTTCCTTTGTATGGGATGCCAGGATGGCATCGTGGGCATAGACTAACTACCTGATGGGGGAGTTGGCACAAGTTTTCTTGGCCCTCTCAAGAACAGTGGTCTCGTGCAGATGAGCTGAAGGCATTTCGCAGCAGGAATTAATGGAATGCTGCTACCGCCATAACTGACATTTATGGACCTTGAAAGGTTCTGATGTGGTATACTAGTCTGGTTGTCCTGAAAGGAATGGATCATGTTGAGAAGTTTCAGTAAACAGCTGGTTTTCATCAGCACCTTGCATGCATCATCCCTGTTCACACAATTGCATGCTTTGGGAAAGTGAATAAACAATAGTCTCATTTATACATGGCATTTCTCTTCCAAATGCTGAACTAAGAGTACATCAGTTATGGATCTCCTGGTTCTAGAACCTCCCTGGGTTTTGTGGTTATCCACTCTGCAGTAGATTGGATTCCAGGTCTGAACAACATGAGCAAATTCTTCTTTCACGGATCATGACAGAAATCCGTCCTCTGGATTGTGGCCATTCAGTATTTTGTAGTCAGGGGTTTCTTGGCTGAAGGCAGGTAGCAGCTGAATGGTGGGATTCGGTGTTCTGCTCCATATCAGAGATAGCCTGGAGAGCCTGTTCTTATACCAGTCAGACTGGGGGTTATCACTCTTAACCACTTTGTGCAAGCTCAATAGTATAACCCCTCCAGAGCACAAACCTACGCAGTTTCCGATATGTCTCTGGACTGTCCGTATGACAGAAAACCTGCCCTCAACTTCCCCATGGGGTCCAAAGGAATGTAGATCACCACATTTGACACAGTCTTTCTACAAATGCTGCAAAAACAATGATCTGATTAGGCATTAGCATTGATCAAATATTATCACTCCATTGCTCTAAAGTTCACTCTTTACCTGTTATCAAGATATGACCTTATCTAATTTAATTCTTCAGGGTATACACAGCTCTATCCGTAAGTATATTTTATATTTAAAAGTATTAGTTTTTATCTCTGATATCTGCCCATTTCCATTCCTCTCTTCTGCCAAATATGATGTCATTGCCAAAAGAAAGGTTGTGCAGAGAGTTTCCTGTTAAACATCAGTCACTGTCTATAATTTTATTTCTAATTTGCACCAATTTGTCTGTTTTTCTATATCTGACTAATTTTCACACCTCTAAGATGTTGGCTTTTTATGAGAGTGCTATATGAATTAGAATATGAAAAAGGACAAGTACTTTATAACACTTTGAAACCTTTGAAAGCTTCGTTTCCAGCTGAGGTTTTAATCAGACTGAAGAAGAAAAATGTTCTGATTCCCGAATAATCAGTTCAACTTTTGATACCCAAATAAATCACACTTCAAACAATGTTACCTGTTTTGTTGGGTGTGAGCTGGAGAGAGTATAAATTTCAATTTAAACATTGCTGTGTGAATGATTCGATTTGTGTACCACAGTTCCAGTCTCAGTGAAGGATTATTGAAAATCCTGTCAATCAGGATGACCTTTTCTCTGGAACATAGAAGATAAATTCTTTAGGGATTTGAAGGTGGGGCTGTCGACAGTGGGATGCAGTGATGATAAGTGGGTAGAGAGGCTGAAAATCTGTAAAAGGAATTGGTCTCTTCAAGAGCCCTGAGAGTAAAATGTTTCCCTTCAATGCCACACTGCTTTTAGAAAGAAAACAGAGTGCTATTATTTAGTTATCATTTCCAAAAAGATTAATCAAATCCTTACTGTAATGCGACAGAAACAAGGTTTTTGCTGTTTTTCATATCACAGTAGTCTAGAATGGGAGGCATGGTAGTGTAGGAAGAGTAGTATAGTAAAATAGTGGTTAGTGGAATCGCTTTATATCAGCAATCTCCAGTTGGGGTTCAATTCCCATTGCTATCCGTAAGTTCTCCCTGTTACCATATGGGTTTCCAATAGGAGCCCTGGGTTCCTCCCATTTTCCAAAGATATATTGTTAGAGTTAGTAACACACACAAAATGCAGGAAGAATTCAGCAGGTCAGGCAACATCTATGAAGTCTATGTTTTAGGCTGAGACCCTTCATCAGAACTAGAAGGGAAGGGGGAAGAAGCCAGAATAAGAGGGTGGGGAGAGCGGAAAAGAGGTATGATCTGGAAGCTGATAGGAGAAGCCAGGTGAGTTCCTGCAGCTTTTTGTGTGTGTTACTCTAGATTTCCAGCATCTTCAGAATCTCTTGTGTTGACGGTTAGGGTCAGTAAATTGTGGGCATGCTGTGTTGGTGTTGGAACCGTACCAACACTTCGTTGGCTGCTCGCAGCACAGTCCTGGCTGATCTGGTTTGATGGATTCAACTGTATGTTTCAATGTGTTGATGTATGTGTGACAAATAAAACTCATTCTTATATCTTTATCATTATATTGAATAAATAGTGCTTCATATTTTAAACATGCAAGTTTGAAGATTTTCTTTTGTAAAGGTTTAGATACATTCTCAGTGAAAAGCTGAAGCAGATATAGAGTGGCATTCATTTACAGGGATCAGCATCTAGTTCTCAAAGGAAGGAGAGATGAGCTGGAATGACTGTGGGGCAGAACCCCATACAGGACACTAATCCATGACACAGGAGCTGGAACTGAAACAACACAACGTGTGCAGGGCACACGCTGATTTTTCCTGAAGCTATTGCGTGGACTTGGGAGTGTTGTTGTTATTAGTGCACCAACTTAGCCTTTGGCACCTAAGGAAGATGGTGTTTGAAGGTCAGGAGAGCACTTCCAACACAGGGAGACACAGTGGAGCGGATAGGAGAACCAGTGCCTCAAAGCTCCAGCTGCCTGAGTTCATTGCCAACCTTCGGTGCAGTCCGAGTGGAGGTTTTACTTTCTCCCTGTGACTGATTTCCACTGGGCTGTCGAGTTTCTTCCCACAGGCCAGCAGTGGTGTTGGGTGGCCTCTGTACACTGGCCCTAGGTGGATGAATGATGTGAAAGTACGGAGAGTAAAATGGGATAGGGTGTTAAAATGATAATTTTACTCAAGTAGGCCAAGGGGCCTGTTTCTCTGTAACTCTAGAAGCCATTGCTTATTGGGCAACAGTGGTCCTGTACCATCCTGTACAGTTCTGAGTTAAAGAGCAGATCAAGATTAACAATTGGTGAAGCACTCAATTTATCCAATATAGTAGATGGAGCCACTGGTAGTTCTTAAAATCTTGTGAGACGTTAATCCACCATGTTTTAATCTGTTAGTATTCTTGTAGCCTTGAAAAGTTATATTGTTTGAATCAGTTAACATGCTACAATTTTACTTTAACACAAACTTCTTTATTTTCCACTTGAATTTCTAGACACATATGCAAAACTCTGTCTCCTGAACTCAGCTGGGCAGGAGATGTCACGGTGCAAAACGTCCATTCGACGTGGTCAGCCTAACCCGGTCTACAAGGAGACTTTCATCTTCCAGGTTGCTCTTTTCCAGCTTTCCGAAGTCACTCTGATGATCTCGATTTACAACCGGCGCAGTATGAAGCGCAAGGAGATGATTGGTTGGATTTCCATGGGGCAGAACAGCAGTGGGGAAGAGGAACAAAATCACTGGCTGGAAATGAAGGAATGTCAGAGCCATCAGGTGTGCAGATGGCACACACTACTGGAATCTTAAACTTGCTCTGGCTCAATAAAGGATGTCTTTTGGAGACCTTTTATCTATGCAGCAGACATCTGTTGTATTGCATTGTTCAGACTCTATGCTAATGCTAACGATAGTCAAGTAGTCCAGGACTTTATTATGTATAGCAGATTGCTTATCTAGCATGAGAAATTCTTACAGGGATTTAAAAGCTATTTCCAAGAGATAAGTGCCTGTGGAGGAGCTGTGTCACTGTGATATAATAACAATGACAAATCA
This sequence comes from Hypanus sabinus, assembly GCF_030144855.1. NCBI lineage: Eukaryota > Metazoa > Chordata > Chondrichthyes > Myliobatiformes > Dasyatidae > Hypanus > Hypanus sabinus. Next base: position 176,517,575 of record NC_082707.1, read on the forward strand.
GTATCTAGGATGAACATGTAGTACAAAGGAACTGCTGTTGCTAGAGATGTAAGTGCATGTATTTAATTGGTCATTAGTTAGTGCCAAGCCATGCATGCAAAAGTGATCCAGTTCTTCAAATGTTCCCTTCCTCTGAGAGTTGAGCAGTCTATAATTTGTTGACAACTGCAAATGCTAAATATCATTGATTTTTGTTTAAAGATGTCTCTTTAACGATAATAAAACAAGCTGTACAGAATGAAGCATTGGTAAAATTAAATCTCCCTCTAGAAATGTCAGAGTCTAGAATATCCTAAGCAGGCATGAATGAAACTGGCTGTGAAGTGACTTTGAGTGATTACAGTGTTTGAGAAGATGAGTATACATCATTACCTGTCAGCTGAAGTCGCTTTCTGCAAATTGTATATTATTTCTGTTGTTTCTGCCACTAAATATTAGATTATTACATTTTATGTCTTTTGATGATTCAACTCCCAGAAATGGATAAACACTATTGTGCTTGGCATCAGATTCCATTTAAATGTAAAAGACAGCTCTTTCTGAGGATGAATAACAAGACGACATAAATCTAAAAGATGATTCTATTTAAATACATCCAACCAGCAACTTAGAAAATTACTCTTGTACTCTGTGCTTTTCTTCAAGCTCGTTGGAGAGGATAAACTGCTTTGCATAAGAATCCTACTGTAGGAAAGCAAGTTCAGAAAAATTAGGTGATCTGAATCTCTGATTTAATACACGTTTTTGAGGTAAAGGCTGCAAATGAAGTATCTTGAGGATAGCTGTATCTTGCTCTAATAAATTTTAAAAACAATTACAATTAACAGTGGACAAGTAACTTCATAGAAGTGCCATTGATGAAAGTCTGTAGTGTGGAAACAGATCATTTGGAGCAGGAATTTTCTATCTTGTGCATTTCTTAATTCTGTAATTCAGTCATATTTCTGGAATTTAATATCCATTTTCAAGTAAATATTTAATAATACCTTTCTATAATAATGATGTTTGCTTCAATGTAACCTTATCTAGAGGAAAATCCATAGCAGTTACAGCAATAAGTAGTTAAAACCAATGTGGAAATTCACCACCATAAACCTTAAAATTTATTTGTCCTTTTTTGTGTCTTCCTCCATCTCATTTCACAAGGTTCTTAGTCCGAAAGGGACTAAGGGAACTCTGGGTTTGCAGCAAAGAATGAATGGTGTTATATTGCATTCTTTACTTCCTTTCCACAGCTTCACTGCCCCCTCTTACAGTTCTTTTTAGTTTCTCTGCTTTTTCTCTTTCCTGCTTCTCTCACTCTCTCTGCCACCCTCAATGATCTCAAATGCTACTTCAGCGTTTTTGTAAATAGAAGTTACGGTGGATCTGCATTTCTGCTTTTAGTAGGTAGTTTTTTCACATTGACAATCCTGGGATCTGAGCCTGCTTGCTGAAGCTTTGGCCAGAGCTGGAGGCGATGTGTAGTACATCCTCCGCTGCCTCAGTAACTTCAGCTGCTTACTCCCTCTCTTGACCAAGTAATGAGCCTTATTCCTCATCTAGAGCTAAATAAGATCAGTGCATGGGCCTTGACTCCAGCTTCAGGGGGGCTTGGAGCATTAACATGGCTAGCAGAGACCTATTGTGCTTGATCACCATGGACCAGTTGCTTAAAATTAGAACAAGAAACAGGTTTATTATCTCTGACATACGTGTGAACTTTGTTGTTTGGTGGCAGCAATACAGCTCTGCGAGACATAAAAATTGCTTAAAGCTACAAATAGTGCAGAAGAGGAATTGTATTGTTCAGGGATTCAGAGATCTGGTGGCGGAGCAGAAGTTGTTCCTAAAACATTGAGTGTGGGTCTTCAGGTTCCTGTTGCTGCCCCCCCCCCCCCCCACCGATGGTAATAATGAGAAGAGGGCCTGTCCCAGATGGTGAGGGTCCTCAATGCTGTCTTCTTGAGGCATGGCCTTTTAAAGATATCCTTGATGCGATGGGGGATGAGAGAGTGGTGGCTGTGTTGGAACTGGCTGAGTTTACAACCCTCTGTAACCTCTTTTAATCCTGCACATTGAAGCCTACATATCAGGTGATGACACCACCAGTCAAAATGCTCTCTACCATGCATCTGTAGAAATTTGCTAGTCATATAGAACATTAGACATTGGAGAAGGTAATCCAGTCAGTACCTCGTGTCTGGTCCTCCATTCAAAAAGATCATGTCTGATTTTCTATCTTGGCGTCATTCTTCCTCCTGGCACCCAGATCTCTTTATTCTTCTAATATCCAATATTCTGAGTTTGGAATTCAATCAATGACGCAGTCACCACACCACTCTCAGTTACTGAATTCCAAAATCTCACAACCCTGTAATCACAATAAAGTATCCCCTGATTTACTAATGGTCCACCCTTTACATTGAAACTGGGACCCCAAGTTGTAGAGCATTAAACTTCTCTACTTATTCTGCCATGTGCTGTAATAGTCATGATGGTTTCAAACAAGGTCACTTCTAGTGAATCCAGCCCAGTCTGCTTAATCTCTTGTCATGTGAAAGACCAGAAATCACAGGAACCAACCTGGTAAGTGCATTAGTTTCCAGATAAGACCCCAGTTGCACACAGTACTCCAAATAGTTTCACCAAGGACCTGGATAACTGTGTAGGATGTACCTATTTTTGGTTTCAAATCATTTTACAAGAAAGTTATCATTTGGTTTCCTAGCTGCACATAGATTGAATAATTAAAAAAATGTTAACTGTGTATACTTTGCTTATCATCCCTGCAGAAGAGGTGGTAGAAGTTTGAGAAAGGCATTAAAGTAACTGGATCGTGATAAAGTGTTTACAATTGGGGAGCCATTCAACATAATTACAATGCAAATCTAATTTGATTTTATTGGTGCAAACAAGCTGAGAATAGAGAAATTTAATAAGAAAAGAAACATTAATAGAAATATAAAAGCATAAATCTTAGATGTACCAGGAAAATAAATAGGATTGGACAAAATAACTTGATATTTTCCAAAATGTTCTTTTCCACTGGACTACTATAAAGCTGTTAAGGAAAACTGGCATTGAGAAATTGAAGAAAACTTTGCATTTACTCGAATGAAAATTTATCACGAAAAATTCTGTTTCATATTTTCAATGTGTCTGACTGAATCTGTTTTAATAGGAGAGATGAAAGGAAAAGATAACAGATAATAACAGCATAGTATTAGCATCCTGACCAGAACCTTCTTTATAATTCAGTATTGTAAATCCACCCCTCTTTGGCAACCATACTTCTGATAGCATAAGCAGCCTTTTGTGCTCATATTGGATACCAACATCAAATAACGATAAATGTAAATTTAAAGTTGTTAAATATATATATATATACTAACTATGGTATTAGTAGCACACACTGCTATAGTGACTTACATTTATCAACAATGTCACAAGGTCACTTGGTGATGTGAATCTTTGTTTTTCAATTGCCCTTGATGCTATTCATTTTTGAAAAATTTCAATGCAAAGATCCTTATTTTTCCGAGGATAAATGATAAATAGTTCTGTTATCAAGTTGGCCACTTTTTCTCATTTGTGAGTGTGAACAGAAAAGGTTAGTATATTGTAAACAGGAGGTACTCTGCACTGAACACTTTGACACAAAGAAAAACAAATAACATACAGATAATCTATGGCTGACTTATAAATTTGGATTTAAACTATCTAATGACTGATTATATTAACTTATGGAATAATATGACACAAAGGAAAACCATTTAGTCTACTTCACCGCTGCCAATTCTTTGAAACATCTACCCAGTTAGATGACTTTTCTCTATAATCTTTATTTTTTATTTTCCAGTCAAGCATTCACCTTTTAAAAGTTATTATTAAACATATGTCCCTGAGTCAGTAAATTCAAGAATATAGCTCACTGTGGAATATTTTGTTCACTCATTCAATCTGATACTTTTTTTCTTATCTTCAATGTCCATCATCTGGTTTTGTCTTCTGGAAATGGAGATAACGTGTCCATACTTATGGTAAATTAATCTGTTCACGACTGTGAGCATCTGTATTAAATCTCCCCTTAACAAACAGATGATAAGGAAAAATTAAGGGCTCCATGAAGAATAAATCCAGTCCCAATCTTCTCTCCAAAATGAACCCTTTAAAAGGAAGAGGTGATGTGTTAATGCATGAGTTTGCATCGGGCCGAGACACTTCATCAGGACCTAATGCCTGGCCTGCTTGCTTTCTCCAACATTTGTGTGTGTTGCTTTGGATTTCCAGTGTCTGGAGATTTTCTCATGTTTGCCAATCATTTGAAATTTCTTTGTACATATTAATAGCTAGGGACAAGGCAGGGACTGGGTATTGATAGTGAATGATCAGCCATGATCTCAGAATGGCGGTGCAGACTCGAGGGGCCGAATGGTCTACTTCTGCACCTATTGTCTATTGTCTATTATTGTCTATATTAGGTGAAAGAGAACATTTTCTATTTTGGGGATGCTGTTCCAGCATTAAGCATTCCCATTTAGGTTAGGTAATATCTATAATAGCCGTACATAGTCTTATCCTTTGTATATCAATATCCTTCCATCCCTACGCACCCCGATCCCTCTAAAGCAGGTAGCCAGCTTGCTTTTCCAGTAAGCCTGTGTGGTAGATTTTCATTATTTTGGGGCTCATTTGAGGAATATTAGACCAAAAATGATTTCATACGTGGCACTGTTTTATTTAAATCTGATCTAAGTCCTGATCAATAAACGCACTTAGGTCCTCTCTGCCCATGCAGTGCATCCAATTAAATCTCACTCTTCCCCCATGCATGCAATGTGCAGAAGTGCAGTGACTCCAATGTACATAGCAACACAAAATGGACATTTTGAAGTCCTTTCACAAGCCCATGGATGGTGTATTAAGTGTAGCTTGACTGAAGCTTGCACTGGTGCTGGCTGGTCTGTGGCCTCCATGACCCTCAGCGCACCTCACTAGGATCACCAATTTATCTACTTTTGCAATTCAATGCTTGGTTTCTCCTCCCTTACGGCAGGACGTCCCAATACAAATTGACCTGATCGATTTTGACATGAAGTCACTGGCCACTTGTAGTTTTTGTTATCGCTGAGATACAGTAAGTGCAGGCATTGTTCGCTCAATTAACTAACACAATATTTGTCAAAGTGATACTTCCCTGAGTTGCAGACCATGAGGAAAGGATCAGGATTTTCATTTAATTGAAATTCAATTAAGTGCATATGCCAATTGCCTTTTATGTGAAAGCATTAGCTATTAACAGTTTACAGAATGGCATTAGATTTGATTTATTTCATCATGTCATGATAGGGAGAGATGTGAATTCAAGTGTGTCTGCATTTTACTGCATTTTCCTTTGACATACTCTGGCAGTCACTTATTATTATCAATATATTTATACAATTATTAGCAATGTTTCCTCTGCATTATGTCCCAAGCATGGCACTTGCTGTTGGTCTATTCCACATCTTTTATATTGTTTGTCAGCAGAACAGATTGAATAGGGTGTTATGTGTTTAACCAAGTCCAGGATTTATGGGAGTTGTACTGCCTTCCACACATTTTTTTATGTTTGTTATTAAATAGATTGATGCCAAACTGTAATTTGTAAATTGATGTCATTCCCTTTCATTCTGTGACCTGTTTGAGATCATTTCTAGAGGCATTTCAAATGGGCGAGAAACTGGAGAGCTTCAAACCAGCCAGGCATCAATAACTCACCTGAGCTATTTCAGATTGATTGTGTAATTGAATGGAAAGGTTCACAGCTTGGCTATCTACTTAGGCAACGAATGTTGAATGCATTCCAAATGAAGCAAACCTAAGTGTTGCTACAGATAACCACTCTGATAGGTTCATTATAATTTACTTTGATTGAACTGGCTGAGAACTCGGGAACGGGTGCCTTGTATTTTCATGAATGCATTATAAACCTTTGATTCAGATCAGACATTCTGACAGAGAGTAACACAGAATTTGCAGCAATGATAAAAGATCTACTCTTTTTTTTTGCTGAAATTTCTCTCAAATAGTGTTTCTCTTATTTCAGGTCCGACAATTTTAAATTCCATTAACTTCCACCCTGCTTTCAAATTCACTCGGACCATTTCTGAGACTTCTCTGTCTTTTCTGAATCTCTCTTGCCTTGGTTTCAGGAGATCAGCAAGCCACAAATATCTACAATAAACCCAAGGACTTGCCCAGCAGCCTCAACCACACCACTTCCCAACCTGTCTCCTGTAAGGGCACTACGTGGCTTCACCTCCACCATAATGTCTTCTATTTATCAGATGCCTGCTCTCACCTCCTGCCTCCAGCCAGAGATGAATAGAATTCACTTGATCGCCACATTTCACTCCACCAGCCTCCACATCCACATATCACTTCCTTTGGCTGCAACAGGCCCTCACTGCCAGCTACCTCTTCATCTTTCCCCTTCTTTGATTCTCCAGAGGGATCACTCTCTCTGTGACTCCTGATCTGCTCACGCCACCCACCCACCCATCCCTGTCTCCTGCAAATACAGGAGATACACCACTTGCCCCTACACCTGCTACCTCACCACCATACAGATACTTTAACAGCCTTTCACGTGAGGCAGAGATTCTCATGTACCTCCAAACCCATCTTTTTTTGTTTGGTACTTGCAACATTGCCTCCTCTAGATTGACAAGACCAAGCATACACTAGCTAACTGTTTTACAGATTTTATTTATTGGCTTATTGTTTCTTATTGTCAAGGGCACCAAGATACAATGAAAAGCATGTCTTGCATCCTACTTATACAGATCATTCATTACACAATGCATTGAGTTGGATGAACCATGAGATCCACCATCTGCTGAGGGCCAGATCAGAGATGTTCAAGTCTGGCAACCAAGGAAGTTACAAGAGGTCCAGAAAGCCACCTCATGTGTGAAGTGGCAATTCCAGGCTAAACTTGAATCCATGAAGGATGCTTGACAGTTCTGGCAGGGCTTGAATGCTATCGCTTCTTATAAAGTAAAATAAAGTTGACAATGGGGCTTTGCTTCCAGATGAGCTCAAAGCCTTCTACACTCACTTTGACCGTCAAAGCATAGAGGAACCATCATAAATTCCCACAGCCCCCAATGATCCTGTGATTTCAGTCTCTGAGGCCAGTGTCCGGGCATCCTTTAGCAGGGTGAGCCCAAGGAAAGCATCCAGTCCAGATGGGGTACCTGCCAATTACTAAAGATCTGTGCTGATCAACTGGCTGGCGTGTCCACTGTGATCTTTAAATTCTCACTTCCACAGTCTGAGGTACCCACCTGCTTCAAGCAGACTTCAATTACACTGGTGCTTAAGAAGAATGTGGTAACCTGCCTCAATGACTATCATCTGGTAACACTTACACCCACAGAGATGAAGCATATCTACTCCTGCCTGAGAAGCAATTTGAATCCCTCCAATTTGCCTACCAGCACAACAGGCCCAGAGCAGATGCCATCTCATTGGCTCTTCACTCAATCCTGCAACATCCGGACAGCAAAGATGCATACATCAGGACGCTCTTTATTGACTACAGTTCATCAATACTATTATCCCCTCAAAACTAACTAATATACTTTAAGAACTTGGCTTCAATACCTCCTTGTGCAATTGGATCCTCGATTTACTCACTTGTAGACCCCAGTTAGTTCAGATTGGGCGCAACATCTTCTCCACCAACTCCCATCAGCACAATTGTGCCACAAGGCTGTGTGTTTAGCCCCCAGCTTTGCTCACTTTACACTTATGACTGCGAGGCTAAGCACAGCTCCAATGCCATAGTTAGATTTGCTGATGACACCACTGTCATTGACCAAATCAAAGGCGGTGATAAATCAGCATAAAGAGAGAGATTAAAAATCTGGCTGAGTGGTGCCATAGCAACAACCTCTTATTCAATGTCAGCAAAACTAGGGAGCTGATTATTGACTTCAGGAGGAGAAAATCGGCGGTCCATTAGATCCATTGAGGGATCAGAGATGGAAAGGAATAGCGACTTCAAATTCCTTAGTGTTATTGTTTTGGAGGACCTGTCCTAGGTAAGTGCACGTAGGTGCAAATATGAAGAAAGCATGGCAGTACCTCTACTTCTTTAGGAGTTTGTGAAGATTTAACATGACATCTAAAATTTAGACAAACTTCGTAGATTATATTGACTGGCTGCATCATAGTCTGGTATGGGAACATCAATGCCCTTGAATGGAAAAGCCCACTAAAAGTAGGAATATATCCCAGTCCATTCCTGGTAAAGCCCTTGCTACCACTGAGTGTATCTACACAAGCGTTGTCATAGGAAAGCAGCACCCATCATCAGAGACCCTATCACCCAGGTCATACTCTCTTCTCACTGCTGCCATCAGGAAGAAGGTTGGGGAGCCTCAGGACTCACACCTCAAGGTTCAACAACCATCAGGTTCGTGACCCAAAGGGGATAACTTCACTAAATTTCACTTGCCCCATCTCTAAACTGTTCCCAAAACCTATGGATTTACTCTCAAGGACTCTTCATCTCTTGTTCTTGATATTTACTGCTTATTTATCTATTTATTTATTTTATTTCTTCATTCATTCATTTATTTATTTATTGTCAATATTTATTTTTGTCTATTTTATATTTGCACAGTTTGTTGTCTTTTGCACACTGTTTGTACACTATTAGTGCAGTCTTTCATTGATACCATTATGGTTATTGGAATTATTGAGTATGCCTGCATAAAAAGGATTCCCAGAGTTGTATATAGTGAGATATATGTACTTTGATAATAAATTTACTTTGAACTAGAATAAGGCAAACAATAACAATGCAGAATAAACTGTAATTGCAATTGACAAGGTTCCACATGGTAGGCTTATTCAGAAAGTCAGAAGGCATGGGATCCAGGGAAGTTTGGCCAGGTGGATTCAGAATTGGCTTGCCTGCAGAAAGCAGAGGGTTGTGGTGGAAGGAGTACATTTGGATTGGAGGGTTGTGACTAGTGGTGTCCCACAAGGATCAGTTCTGGGACCTCTACTTTTCGTGATTTTTATTAACGACCTGGATATGGGGGTAGAGGGGTGGGTTGGCAAGTTTGCAGATGGCACAAAGGTTGGTGGTGTTGTGGATAGTGTAGAGGATTGTCAAAGATTGCAGAGAGACATTGATAGGATGCAGAAGTGGGCTGAGAAGTGGCAGATGGAGTTCAACCCGGATAAGTGTGAGGTGGTACACTTTGGAAGGACAAACTCCAAGGTAGAGTACAAAGTAAATGGCAGGATACTTGGTAGTGTGGAGGAGCAGAGGGATCTGGGGGTACATGTCCACAGATCCCTGAAAGTTGCCTCACAGGTAGATAGGGTAGTTAAGAAAGCTTGTGGGGTGTTAGCTTTCATAAGTTGAGGGATAGAGTTTAAGAGTTGCGAGGTAATGATGCAGCTCCATAAACTCTGGTTAGGCCACACTTAGAGAACTGTGTCCAGTTCTGGTCGCCTCACTATAGGAAGGATGTGGAAGCATTGGAAAGGGTACAAAGGAGATTTACTAGGATGCAGTCTGGTTTAGAGAGTATGCATTATGATCAGAGATTAAGGGAGCTAGGACTTTACTCTTTTGGAGAGAAGGAGGATGAGAGGAGACATGATAGAGGTGTACAAGATATTAAGAGGAATAGACAGAGTGGACAGCCAGTGCCTCTCCCCCAGGGCACCACTGCTCAATACAAGAAGACACGGCTTTAAGGTAAGGGGTGGGAAGTTCAAGGGGGATATTAGAGGAAGGTTTTTCACTCAGAAAGTGGTTGGTGCATGGAATGCACTGCCTGAGTCAGCGGTGGAGTCAGATACATTAGTGAAATTTAAGAGACTACTAGACAGGTATATGGAGGAATTTAAGTTGGGGGGTTATATGGGAGGCAGGGTTTAAGGGTCGGCACAACATTGTGGGCCAAAGGGCCTGTACTGTGCTGTACTATTCTATGTTCTATGTAAAAGCTACCGAAAAAGTGCAATAAACTGCAAGATCATAACAAGGTAGATTATGAGGTCCAGAGTCAGTTTTATTGTGCAAGATGTCCATTCAAAGGCTTGATGACAATGGACTAGAGCCTTCAGGTTTCTGTATCTTCTGCCTGACAGGAGAGGAGAGAATACAGGACGTCCAGGGTAGGTGAGGACTTTGATTTTACTGGATGCTTTACTGAGACAACAAGAAGTATAGATGGAGTCCATGAAGAGGACTAGTTCTTGTTAAGTATTGAGCTGCGACTACAATTCCTTCTTATGGTTGAGTACAGAGCAGTTGCCATACCAAGCCCTCAGGCATCTAACCTGAATGATCTGCCAGCAATGGCCAGTGTGAGTTTCCAGCTGCAACTTCCTTTCCCATTTACGCACTGATCTCTCTGTCTTTCGCCTTCTCCCCTGCCACGTTGTGGTCAAGGGCAAACTAAGATTAGAACTTTCATACGTCATTTGGGTAGCGTACACAATAGCATGAATATTGAATTTTCCAGATTCAGGTAACCCACATCCCATGTGTTCCTTTCCCCACTCCTACTGGGCAATCTTGGTTCTCTCTCTTCTTGTTGAACTTTTCTGTCCAGACTCCCCCCACCCCCCTCACTTACTCCATTATATAGATTCATTAGCCCGCCCTGCCTGGTTCCATCTGCCCATCACTGATATACTTGTCCAGCTAGGTTTCTTCTCCTTGTACTTCCTATCCTCTCCTCCATTTTGTTCTAATTCAATGCTGATCCTCGTTTATCTCATTCCATGTCAAGTTCCAGCCTCTATCTCTACTCCCCTTCCCTTCCCTCACTTGGGTCAATTTGTAATTTTTTACTTTATCTACTTTCGTCTGTCGTCCATCAGCCTCTGTCTCTAAACCTTCCCGTCTCTCCTCCTTCCCTCTTCTCCTCACCTGTTTCCACCAAAGACTTACTTACCCCTGTCTCACCTCTCCCCCTCCCCTCTTTATACTATCTAACTCCCTTCTACATTCCCAAACCTGATGGAGGGTGGAGAGTCTCCGACATCAACCATCCTTTTGTATCACAGACGCTTTGTGACCCAATGCGTTCCTCCAGCTGTTTCTTTTGCTCCATGTCTGTGGCATCTTGTGTCCCTTTTCTAAATGCTGCAATCTCTTCTCACTATCATGATAATTTGGGCCAATATTTTCATAGCAGTGTGGATATTGTTGAAATGCACAATGCAAAAATGTTTGTGCAATTGAATAAAGCTTAACTGGGCTTGCATACTCTGATCTCTTGGCTATCCCAGCATGTTCTGCTCTCAAGTGAGACTAATTGGCTTTTAAAATTCTTTTCTTGGAATACAAGCCTGTCAATCGATCAGACATACTCTTGATCAATTTTATCCATTTTGGTGAGCAGGAACACATAGTACTTGTCACTCCTTTGTGTAGTTAATGGCTTAAGAATGAGAATTTTGACACTTTGTGTATGCATTTTAATTTTTCTGCATGGTATGATTTGTATTGCATGATCTCTTAAATCAGATGTATTTGCTTTGTGTAATATGACAACAGAAGACACTACGTTTGTTGCAATTAGAACGTCAATCTTCTGTGGGTGTATTTTTAGTAATCTGTTGAAGAACCTGAATGAACAAAGATAAAAGCTCCTAAGGGTTTCTTTACACAATGGCTCTTTACCTGACAGTAACAGTTTGTTACTCCCATTACTGTATGGCACATGCCCATGATGCACTTTGGTGATCCTCTTGCACTCTGTGCCCATGGCAACAATTACTTCTGATTGCCTGATAGGAAGCCTTTTTTTTCTGTTCAGTCCTGACCTGTAGCAATGAACAGAGAAAGTTGATATCAATGATTCAAAAACCCACAAAGAATCACTCAAGTTAATTCATTTTGCTTATGAACGTGGTAAATTATTCTAATCAATCCTTTGTTTCATATGTGGCAGAACTCTTCCATTGGTTTCTGATCATCTCAAGAACTTGCAGTTGTGTTGTTTGTGCTGACAGCTTTTACACATGTGTATCATATTCCTTTTTCCTAGTGTCAAGTATCAATACAAGGCACTGAGATAATAACTGCTTCAGGCCAAAGCCGATTCCTGGCAATATCCCTAAAACTGTGCACACACTTTGACAATTTTGACAAGTTAGACAAATGGCCTGTTATCCCAGAGGGAGGATTATATCTAGACATTCTCAAACTCTGAACATTAGAGCATTTTTTTTTGCTAGAAATTTCAGCTGATCCATTTAAACATTCCACTTTTTATTCAACTGATGCTTACTCTTGTAAAAGTGGATTTGCTAACGTAACATGCCCAGAATCAATCTTCCTCCTGTGTATGACAGGACACATCATGTAACATGTTGCTTACAACCAAGTCAGCTGCTGATTTTATTTTTTGCCTTGAGCGAACTGCTGTTTGATTTCCTTTGATTTAAATCAGTGTTTCTCAACTGTTTTAGCCCAATGCCCCCCTAAAGTACCTTCATACTTGCCAACACCCCCCTTAGGCACAAAACACTTTCATGTCTACCATATGCTAACATGAGAAAGATGGTTCTCCTTTAACTTTTTATTTGTCTTTAAGCCTAGCTTACACAGTACCTGTGCACTGTACAGCTACTTCGATGTCAATGTGTCCTTGAACTTGATGGTTTTTAGCAAGAGTTGAAATATCTGGTTCAAGTTGTAATCAGCAAAAGCCTTAAGTCCCCACATATAACAATGCCCAACTGGTTTCTGATTTTTATGAGCGTGTGGTTCACTGCACTGAAGCCTCTTTCAACAATGAAGGAGGATGCAAATGCAATGAAGAGCAGTTTGACTCTTCTCCAAAGACCAAGAAACTGCATATGACAGCGTGGCCACGTACCACAAAAGGCAACATTTTTGAAAAGCATTTTTGCTTCATCATCATTCCGAATTTTGATAATTTCTTCTTGCAAGCTCTCTTCCTGTTCTTCCATCTTGCAAAGAAACGGGTTAATTACCCAGTCTGGAATTTCCTGGTCGTTCAAATCTTTGAACTGATTCTGAAAATCCTTCTTCAATGACTGCGGATGTAAACAGTACTCTTGCAAATCACCATCTGTGAAAGAGAGTGACATACTTCACATTCAGGGAAACTGTGAGAAAATTCTTCTCCCAATATTTTGTTTACATATTTCTAACTTTCTAATAAAAGTGGACACTGCACTTTTGCCTGGATTAAATTGAAATTCTCACCCTGCGGTTTCATATTTAGAATGTTCATTTTGTCTTACAGATCGTCTAGGTGTGCCACATCTCCACATAGAAGTTCAATCTTGTTTCCCAAGCTCTTGTGTACTTTGAGCAAAAATTCAACCACAGTCTCAAAAAGACCGAAGAAATTTTTAAGCAGCAGCCTTTTGACAGCCAAGGCACTTCAGTGTGAAGAAGCAAATGTTCAAACACTTCATCGGTATCTTAGCATAACTGGCAAAATATTCTGCTGTTCAATGGCTGAACTTTAATTTTGTTGATAGCAGATATCACAAGAGTCATGCTTGAAAAAAGTCACTGGCTGAAGTTTTTGGCTGCGAGATGTTGACGATGAATTATACAATGGATTGCAAACAGACTTGGAGTTTCTTTTTTCATAAATGCCACCAAACCAGCATGGCGACCTATTGGTGCTCCACCTATTGCAGACAGATGTTCCTAATCCAAATATTTTTATCCTCAATACTCATTCTGCTTGATGTAGATTGATTCTCAATTGATATTTGTTTCAACTTTTTACAAAATAGTATCTCTTCATTAACTTTTCCATTTCTGATAAACCATACATGTGCCATTAACAATGCCTCATTGTCTCACACAGTTGACGCATCCAGTTGTATCCGAAATTCTGTTTCTTGTAGCTCGGTGCATTGTTGATACTCAATACTTTTGCTCATTTCATCAATAAAATGAGCTACAGAGTTATTACTCAGAGGAATTGATTTTAAAATACTGGTATCCATTTTGAGTATACTGGTGAACACTTCTGACACAACAGGCATTATTAATCTTTCATTAATTGTATGAGACTTTCCACACTTTCCGATCATTTTGGAAATGTTATATGAAGCAATGAGACCACTATCAAGGTCATTTTTAGCTTTCTTGGTAAATGATTCGAGAGTAATGCTTATCAAATGCTTTCATATTCTGGAACTGAGTAAGTAGCCTTTTCAGATTGTCTTTTACAGGAGTGTTCCTGCAATCTCGATGGTTTCATGGCTTCATTAGACAGTACAGTATTACAAATAAGATACATTAGGGCGTTGCTGATCTGACGGGAACAGAATAAAACCATACTCCGGGTATGTAACATTGTACTGTCACACTTTCTATAGTTTCTGTTTCTTGGCAGGATTAGAATTCAAGGTTTCACAGCCTTCAGTCTCATAGAGATCACACCATACGTATTTCTCCATGATTAACGGGGCTAAATTAAAATAAAAAATTAGCACAAACTCGGAATGCCTATCGGATGTTGACAACTGCAGCGAATTGACACGGTCAGTCAGGTCTCGTGCCTCAAGTTAGAGTGCTGTTTAGTGACCCCCCCCCCCCCCGATGACTTCTATTTCCCCTAACATTCCCTTTGGGGAATCACTGCTTTAACCAAAATCTGCTGACCACCGTCTCATCTCTACTCCATCCCGTCCCACCTAGAAAAAGATGCCTCGTACGCCAAGATGTTGTTCATTGACTTCAGTTTGGCGTATAGCATGATGGTCACTCGGAGGCTGATGGGTAAACTGTCCTCATTGGAACACAACACCCCTCTTTGCAACTGGATCTTGGATTTCTTGACAGCCAATCTGCATCAGCAGCAACATCTCAAGCACCAACTACTATAATGTGGGGGTCGTAAACTGGAACTCAGCATTCAACACCATCATCCCCTCAAAGCTAATCAATAAGCTTCAAGACCTCCTTGTGTAATTGGATTGTCTTGTACTCACTTGTAGGCCCCAGTCAGTTCAGATTGGCAACACCATCGCCTCCACAATCTTCATCAGCACAGACGCACCACATGACTGTGTACTTAGCCCCCTGATCTACTTGCTTTACATTTACGACTGTTTGGCTAAGCACAGCTTCAATGCTGTATTTAAGTTTGTTGACAACAGCACTGTTGCTGGCCGAATCAAAGTTGGTGATGAAGCAGCATGCAGGAGGGAGATTGAAAATCTGTCCGAGTGGTGCCACAGCCACAACCTCTCACTCAATGTCAGCAAGACCAAGGAGGTCCACAAGCCAGTCCTCATCGGGGGAACAAAAGTCACAGGGGATCAGCACCTTCATTCCTCTGTGTATCATTTCCGATGACCTGTTATGGGCCCAGCACTTGAATGCAATTATGAAGAAAGCATAGCAATGTCTCTACTTCCTTAGAAGCGTATGAAGATTCGGCACGACATCTAAAACTTTGACCAATTTCTATAGATGTGTGGTGGAGAGTATATTGACTGGTTGCATCACATCACAGACTGGAATGGAAACACTGATGCCCTTGAATGGAAGATTCTACAAAAAGTGGGCCAGTCCAACATGGGTAAAGCTCTCCCCACCATTGAGGACTCTCTTGGGAGTGCTGTCTTTGGAAAGCACCATCCATCATCAGGGACCCCACCACCCAGTCCATGCTTTCTTCTCACTGCTGCCACAAGAAATAGGGTACAGGAGCCTCAAAACTCCCACCACCAGGTTCAGGAACAATTACTTGCCCACAACCATCAGGCTCTTGAAACAAGAGGGGATAACTACACTCAACTTCACATGCCCCATCACTGAAATGTTCCACAACCCATGAACTCACTTTTGCTCTTGATATTTATTGCTTATTTATTAATATTATTTATTTCTTTTGTAATTGCAAGGTTTGTTGTCTTTTATGCATCGGTTGTTTGTCCTGTTAAGTACGGTCTTTCATTGTTTCTATTATGGTTCTTGGATTTATTGAGTATGTCCACAAGAAAATGAATCTAAATTGCATAGGGTGACGTATATGTACTTTGATAATAAATTTATTTTGAACTTTGAAGTTGCACAGTATTCTTTTGCAACACAGCCATGTGTTCCTTGTGAAGCCACCATCGGACATCATGCACCACTTTAAGAAAAGACACTGATTATTTATGCATTTTGCATAACTTGTTTATATTCAGTCCTCCATGATATTATATTGCTTTGGTTCTGCTGTTGGATGTCATTGCAAAATGTAACATTGGGTATCTCCTTGGAGAATAGGCATAATTCTATTGGGCCATCTTCTGTATTAGCTCTTCCTGTAAAACTATGTTTCTGCCATAAATTGTGTCAGACCTGTTTATATATTACAATCTGTCAATCACCAGTAGCAGTGAACAATGTTTGACTGATAATCAAATTGAAACCACCATGGCTGCACTCGTGTCAGATAAAAACACTCTCTTTTCATTTTGCAAAATATTATGTTACAATGACATCGCCACTGGCTTGCATTACCACCAGAAGGATGATCACATTGTGTCCTGCAATCTGTAAGTGTAATCAGCCAATGGCTTGGCAATGGTTCAGTGCATTTGGCAGCATCATTATGAATATGCAAGGAAATTGTGTTCTTGGGTCAGGGTTGTGAACTTGTATGCAACAGCTGAAATAGTAATTATCTATGAGAGAAGAAAATGGAAAGCAATTTGGTTTTGTTGAATTCCACGCACAGCAACACTTAAGTCAAGCTGTGGGTATTTAGTTAATCCATAATTTTCTGTTTGCTCAAATGTGAGTCATCACTAGTATGATAACAGAATTTCTATTTGTAGCAAATGCTAACATCGTAACTATGGAAAAATCCATCAATCCTGACATCACATACAAGAAATCATCTCAGGTACAACTGCACGCCAAAGGCCAGATATTTAATTGCATTTTAGGAGTATGTTTTATCCATATTAAATAGAATGTATTATTTTACAAGTAAACCTGTGATTGTATCTAGCTTTGCAAGGGAAAAAAAACATTCTTCAGCCCTAGACTTGCAACACCTTTCACAGTGGCAGCTGTGTTCTGCAGCAGACACCATAAACAATGAAGAACTAATTGAAGGACAACATGCTCTAAACCATGACTCATCTCTTGATACCATAAAGCCCTTCCACCATGTACAAAACACGTCCGGAGCATAATGGGATACTCTCTATTTATCTGGATGAGACCGACTTCAGCAACTCTAAACACAATCCAGGAGAAAGCTTATCTGCTTGGCTAGTCCCCAATATAAATCCTCATTCCCTCCATGGCAGATGCATTGTATGTGGTCTACAAAGTGCTCTGAAATTACTCACATATACCACTCTCACAGCAAACATGGATCCCCTGCCATCACTATAGAATAAGGCCTGGCAGGGAAACATCAATGTCCAAGAACAGAAAAACCTACAAAAGTGGTGGATACAGCCCAGTCCATCACAGACAAAGCCCTCCCCACCATTGAGCACATCTACAAGGAGAACTGCCACAAAAAGAAGCATCTGTAATCAAGGACCCTCACCACCAGCCCGTGCTCTGTTCTTACTTTGACGCCACTGAGAAGGTACAATGAATCCCAAAACAGTACATGGTGACATACATGTACTTTGATAATAAACATACTTTCAACTTTGAGTAAGAAAAGGGAGGAAGGACACATAGGAAAACCTTCACCTGCAGGTTCTCCACCCAAGCTACATACTGCTGATATCTGGCCATTCATTTAATGCTCCAACTCCTGGAGCTACCTATGCAATACCATTGTGGAAGCGTATTTACAAAAGCTTCTGCAGTGGTCCAAGAATCTGGCTCCCCACCATCTTCTCAAGAGCAATAAGAGACACCAACGTCCTCCAGCCTAATTAAAACATAATGAATGGCTTACAGGTAAACTGCATCATTTTGGTACAGGTTTATTTTAATAATGAAGTGGAAATCTTCCTCAGGCTGTTTTAACACAACATTTATGTCGCACTAAATTGATTCTCACTTGTCAAAAATTCATGTCATAATTCCTTGCTTTAATTTTAGTAATTTCATGTTCATTTTTGTAATTTTGGTTCTCTCCACTTTTTATATTGTGACAACTGATCAGCTTCAATCTTTATTAATTGAATGAGGTGGGAAAATAGAGTAATTTTTTGAAAAGTGTGTAAAAGTTTAAAGTGCTTGAACCAGTGATGAATGATTCTCAAAGTATCAGGAGAAAGTAAATGAAAATGGGGAGTAGCCATTTATCAATGTCCAGCTCAGAACTAGGTATTCAGAGAAAATTGAGGAAGTTCTATACATTATAAAGAGGAAGTGGACAACTTGGTAGAGAAAAGGGTTTATTAGGGGTCTAAAAGATTATCTTTGTGTGCAGTCAGAGGATGCATGTATGGTTTCTAATTAATATTTTGCTATTATTTTCATAAAATACTGGTGCTGTATTTAAGGAAGAAAATATTAAATATTGTATAGTATAAAGAGAGTGCCCGAGGATGCATTAAGGAGTGTCATCATTCACAATGTGAATAAATTGCCAGACCCTAATGAAATGTAATTCAGAAGTTAAAACAAATAAGAGAGAGAAAAATGTGCAGATGTTCTGGCCTTTATTTTATAACCCTCCCTAGCTACAGAACTTCTTCCTCATTCAAGGGATGTGGGTTACACAGGGTGAGCCAGCTTTTGGTTGTCCTAGTTGGAAGATAGTGGGGTCTGTCAATATTGTCCTCTTGTGTAGAAAGGAGAAAAGGATAAACCAAATAATTATAATCTGATGACTTTAGCATTGGTGGTTACATGACAGGAATTGATTCTGTGAAACAGCGAGTAGCACTATTGCAGAGCAGGTCGTACTCCTCCTCTTGGCCTCAGTTCTCAGCTTGGTGTTATACCTCGTAGTCTTCAGGTTCACCCTGTGATGGCATGGATGCTTGTGTTTCTCAGCATATACAAAAGATGTTGGTAGCTTAATTAGTTCCTATAAATTACCTTTAGTATGTGTGGGTATAATGAAAATCATGTCATGTGATAGTAAATAGATTAAAGCAAATAGTGGGGAAACGGGTGGAGAGTCCTAACACCTGGCATAAAATTGATGATCTAAATGTCTTCCTTCTATCTTGCAAGGAAATATGATGTGATAGTTAGAAAGACACAGATTAGTCAAGCAAAGTCAACATGGAATTATTAAGGAAAGGTCATGTTTGAGTAACGATTCAATTTTATGAGGATGTATTAAAATGATAGATTGTTTGGATTGCAGCAAAGCTTTTGACAATAATAGTAAAAGTGAAGGAGGTCCAAAGCAGTAATTGTTATATGGTGAGAGTAAGCATTCGGCACGGACTGGAAGGGCCGAGATGTCCTGTTTCTGTGCTGTAATTGTTATATGGTTATATGGTGAGAGCAAGTGTTTGGCACGGACTGGAAGGGCCGAGAAGGCCCGTTTCTGTGCTGTAGTTGTTATATGGTTATATGGTGAGAGCAAGTGTTCGGCACAGACTGGAAGGGCCGAGAAGGCCCGTTTCTGTGCTGTAGTTGTTATATGGTTATATGGTGAGAGCAAGTGTTCGGCACAGACTGGAAGGGCCGAGAAGGCCCGTTTCTGTGCTGTAATTGTTATATGGTTATATGGTGAGAGCAAGTGTTCGGCACAGACTGGAAGGGCCGAGAAGGCCCGTTTCTGTGCTGTAGTTGTTATATGGTTATATGGTTAAGTGTGGCAACAGGGTTCCACAAGATTCAGTACTCAGTCCCCCTGTCTTTAGGTCTGATTGACAGGAGATTTACAGTTAGTTAAGATATGACACAAAAATTGTCTGTGTAGATGTCAGTATGCAGGAGAACTTTGGCCAATATGTATAGGCTGTCTGATTCATTGAACGGAAACACGGAAAGTGAATTTTAATTCTGAGAAATGTAAGATAAATCATAATCATGAGAAAGTCTGCAGATGCGGGAAATCCAAAGCAACACACCCAAAATGCTGGAGGAACTCAGATAGCCAGGCAACAACTATGGAAAAGAATAAGCAGTCAATGGAAAAAAGGATGAAAAGATGAACTCCTTTCAGAACAGCGCTTTGTGTGTGTTGCTTTGGATTTCCAACATCTGCAGATTTTCTCATCTTTGTGCTAAAACTAGGGCTGTTTCTTTTGAACAGAGAGAAGTGGAGGGGGGGAAGAGTTGTGATCTGCCATGATAAATCAAAAGGTGTTTCCCCCTAAAATAGGGATCAGAATCTCAAGGCATGTGTTTAAAATAACTGGCAGAAGAACTAGGGCTCAGATGAAGAGAAGTAATTCACCCAGAGAGCGGCAAGGATTTTGGATTTACTATCTGCAAAGGTGACCGAGGCTGACACTCCCACCAGACTTGATTCTGGAGGCTGTGACTTGTGGTATGACTGACCAAGTTCATTCAACAAAGATGTGATAGGCCCAATGATCTCCTATATTTTCTGTGATTAGATAATTCTAAGCAGACTGGGCAGTCAGAACTTTTATTCATTAACATACAAATTGGAAGAGCAACAACATTAAACATACAGTAATTGTTATCCATGTCCAATCAGACAAGACAGATATGTGAGGTTACTGACCAATTAAAATACGGACCCCCTGATGCATGAGTGTGATACCTTGTGGAACATGGTTCAGAATCAAGAAATATTTCCATTATGAAAATTTAGTGACAAACTTTCAATACCCATCAACATGCATCCAATAACTAAATCAAATAAAATCAACGTGTAAATACTCAACCCAGCAGTCAGCCAACAAGGTGAGAGAGACAACAGAGTTACTGAGATTCCTGGGCACTCCTGGTTTCAGGTGTTCAGGAAATTGCCTTTATATGAATGGTTGAGATATTTTTATTTAATAAACGCAGAAAGATTCTGGGACAGGCAGCATTTATGGAGAGGAATAAGCAGTCAACGTTTAGGGCAGCGACCTCTCATCAGGACTGGAAAGGGTTTTTTGAAACTATTTCTTGCTTAAGTTTAGAAAAAATTAGAAGTACTATTTTTGATTCATCAATTAAATTTGAAGAAACTTGGGGACCGTTCATTCGACACTTTCACATGAATTAATTTGACTTCTTCCAGACCTTTACTCTTATTATTCTTGTTCTGGTGTGGAGTTCCGAGTTTTTTGACACTATCATATACTTATAAACTATTATTATTGCCCATGTTAGTTTAGGTTTAGTTTTTTTAATTATTTCTTTAAATATACATTTTTTCTTATATTTTACATTTTTTCTTTTTCTTTTGATGATTATTTTTAATCGTTTCATGTATAATCTATATAGATTAGATTGATATTGTATGATCATTTTTCGCTGATAGTTTAATAAGATATTGTTATCTTGTTACTAACTCAATTTTAAATCTATTGTATTCATAACATGTAATATTATTATGTTATGTTTTTTTAAAAAAAATTAATAAAAAGATTGAATAAGAAAAAAAGAAAGGACTGGAAAGGAAGGAAGAAGAAGCTAGAACAGAAAGCGTTTGGGGGTGGGGAGGGGGAGTAATACAAACCAGTATTTTATTTATATGACAATATTTTATTATATGACAATTTTATTGTCATTTGCCGGTGTTTCCTACAGTAATACATCTGGAAGTTAAAGTCCTAAGCATCCTGGAGCGTGACGATAACTGTATCAGACGGGCTCTATAATAAGGTTTCCTCGGCTTTTCTTCTTCTCATTTGACACTTCTGCCGTCGTGTTGTTTAGGAAAAGACCACAGAATAAACTACCTTAAATCTCACCCTAACAACTGACCAAGTGGAAGCCACTGAACAAGAGAAAGTAGCAAGATTGGAGGTCAGAAGACGAGGAGGGCTGCAAGGTATTCCACGAGGGATATCAGATAGACGGGGGACACCGGGGAGTAGAGCGCTACCCTGGGGCGACACTTTGGCGAGGGGACCGGGTGTCCGAGAAGACTGGAGGTCTGGCCCGGGTATATAATGATCAGAGCCACGTTGCAGGTTAAGACAGCTTGAATTCAGAGCCTGAAGAGATGATAATTGCCACTTGAGCGTATTAATGGTCAGAATTAATTGAGGGGAAAGAGCCCGCTCCCGCTTTCATTGGCAGGTCTTATTAAAGCTGGTGCGTCACCTCACCGGCGACTGCGGTGTTTGTGCACAGCTCTGTCGGCACGCCGCAACGAATGTACAACCAGTCTCCAGAGCATGCTTGCACCCTCCCCACTGGACTGGCGTACTTGACACCACCGTTTAAGCTGCATGCTCCATACCTGCCATTAGGTCGAGCTGGGAGCAAAGCTCAGACAGGTTTAGGGGCCCGACACACGGTGTTCTCGATGCGCACCCTACACTGGGAGCGAGCTTCCTGGAAATAATCGCTTCGATGCATCTTACAAGTAACTTATTAAACCGCGCACATTGTTCCGTCCGAAGGATCTGTTTGCAGCATTTGTTGCGTTGCGGGGTAATGATCAGAAAGCATCAGGTTTTGTTCTTTATTTAAGATAAACTGTTAGATAGCAGATTATAACAAGGTGGAGGGGGTTGGTTGGGCGCCAGTCGGCTTTCCCCATCCACCTTAGAGTAACTGGGCAGAAAGAGCTCTGCTCCCCCCCACCCCCACCCCCAGCGACCCGGCTGTACCTGAGATACGGAGAGCGTCAACAAGCTCCTAGCAACTCGCTTGGAAACAGTCAAGCTCGGCTCGCCAATCGGCAGGGAGGCTGCGGCTGTGATGTGACTTTCACGCCTGTCTTCATTAACAGATTACAGATTGTCGCTGACAAGCCAGGACGGAGGGCGGCCACCGGGACACTTCCC
Organism: Hypanus sabinus; assembly: GCF_030144855.1. NCBI lineage: Eukaryota > Metazoa > Chordata > Chondrichthyes > Myliobatiformes > Dasyatidae > Hypanus > Hypanus sabinus. Next base: position 176,540,432 of record NC_082707.1, read on the forward strand.
CCCGGGCAGGACACAAGGAGGGGGGAGACCCGGCTTCAGCGCGCCACCAAGAAGCACTGGTCGCAGGATCGATTCCACCAGCTCCTCTCTTCGTTAGCAGTGTTATTGACAAGGTAATTCTCAACATGGACAGGAGTTACCTGCAGGAAACTGGCGAGACATTATGGGTAAAACTAAAGTTGATATAACAACCTCCAATTTGCATTATCGGGACTAGTCGACAGTAGTCAATTATCTCCTTTTTTATTTTGCAATTAGTTATTCGTTTAAAATCTCCAGGTGAGGATAGGCGGGAAGAGGAAGATTTTAGAAGTCTTTGCATGATTCAATTGCGACTGTGAATTCGGACTTCAGTCCCCTCCCTGCCAGTACCTCTTTGCGGGTTGTAACAGTTTCCAGTCCTTGACAAATGGCGGGTTGTAACTCATATTTACATATATATGTAAATGTATATTTAGTTGTACCAAAGTCTTTGACTTGTGCTTAGTCGCCGCGTGTCTCAGCGAACTCTCCAGTAGCGGTCAGTGAGCCGCGTTCAGACCAAAGTGCAGGAACCTAGCGTGGAAAGGTGGCTTCCTTATTTTTTTAAAGAAAGCCTTCTTCTGCTAGTCAGTGGAGTCCTGCTTTTGGGATAGGAGAGGAGCCAACAATTTTTTCATATTTCAAAGATTTTCTGACAATTTAAATTCAAGGAAATCGACCCGAATCTCTTATAGAACTCTCCCACTTCAATTCTTTACATATTTACTTCTTCACCCAGGCTGTCCACCACTGCACGTTCTATCCCATTATTTCTAGTATTTGCCAACACACAAGGGGTAAATATTTCATGTGCTATAGAGCAGCTGATCGTCAGAAACCTGATATGGTCCTCGCGTTTATCATCGTTTAATAATTTCTCGTTCTTAGCTGTTATTTATGATCGTCTTTCCCTTCAAAGTCTAGACCTAGGGTGTTTAAAATTTTGTTCCAGATTTTGACTGCAGCGCGTAATGTCCGGGTAAAAGGAAAGAGGTCAGACCATCTTTCCCTCTGGAAGTGAATCAGTTACCCTGAATGGGGGGAAAAAACAACAAGTTACCAGACTGAAAGAAACAGAACTCGGTACAGTCGTGTATGCAGTGAGTCTGTGGTCTGGAAGCCGTCCGAGGCTTACCTGGCAGCCTGGAGCGTGGAGATCAAGTAATGCTATCCCTCTACTCTGCTGGAACTGACAGCCTGTGAACTGCAACATTAGTTACCGCTTGTACAATGTAACTTGGAACTCGCAACCGCCAAGTAATGCGACTCATCGCCCTGACCTGTAAACGATCAGATTCTGACCCTAGAGACAAATGACCAAAATATTCGAAGCTCGCCCTTCTCCCGAGGTGTTGGCTGCTGAGATCCAGTTTTTACTTTGTCAACTGTGCCGTCCGCCCTCGTCCCCTGGCAATCGATGACTATTTGCTGAAATCATTTTCAGACCAGTTTACAGTGTAGTGAGGGGTTGTTCAAATAGATACAGTAACAGAGGATAGACCTGGTGGTGGATTTTAAGATGATCTTCCTACTGTACTTTTCAGTTCCTAAAAGGGAAGGTGAAAATAGTTACAAACGCGAACATCAAGGAGGAAACGAGAAGTTAAACCTAACTGGTCGTGGACTTGGTGCAAGTGTTAAGTATCATAAATATGAAGTCCGTATCGACTTTAGGCCATGAGTTTAACACCAGGAAAATCGGGAGGCCGTTGTCAACAGATTTGACGTTAAACTAGAGAGCGCACCAGCGTGCGCCACAATCCCGGTTGATTGTGTGTAGCATCTCCGGATTCAGTTTAGAGTAACAATACAATTTCTGTTGCTAACATTCGTTTTAATAACCCTTGTTGCTTCCTGTCAAGGCATTGGGATATTGTTTGGAACATGGTTTCTATTAACCTTGCAATCTAAAATTGTAGATCTTTGTAGGGAGGCAAATGGAATTGAGAAGCAGATAAGTGGAGCAGGATTCTTGTGGCGCTAAGCTTGGAAAGGAAAGGATGGCTAGGCATCGAATCGGATTTGAAATGTAAGTTGCATTTGACTGAAGACTGACTACGATCACTACCGGAGGATGGAGAGGAATCTGATGCTGTGGGTGTCCCATTGTTGGTGGTAGTGACGGGGGGCGGGGCTGCGCCTCTTATCCGTTGGCAGGTTGTTTACATCAGTTCTACTGTGATGGAGAAGCTTATCTCAGGATCAAAGGGTTATGTGGCCGTCAGCTTGCTTATCTTCAGGTGATCTACGTTCCAGGGAAGAGAAGGCTGGATGTAGTTTTCCTGCCCGACAGATATTAGACGATACACGATAGGAAGGAATGAGAGAGTTTATTCATTATCTAATGAGATACAGAGCGGCGCCGCCCGGCAACCCCCTTGATCGAATCACCGGGCAATTTACACCGACCAGTTAACCTGCCAACCGGGGCGTCTTTGGACTGTGAGAGGAAACTGGATCACCTGGAAGAAACCCACGCGGTCACTCGGCAGACATTACAAACTCCTTACCGGCAATTTGATCACTGTGCCATGGGTCTGTTGACTCATGTAAACAGAATAATGGTCACCACTAATGTTAATATTACAACCAAAAACAAAACCCTATTTTCCCATTGTACCATAATTAAATGAACATCAAATAATTGTGTACTTTCACCTGGGAGGAAAGTAGAGCTATTTGCTTGGGGGAAAATTGGACTGGCTGTTAAATGAAGCAAGGAAAAGTCAAAGACGGCCAACCTAATCTCCTTTGAATGTAAATATATATGAGCAGAGCATAGAGACAGATGGGCAAACAAATATGTAATCAAGTTTGTATTGCGTTGTCATTTCAAACAAATTGACATGCAATTCCTTTTGAGCTATGATGAAAAATATACCTTACACATCTTTATTTGCTTTTAATATCCAATTAATTCAAAAGTGTTTAATGACCTAGCTGTAATACCTTTACCCATTTATGGAAGCAGAGGGTTTAAGATTATTTTGTCATTTCAGCTAAAGTGTAAATTTGAAATCACTGATGAAGCCAGTGTAATTTTCATTTGTAGTGTCGTAAACTAACAATTTTTCTTTTAGCAGAGATTTAATGTGAGTGCTATCCATTGGAAGAGTCCTGATAAAGGGTCTGAAGCGTCAACTGGCCTGACATGTCAACTGTTCACTCTTTTCCAGAGTTCTTCCAGCATTCACTTTCTCGTGGAAGTGACAACTTTATGGTTTAGGGCAATGCAACATGCTTCATGAAGAACTACAACATAGACAGTTGTTGGTAAACATCTGTACCACATACTGCCCCCTGACCCTTCCCTCTCCAGCATTTTCCTGTCACCTGTGTGCTAAGCTCTTAGTTCTCTGGGCCATGTGTCCTTGAATTTCCTGCTTAAAAATTCCTATACTTTGTTAATTCATTTTCCAAGATCTGGGCTACACTGGCAAGACCAACATTTATTGCCCACTCCTACATGATCTTGAGATGCTGGTTAGTGAGCGACCTGCCTGAATTTTGACAATTATTTGATTAGCAATGATAAATGTTGTTGGTTGTACTCACATCTAATGTATATGTTTCATTCCACTGACGTCAGCTGAAGATAATGGGCATCCGACTAAGGACCATGTATTCTTTTAGCTTCTGATTGCCCTCACAGGAACAGATCAGAACCCTGAAGATGCAGAGGTGGAGTGGGTGTGCAGCAAGGAATCAAAGTGATGGTCATCAGGATATTGAGGGTCAGGCCTGCATATTGAACATATATGTTCCATAAAGCAGTCACTTGTTCTGTGCTTGGTTTCCCCATTGTAGACAGGAGGTTACATTGGGACTGACAAAAATAGTACACCAGATTGAAAAACATTTAGGCAATTCACGGTTTGGTTGAGAAGGAATGTTTAAGGCCCATAGGAACAGGAAGAGAGGACACAAAGAGGGAAATGTGATAGCTCATATGAGAAGGTGACCCAGTCCTGACAGGGTGATCTGAGGAATGGATCAGGGTGCAGTGGAAGGGATGGACCCAGTGTAGGCACATATGCAGTTGGGAAGAGTGTGGCAAATGGGACATTCATTCAACAATAATTGACCTACCAGAATTGAGTGATTTTTGGAAAAATTACAGCCAATGTATTCTGCACCTCCGCTACCATTCCTTTTAGAATGAATACCATCTAGCACAGGATATTATTTGGGTCTAAATTCTTTTATTTCTCAAATACTTTTTCTTTATCAATATGGTTTATTGTATTGGACACTTGTGATCTCCCAATGTTGTCTGTATTCATTGTATTTCCCACAGTGAAGCAGATACTACACATTTGATTAATATTTCATCTATTATTCCCCTTTAATTTTTTCTAGCCATTTCTTTTCATACATGTAGCTCTTCAGGTCTATTTTTATAAATTTACTATTTTTCTATACTGTTGTCTATTATGTCAATTTTTTGGTTATCCTTTCAAGGTTACTAAAACTCTCCCATATTCTTAGGATAAGTATTGTTATAGAGTCATAGAACACTACATCATAGAAACAGTCCCTTCAGCCCATCTAGTCCAGGCTATACTGTTATTCTGCTGAGCCCTATCAACCCGCATTTGAACCATAGCCCTCTATACCCTTCCCATCTCTTAAATGTTGAAATCAAACACGTAACTTCCTCTGACAACTTGTTCCACAATCCCATCACCCTCTGAGTGAGGAAGTTCCTCCTCAGATTCCCCTCCAATAATTCATCTTTCACCCTGAGCCTATGACTTCTAGTTCTACAGCAGTTTCACCCAGCCTCAGTAGAAAAAGCCTGCTTGCATTTACCCCTCATAAATTTGTTCCTGGTTCTGATATAAACTTGCTCCTTTATTTCAATGCTATGCTCAACCTATTTAGTTAGCCACAGACTGATTATTTTTCCAACTTTTTAAATATTTTTGAACTTATCAGTGGAAGAGTCAGCAGAGAAACCTTACAGGTTCCTGTTTTGCCCCTGTCACTCATAGTGATCACTGGCTAGTTTGCTTTGTGCTACCAAGTTCACCTTTTCCTATTCCTCTCTCCTAAGCAATCCAAGTTTCAGGGTTTTGACCTGAAACATCAACCATTCCTTTGCCCCCTCAGTTTTTGCCTGATCCACTGAGAGCTCCCAGTAGTTTTCTTTTTGCTCAAAAGAGAAGTTATTCAGTGTAAACAGAGTTACAACAAGGTGGAGAAGGGTAGTGTTGGAGATGGGGGACCAATTAACTTTCCATTCAAGGAAGGAGTTAAGAGTCTATAAGAGAATAGAGCTGAAGAGGGACATGACCTTCTTACAAACTGCTAGACTATTAGGTTCAAAGATATAATGTCCGTAACAGGAAAAACATGCAGAAATGAGCCGAGTAAGAGAGTGGCCAGAAAGTAGATGGCTGGGTTGGCCATTATTTGGATATTAAGTCCTTGGTAAGTTTCAGCAATGCCTACCTTGATTGATGTCAGACTTCACCAAACTTTTTCCTGTATGCAGCTGGATATTACAGCTTTGTCTGAAGGCTGTAGTCCCAAACATGATGCCCTGAGCAATTCTTTGCATCCTTTATGTTTTGTCTACAAGAAGAAAGATGCTGTTCAGATGAGAATTAAATTTGGTCAGATTTTAAAAAGATGGTTGAGTGGGTTTGTTTCTCTGTAGGAACCTCAGCAGATGGTGTTTTTGTACTTGCTTTCAAATTTGATAAAGTAACTCAAGAGATCTCTCCAGGGCTGATAATCTCACTGGCATGGTGACTGGTACAAGCCTGGTGTCAAACGTATGCTTGCAAGAATTTCATTTTTTATACTGTTTTGAAGAAACCTGGCAGGTTTAGTTATAAATGTGCTTCTTTTTCTATTCAGATTGCACCAATAAATTAAATTAATTCCAATATGAAATTATAGAGACTTTTTTTTAGGTGGATCGATTTATTTGCATAGTCTGTGCAATAAGAAATAGACTATTCAACATAACAAAGCCAATCTCATGAAATGGTTGTGGCAACACACACAAATGCTGGGGGATCTCAGCAGGTCAGGTAGCATCTCTGGAAAAGAGTAGATAGTCAACATTTCAGGCTGAGACCCTTCTTCAGGTTGTTGTTAATCTTGTGCATTGTTTCTGATACAGCTTATTCATCATTGAGATAAGTGATCTGAAGCTGGAATTGTCCCATTCAAGCACACGATTTAATATACGACTCACTTGAATAATCCCGACAAACCACACAGTACTGTATGAACTCTCTTAATCTTCAACATGCATTGAATGGAGTTCTTTGCAGTAGCTACCCTTTTTACCCATATATCTACCTCATGCACATTGACGTACATTGATTAACTAGCTCCTTAATCCACTTGCTGCTTGTTATGACTGTACGATGTGGTGAGTATTCAAAACACAAGCTGGTACCCATAACTTGGATGGATATGGATTATGTAAAGCTTTACCTGAATGTTTTTGTAGTGCTGTCCTTAAAAGCCAAGCTCCCAGATGATCCTTGAAAAACAGTCTTATTTAAAAACACAAAGCAACTGATTTTACTTTCAGCTATTTGTCTGTGTGTGTGTGTCTATCTATCAAAAGACCATCCTTTTTTCAGTGGCATTTTTTGTAGAGCGCTGTTTTATGATCAGAACTAATGATATAAGTATTGAATGTCCAAAGAAACTGGAAGATAATTGCTGTATTTTCTATGTTCTTCTTCCAGAAACCAAAGAGCTACTTCTTGAACCACCATTCAAGGGAGCAGGGGGAATATTTTGACTGAATAGCTGAATACCGTATCTTACCACTCAAGCACAAGACCGAATGGGATAGAGTGAAGAAACTATTAAGGTTGGTGTACAGGCTTAAGTTGCATTAGAATTGATTCAAGAAACAAAGGGTGTATTAGATATCACTTCAATTAAAATCAAACATTTGAAATCACCGGTTGGTTAGTCAGCTTCATTAAGAAAGATCACACTTGGAGCATTGTTCCTCAGTTCTGGTCACCGCATATAGGAAGAATATGAAAGCTTTGGAGAAGGTGCAGAAGAGATTTACCAGGATTAGAGAGCATGTCCAATGAGTGAGCTAGAACTTTCTCTTTGGAAATAAAGGGGATGAGAGATGACTTGATAGAGGCATACAATATGATACGAGCCATAGATAGAATAGATATCCAGAAACTTTTTCCCAGGACAGAAATGGCTAACATGAAGGTCTTTCAAAGAAAGTATAGGAGGTAGTTTTTTTTTTACTCAGAGAATGGTAGGTGAGTGTAATGCACTATTGAGGCATGGGTAGGGCAGATACATAAGGGACATATACGATAGGGACATGTCTGAAAGAAAAATTGAGAGCAATGTGAGAGGGAAGGGTTAGACTGATGTTAGAGTGGGTTAAATGATCAGCACAACATAATGAGGAGAATGGCCTGTCCTGTGCTGAGTTGTGCTGTTCTATGATACAGTGAGATGATTGCTTGGCATACTGTTCATACAGATCAAATGATTACATCACTCATTGAGGTCAAACAAGATAAAACAATAACAAAGCAGAATACAGAGTAAACCTTACAGAGAATCTGCAGGTAAACACTAATGTGCAAAGATTGTGAGGTCAGGCATCTGATAGTAATGTACAGAAGGTCTGTTTTGAGTCTGATAACAGTGAGGCAGAAGCTCTCCTTGAGCCTTGGCTGTGACATCAGTGCAGTTACGCTAGTGAACCTGAAGATGGCAGCCCTCTCTAGCTTGACACCTTTGATGTAGACAGCAGCATGTGAACCACTCCCCTTTCTGAAGTCACTGACCAGCTCTTTGCTTTTGCTGACCTTGAAAGAAATGTTGTCATGCCACCGTGTCCCTACCTCCTTGCTAAACCCCGACTCGTCGTTATTTGAGATATGGACGACTCTAGTAGCATCATTTGCAAATATGTGGATGGAGCTGGAGACGAATCTTGCCACGCAGTCGTGTGCATACAGGGAGAAGGACAGGGGGCCAAGGACACAACCTCAGGGTGCACCAGTGTTTAGAGTAATTGTGTCAGAGATGTGGCTGCCTGTCCCTCTGGATTGTGGTCCGTTGGTCAGGAAATCAAGGATCCAGTTGCAATGAGAGGCATACAGAGTTTGCTAGTGAATTTACCTGGAGTTATAGTATTGAAGGCAGAGCTATATTCAGTAACTAATAGCCTGACACAGGTGCCTCTATCATCCAGGTATTCCAGAGAAGAGTGAAGGCCAGAGCGATGGTGTCTGCCATTGACCTGTTTCGGTGGTAGGCAAGTTGCAGTGACTCAAGATTGTCTCAAGGCTGGAGGTGATGCATGCCATGACCAGCCTATCGAAGCACTTCATGATGGGAGATGTCAGAGCCACTGGCTGGTAGCTGCTAAGGCATGTTATCTTGTTCTTATCTGTGTACTGGGATGATAGTTTTCTTCTTAAAGCAGCGTGGAACCACAGCTTGAAACAGAGAGAGGTTATAAATGTTTGCTAACACCACTGCCAGCTGATCCACACAGGATCTAAGGACATAGCCAGGAACACCATGGGGATCAATTCTTTCCGTGGGTTCACCCACTGAAAGACTGACTCTACTCTTCCAACACTAACTGTAGATTCAGATACACTGGAGACTGTCAGATTTAGAGGTGATAAACCCATTCCCTTCTGTTCAAAATGAGCATCGAATGTGTCAAACTCATTAGGAAGGAAAGTGCTGTTGACAGTGATGCTGCCTGACTTTGTTTTGTAACTCCTTATGCCAAAAGGTTTGTAGGTACGGCCAGTAAGGCAGAAAGACAAATTCCCCTTATTTGTTTCAAAACTTTGTTTATTAGGGCAGAACAGCACAAGTATTAAAATACTTATCGAGATGTGTGTGAACACACCTCCCTTTCTGCCCAATCTGCGGTGCCGTTTGCAGTCCAGCCTGTTGGCGAGGCCTAGGTAAACATCCTTTGAGACCCCAAGCGGCCTACTTTTATACCCACTTCACTGATATAAAAGGCTGCAGTGAGTGGAGCAATTACACAATAGCACCAGCTCAAACCACTGAACCAGTCATTACCTGCCACCATTCTCCGTGAGTTGCTCCCCAGTCTTTCATGTTCTCACAAGCCTACTGCATTCTTGCGGTCACCTTTGAAGCTTCTGGAGTTAGTCCCATATGCCCAAGGTGACAGTGATAAAGACATTCTACATGCACAAAGATGAACTCTTTACAATACATGCTACCCCTCGAATATTGCAAATCCATTACATCTGGCCAATAGGTTTTAATGCAACCCCTCTAGAAGCCCCACCATATTACAAGCAAGTCGTAAAGCTACTAAACATAAAAGAAAAATGTCTACGGAAACACCCCAGTGCACTACGGTAAAGCACCAGCCTCCTGACCCTCTAAAGGACCACCAGTTCCTTCCCAGTGTGTAATTCTGGCACAGGTACCTCCATTCTCTACAAGCAGAAAAGATCACTTCAACTCCTCCTGAATCCCTGAACACTGTTAGTGGTTTCCCAGCTCCTGTCTATACTGATCCCCAACCCGACCAATTCCTTGGAGTCGTCTCAAGTCATCACCAAAGTGGTTGTAGTTTCAGGTTTCTCCTCCAATCCCTCCCCTTTGTGCTGAAGATTCCCTATTTCCCGCTTTTTCTGACAGATTGCCTCATGTTGTTGTTTTATGATGGCTGTCAGCAGCCAAAAGGCCCCTATCTGGTTCCCCTTCTTGTCTGGGAACCTTAACCCCTTCAGTATGGACACAAGATGGTGTTCTAGTTTAACTCCTCAGGGCCCAACTTGTCTGTCCAATCCACTGGTACATCATGATCTGCCAAGCCCTGCAGAGTTATCGGTCCACCTTGGCATTCTTTGCCCGGGGGGGGGGGGGGGGTTCTTGGGATTCTTCTTACCCTAAATTTTGTTGCTTTCTACCTTACCCACCAGATCCTTGCCAACTAGGGCAAATATTACATCAAAAATTTCTCAGATGTGGCTGGTAAGGGAGAAGGACACAAATTCCTTCTATCTATTTCAAACCTTTGTTTATTAGGAAAGAACACGTAGGTATTAAAATATATATTTAGATGCGTGCGGGTTCATTCGACTGCAGCACCATTCTTGCCCTGTCCGATTCACGGTACCATTCATGATCAAGCCCATCAGCGGGGCCTTGGAGACTTCCCATGAATAAGTGCCCAACCACTCTACTTTTATTCCCACTCCACTGAAACAAAATGCCACAGTAGGTGGACCAATACACAGCGCCATCTCAAACCACGGAGCCAGTCATCATTTGTCACCAAGATTCATGGGTTCCACCTGTGTTCCAGTGACCTTCATGTTCTCACAGTCATATTCCCGTGGTCATATTGAAGCTTCTGCAGCTATTCACATACACCCAAGGCCACGGTGGTGAAGACACTGAACACACAGAAAGACGAACACTTTACAATATATATGTTATTGCATGTAAGCCCTGCCAAAGCTGACGGCTGGACTAGAGCTTGATTTTGGATTGGTACTGTCACTTAGCATCTCTGATAAGACTACAAGACCATAAAGCATAGGAGTAGAATTAGGCCATTTAGCCCATCAAGTTTGCTCTGCCATTCCATCATGGCTGATCTTGGACCCTGCTCAGCCCCATAGACCTGTCTTCTCACCATATCCTTTGATGCCCTGACCAATCAGGAAACTATCAACTTCCGCCTTAAATATACACACAGACTTGGCCTCCACCGCAGTCTGTGCAGAGCATTCCACAGATTCACCACTCTCTGGCTAAAAACATTCCTCCTTACCTCCGTTCTAAAAGGTCGCCCCTCAGTTTTGAAGCTGCACCCACTAGTTCTGGATACCCCCACCATAGGAAACATCCTCCCCATATCCGTCTCATCTAGTCCTTTCAATATTGGGCAGATTTCAATGAGATCCACCTGCATTCTTCTAAATTCCAGTGAGCACAGGCCTAACGCTGCCAAATGCCTTCATTCCTAAAGTCATCCTCGTGAACCTCCTCTGGACTCTCTCCAATGACAATGCATTCTTTCAGAGATATGAGGCCCAAAACTGTTGACAATACTCCAAGTGTGGCCTGAATAATATCTTACAAAGCCTCAGCATTATCTCCTTGTTTTTATATTCTACTCCCTTAAAATAAATTTCAACACTGCATTTGCCTTCTTTACCACAGACTCAACCTGTAAATTAACCTTCTATGAGTCTTGTACGAGGATTCTTAAGTTCCTCTGATGTTTGAATTTTCTCCCCATTTAGGTAGTCTGCACTATTGTTCCTTTTATCAGAATGCATTATCATACATTTTCCAACACTTTTTTGTCCATTCTTCCAATTTGTCCAAGTTCTGCTGCAATTACATTGCTTCCTCAGCACTACCTACTCCTCCACTTATTTTCATATCATCCACAGACTTTGCCACAAGCCATTGATTCCACTATCTAAATTATTGACAAACAATGTGAAAAATAGTGATCCCAGTGCTCACCCTGAGGAATGCCACTAGTCACTAGCAGCCAACCAGAAAAGGCCCCCTTTATTCCCACTCACTGCCTCCTGCCTGTCAGCCATTTCTCTATCCATGTCAGTATCTTTCCTGTAACACCATAGAAGTTTACCTTGTTAAAACAGCCTCATGTGGCACCTTATCAAATACCTTCTGAAAATCCAAGAAAATGACATCCACTGCATCTCCCTTGTGCACCCTGCTTGTTACTTCCTCAAAGAACTCTCACATATTTGTCAGGCAAGATTTTCCTTTACAGAAACTATGCTGACTTTGACTTATGATCACCCTCAGTAAGAAAGCATGAATATCTAATTGTCATTGGACCATTTATAATCTGTATTGATATAAATCATAGGAATTTTCTTATAACCTCTCAGTGTAAGTACATAAGTAGAGGTAACAATTAAAAGATTACTTGTGATATTTCAGTGCTGGTCTAACAAACAATTACATCAAGTAGGGTACAGAAACTATTGTATGTAGGGCCCCTAATGCTCCATATAATACTGGGCCTGGTACATCTCGTGGTGGTGGAGCAGTGGCAGGGACCCCTGGAGCTTCCAATGGGGTTAGTCGTTCCCCCAGTTTCTGTCCTTCCTCCTCAGCCACAGCCCCAAGCTGCCCTGTTCTGCCTTGTCAGCCAACCCTGGTGGCCCTCCTGAGCCTTGCTCCAGTCACTGCCATAAGATGGAGTAACCTTGTTGTTGATGCATCAAAGAAGCCCCAGCAACCTACCTCCTCGACCCTCCAGCCGACTTCCTTACACTCAGCTGCCAGATCTGAGTACTTCAACCTCTTCTACTCATGAGAAGCCTCCACTCACTTCTCCAGTGCTATGGTTAACACAGTGAGGAGAACTGTCTTGGCGGCCGTGGACCTCAGTACAATTCTGGGTGGAGAGATGTGGTGGTGCTTTCCATGGGGGAGCTGCAGCTGCCTGCAGAGATCGGCCCTTCTGTTCCGTTCCTTGCTTGTAGAGAGGAGTCCTGAAAGCAGGTGCATTTACTGCTCCTACCAGCCTTAACAAATGGGATGAGTTGTTGTCCCATTGGAGAAAGGCAGCTTCTCGCATCTGGCCTGCAGGTCCCTAGGATCTCCACCAGCTCCTTTAGCGCCTGGTCATCCCAGTAGTGCCCTTGGGACTGGGCTGTCTTGCATCCTGCCAGGATGTGTTGGAGGTTGGCATTGGTGGCATCACATCGGGGGGGGGGGGGGCAGCTATCCTCAGTGCCAAACCACTGGTGAAGATTTTGGGGGCAGGGCGAAGTGTCAAAGGTTGCCCTGATGAGGAAGCTGATTCAGTCTTGTGGAATCTTTGGAATTTTCCACCGGCGACCAGCTGAATGTCTGGTTGACTGTGACGTCCCATGTTGTCCATCTTCCCTGACAGCCCTGTACCACTGCCTTCACCCTGTAGCACTCACTTCCACTCTGTCCGTGTCACAACCACGGACTCAGCAGCACAGGAGATACGGCAATTGCGCTTGTGAATTTGCACGTGTCAGTTAATTACTATTTTTTAAAATATTTTTTTATTAGTTTTTCAAAACATTTTACAAATTAAAAACCCCAAATCCCGATGAGGAACATTGAAACAGTGCAAAATTAAGCATACAATAACAATATGCTACAAAGGAAGAGAATTTAGCAAAAAAAAAGCACCTGAATTAAAGACAAGTAAGCTTAGCGTCCTCCCCAAGCCCCACAACACAAGAAAAAACAACAGCAACTCCAGACCAACCACAACACAATATAGAGAGTATAAGTCAGGACTGCCAAACTCCCAGACTGTGAATACACTCAACAACAGAGGATAATAATGTCTTCTACCGGGAAAAAAAAAGGAGCTGAAAGCAAGGGACCGAAGAGAAAAAAAACCCTAGTCAAGAGGAAGGTTATGAAAGTACTCGATAAAAGGTCCCCAGACCTTATGGAACTTTAGATCCGAATTGAGAACTGAATAATGAATTTTTTCGAGGTCCAAGAAGGCCATGATGTCATTAAGCCATTGAGCATGAGTGGGCGGGGCAGCATCTCTCCATCTGAGGAGGATCAAGCGTCTAGCCAGAAGAGAGGCAAAGGGTAATATTCGGCATTTGGTCGGACCCAGACATAAATCTGTCTCGCCCCAAAAACCAAACAGAGCAGTTAAGGGGTTTGGTTCTAGGTGCTGATTCAGAATACACGATAACGTAGTGAAGACATCTTTCCAGAATTTCTCCAAGCTAGGACAGAACCAATACATATGGATGAGAGAGGCCACGCCCCTCTTGCATTTATCACAGAGCGGACTAACGCTAGGGTAGAATCGAGATAGTTTAGATTTAGACAAATGGGCTCTATGAACAATCTTAAACTGTAAAAGGCAGTGGCGAGCACAAAGAGAGGTTGAGTTAACCAATTTGAGAACTGAATCCCAGCTCTCCTCAGATAAGGAGATATTTAAATCCTGCTCCCAGGCCATTTTGATTTTATCCATGGGGGCCCGTCATAAGGCTGCTGGTTTATCTCGGATGATTGATATTAAGCCTTTACCTAGTGGATTCATGGAAAGAAATAGGTCCATAGCATTTTTCGCAGGCATTTCAGGAAAGTTAGGAATTAAAGGAGCAATAAAGTGTCGGATTTGGAGATATCTGAAAAAATGAGCATTGGGCAGATTGAACTTAACAGAGAGCTGCTGAAAAGAAGCGAAGCGATTATCAATGAAAAGATCTTCAAAATGTCCAATGCCCTTCCTATTACCAAACCTGAAATGCTGAATAGTATGTAGTAGGTAAAAAAAGGTGATTATGAGCAATAGGGCTGGAAACGGAAAACCCCCGGAAACCATAGCATTTCCTGATCTGAGCCCATATACGCAAAGTGTGTCTAACAAGAGGATTAGCTATTGATCTGGGCAGGCTACTAGGGAGTGCAGAGCCAAGAAGTGCAGAGATACATAATTCTTTAGTGGAGCTCAGCTCCATCGCCACCCAGTTAGGGCACTCGGGTTGGCCATGGAAGAAAGACCAGAAGGTAGCACAACGTATATTAGCTGCCCAATAATATAAACGAAAGTTAGGTATGCCACCTCTTTTAGCTAATTACTATTTAATCGTCATAGTATTTAACTCCATACTTGTCATCGTAGTGCTTTTCGAAACTTGGACAGAGTACACAAGGCCTCACTGCCTGTTTGCTTGTCTCCCACCTGACCAGTGAATCTCACGGCCAAGGTCAGCTGCTCTCTCTCTGCTGGATTCATCTTTGTTCGTCGAGACTTGCTGTTACCAGGTTTGGATACGGCCCAAGTGCGGAGTGAGAGACACTGAAGCTGGTCGATAGTTCATAAGCTTTAATGCAAACGGTGTTAAAGGGAAAATTAAGCCATAAACGCTAGTCCAAATAGGGCCAGTAACTAAAGCTCTCAAATGGAAAGCGAAGCCTACACTGCGGCTGAAAAGAACATCTAAACGTTAAACGAATACCATTAGTCTTCAAAGTCAGTTGACTCAAAAGTCCGATTTCTCAGGGAAGGCTGAGAGCAAACTGGCAGCGAAGCATTGCATGCTCTGTCCAAGTCTCGACAAACACTATGAAGACGAGTATGGAGTTTACTACCACGATTAAATAATAATTTGCTGACACATGGATATTCACAAGCGCATTTGCTGTATCTACTGCACCGCCAAATCCATGGTTGTGACATCTCCACTACCGTGGCTTTCCTCTCTTTCTTTAAGGCCTTGCTATGTTTTCCACAATCCCTATTACTGTATGGAGGCATCATCCAGGGACTACGATAATCTATCCTGTCCTGTCATCTATCTATGTGTTGAATCTGTAGCCTGTAGATATTTTCTCCTTCAGATCCACCAAATCTCTCTGATTAAGTCTCAATTTCCCAAGACACATTTTGTACTATCTACATGTACTTATGTTTGGAATACATGATACAGAGAGAGTTGATTGTGGACTTCAGGAAGGATAAGGTGAAGGAACACATACTATTCCTCATGGAAGGATCAGAAGTGGTGAGAGCGAGCAGCTTCAAATTCCTGGGTGTCTAGATCTCTGAAGATCTAGTCCCAACATATTGATGCAGCTATAAAGAAGGCAAGACAGCGTCTGTACTTCATTAGGAATTTGAAAAGGTTTGGTATGTCAACAAATGCACTCTAAAACTTCTATAGATGTACAGTACTGTGGAGAGCATTCTGACAGGCTGCATCACTGCCTGGTATGGGGAGGGAGGGGAACTCTACTGCACAGGACCGAAAGAAGCTAGCCTGCAAAGTACCCAGGACATCTTCAGGGAGCGGTTTCTCAGAATGGCAGTGTCCATTATTAAAGACCTCCAGCACCCAGGGCATGCCCTTTTCTCACTATTACCATCAGGTAGGAGGTACAGAAACCGAAGACACACACTCAGCGATTCAGGAACAGCTTCTTCCCCTCCCATCCGATTCCTAAATGGACATTGAACCCATGAACACGACCTCGCTTTTTTTAAATATATATTATTTCTGTTTTTGAATGATTTGTTGAACAATATATGTATACTGTAATCTATTTATTTATTTCCCCTTCTTCTAGATTATGTATTGCATTGAACTGCTGCTACGTTAACAAATTTTCCGTCACATGCTGGTGATAATAAACCTGATTCTGATTCTGAATGATCTGTTTGGATGGAATGCAAACAGAAGCTTGTCTCTTTATCTCAGTACATAAGACTGTAAGACACAGAAGCAGAATTGGATCGTTCAGCCCATCGGGCCTGTGTTGCCATTTCATCATAACAGATCCATTTCCATCTCAACCCCAAGAACCTATTAACCTCCACTTGACTTGGCCTCCACAGCTCCCGTGGCAATGAATTCCACAGATTCACCACCCTCTGGCTGAAGAAATTCCTCCTCATCTTTGTTCTAAATGGATGTCTCTCTGCTCCGTGCCGGTTGGCCCTGGAGTCCCCAACCATAGGAGACGTCCTCTGCATATCCAATCTTTCTAGGCCTAGGCCTTTCAACATTTGACAGGTTTGAATGAGATTTCCCATCATTCTTCTGAATTCCAGCAAGTTTAGGCACAGAGCCATTAATTGCTCCTCGTATGATATGCCTTTCATTCCTGGGATCATTCTCGTGAACCTTCACAGAATCCTTTCCAAAGACAGCACATCCTTAAATACAGGGCCCAAAACTGCTCACAGTACTCCAAGTGAGGCCTCACCTGGGCCTTATGAAGCCTCAGCATTACATCCTTGCTTTTATATTCTAGTCCTGTCAAAATGAATGCTAACATTGCATTTGCCTTCCCCACCACTGACTCAACCTGCAAGTTAACCTTTAGGGAATCCTACACGAGGACTCCCAAGTCCCTTCACACCTTGGATTTTTGAATTTTCTGCCCATTCAGGATATAGGATAAGCTTTTATTCCTTTTACCAAAATGTATAACCATGCAATTCCTGTTACTAATATTCCATCTGCCACTTATTACCCATTTTCCTAATCTGTCTAAGTCCTTTTGCAGCCTCCCTACCTGCTCCTCCACCTATCTTTGTATTGTCCGCAAACTTGGCCACAAAGCAATCAATTCCATCATCCAAATAATTGATATATAACTTAACATGAAGTGGTTCCAACACTGACCCCTGTGGAACACCACTAGTCACCAACAGCCAATCAGAAAAGGCTCCATTTATTCCCACTCTTTGCCTCCTGTCAATCAGCCAATGCTCTATCCATGCTAGTATCTTTCCTGTAATACCATGGGCTCCTATCTTGTTGAATAGCCTCATGTGCAGCACTTGTCAAAGGCCTTCTGAAAATGTGAATGCACAACATTCACCAATTTCTCCTTTGCCTATCCTGCCTGCAGTCTCTTAACACTACCCACAAAGGTTCTACATCTTCCGATCCTACCTCTTTCTAAGGATTTGACTTCAATTTCTACCAAATGAGCCACACCACTTCATCTGCCAGCCTGCCTGGCCTTTTCATACAATGTGTAAACTTGAATGTTAAGCTCCCAAATATAACTCAGTGATGCTCACAACGTCATACCTGCCAGATTCTACCTCTGCTACGAGATCTTCCACCTTATTCCCACATATCAAATATAAAACCTTTAGTCCTTTATCCATCACACTTCTTGTTTTTGCTCCCCTTTTAAAAGCAGACTGCAATTTTGCCCTATCATCTGCCTGTCCTTCCTGAAAGTCTCACAACAAACTGATTCTGCTCGTAAATCAACAACCCTATCTTCAACCCTGTCACTCAGGTTCCCATCCCCTGCCAGGTTAGTTTAAACCCTCCCCAACAGCTCTAGCTGCAAGGTTTAGGTGTAATCCATCTCTTTTGTACGAGTCATATCTTTCCCAGAGTAAGTCGCAATTAAAACAGAAACCTGAAACCCTGCCCCCTGCACCAGTTTCTCAGCCACACATTGATCTGCCAGAACATTCTATTCTTACTCTCCCTGGCCTGTGGCACAGGCTGCAATCCAGAGATTGCTATCCTGGATGTCCTGCTTTTAAGCTTTCTACCAGCCCCCTACATCCTCTCTTCAGGACCTCCTCGCTTTTCCTACCTATGTCACTGGAACCAACATATACCAAGCCTTCTGGCTGCTCCCCCTCCTCCTGTAGAATGGGGTGGACCCAGTCCGAGGTGTCCCTGACCTTGGCATCTGGGAAGCAACGTACCATCCGGGTGTCTCTATCATGTCCACCCATGTCTCGTGTCTATTCCTCTAACTATAGAATCCTCTATCACTATTGCATTCCTCTTCTCCCCCATTCCCTCTGAGCCTCAGTGCCACACTCGATGCCAGAGACCCGGGCGCTAGGGCTCCCACCCGGTAAATCATCCCCCTCAGTAGTATCCAAAAATATGTAATTATTATTGAGGGGAGTGGCCACAGTGACACTCTGTACTGGCTGCTCATTTCCCTTCCCTCTCCTAACAGTCACTCATTTACCTACTTAGGGGTGACAACCTCCCCGTAGCTCTTATCTATCACCACTTACGAGCTGAAGGCCATCAAGCTGAAGCCCCAGTTCCTTAACACGCTCTCTGAGGAGCTGTAGCTCAGTGCAGCTGGTGCAGATGTCGTTATCCAGGAGGCTGGAGGTCTCCCAGAACACCCACATCTCACACAAAGAACACAACACAGTCTCTGGAGCCAATCTCACTGCACAATGTACTAACAGATGAAGAGTGAAGAAGAAGAGGAAACTCACCGGATACTTAGCTCGCCCAAGCCTGTTCTCGCCAAAGCCTAAAGAAACAAAGATCCCCCCCCACCCCCCCCCCGGCAATCCTGATCCACTCAACAGTGGCTGCTCCAATTGTCCCTGCCTTATTTTTATTTTCCCTTGCTATTGAATTGTGACTGAGCTGCTGAAAAAAACTGGAATCCCATGAAAGCTCCTTTCTTAAATCTCTCGCTCCTGGAGCTGTGTGTAGCCTCCTTAACTGATTCAACTGCAGCCGTACTACATATAAAAGCTGTCCATGTGACAATAGTGTACCAATGATCAATTACTGAGCAGTACCAGTCTGGTGAATCTTTCCTAATAACTAAACCTGATAGCGTCTATACATTATCCTCTATTACTAATGCATCCTCTCTGTAATATGGGAAACTGTTGTTTTTTCTCTAGCTGCATCCTAAATGGTGCATGATAGTTTTGTTCTTAAACTTCATGCCACAGTCAATATAGGTAAACCTCTCATCTTCATTCTTAACATAATCTGATTGACTTGATACTTTTTGTACTTGTACTCCAAGATGCATCTATTTCTCCACACATTTGAGTATGCTACTATTTATTGTGCAGCTCCTTGTCCTTGTTTGCCTTTTATAAATATCTCATTACACAAATCTTTGTCTAGAATTCCAGGTGTCCTTTTACTCCCCATTTGTCTATGGATATCCCCTGGGTCTAAAACTATTTTAAATAAGTTGATTGATTTCAATATTTATTGCTACAAATCTTAGTTAAATTTTTTTAATATTAGTATCCCATGAATAATTACAAAGCACAAAAATAATCTTTATTAATCTTTATTAATGAATGCAAGTATTTATATTTTATCTAGAACCAGTCAAGGTTGACTTAGTTTTTTACTCACTAGAATGTTGTTTCATGCCCTGCCCAAATTTGCTGGTACTATAAAAATGGCAGAGATTCTTCAAATCATCCATATTAAAATGGAAAAGGAGATAGCAATTTTGGCAAGGTTATGCAGTCATTAAAATAACTAAAAGATTCCTATTTGTGTCTGATGATGCACAGGCAATTCTAATCAGATATCTGAAGTAATTTGTATGAAATATTGTATGTATTCGAGAAACTTACTGCACTTCTGCTAATTGAAATAGATAAATCAAAAGCTAATGTAGTGAAATCCATGCAATAGCCTGCCAAATTGTACCAAACTTTCAACACATTGACAATTGATATTAGTGTGAGTTTCTTTTTATGAGAATTCATTCAGTAGCTGGAAAATGTTATTTGAATTTTTCAAACCTGTAGAACTACCAATGATGAAACAAAGTATTACTCTCTTTGGTTGATGCTCCGAGGAGCTAATGCTTTAAAATTCAGGATCAGAATGTAATCATAGTATTACTTAGTAATTACAGATTGAACTTGATACTGTATTGGGTTTCTAACGCTCCTAGTTTTCTATAAGATCTGAAAACCGTATCATTTTTTCAAACAATTAATTGTTAGTATATGTATCATGTACATATATTTGGGTGGAGCGTTGTCAGGTGGAATTTAATCCTGACAAGTGCAAGGTGAAACGTTTTGGAAAATCTGATAGGGGTAGGACATTCACACTAAGTGGAAGAGTAGTAGGGAATGTTGATGAATAGAGGGACCTTGGGTTTCAAGCTCATAGTTTAACGAAAGTGAGAAAACGGGGTGATAGGATTGTGGAGAAAGTATATGGCATGACTGGTTGAGGTATAGAGTAAAATAGTTAGGACATTTTCTTGCAAATTTACAAAGCTCTGGTTAGACTACTTTGAAGTTTTGTGCGTACTTCCGGTTGCAGCACTATAGAAAAGATTGGGCTGAACTGGAGACAATGCAGGGGAGTTTGATATAGGAGCAGAATTAGGCTATATGGCCCATTGAGTCGGCTCTGCCATTTCATCGTGGCTGATCCAAATTTCCTCCCAGCCCCAGTCTCCTGCCCTCTCCCCATATCCCTTCATGTCCTTGCCAATGAAAAAGCCATCAACCTCTGCCTTAAATATACGTAAAGACTTGGCTTCCACAGCTGCCTGTGACAAAGAGTTCCACAGATCATCACCCTCTGGCTAAAGGGTCAGATTAACTAGCCTATAGTTTCCTTTCTTCAGTCTCTCTTCTTTCATGAAGAGTAGAGTGACGGTTGCAATTTTCCAGTCTTCTGGAACCATTCCAGAATTTAGAGATTCTTGAAAGATCATAACTACTACCTGCACAATCTCTTCAGCCACCTCTTTCAGAACCCTGGGGTGCACACCATCTTGTCCAGGTGACCTATCCACTTCAGACCTTGCAGTTTCCCGATCCCTCTCCCTGTTTATGGTAATTTCACACTCTTCATGCTCCCTGGCATTTGGAACTTCCACCATACTGCTAGTGTCTTTCACAGTGAATTCACCAGCAGGTTGCCTGGATAGGAAGACTTTAATTATTGGGATAGATTAGAAAGGTTGGGCTTGTTTTCCATAGAACAAAAGAGGTCTCAGGGGTGATCTGATAGAGGCATATAAAATATTAAGAAGGATAGATAGTCAGAAACTTCTCCCATGACAGCGGTATCAAAAACAAGATGGCATAGGGTTAAAGCACAAACATGAGAAAATGTGCATTTGCTGGAAATTTAAAGCAAACCACACAAAATGCTGGAGGAACTCAGCAGGCCGGGCAGCATCTATGGAGAAGAGTAAACAGTTGATGTTTTGGGCTAAGACCCTTCTTCATAACTGAGAGGGAGTAGGGATATGTTTGAATTAAAAGGTGTAGGCAGGGAAGAGGCTGGCTGGAAGGTGATGTGTGAATCTAGGTGGGTGGGAAAGGTCAAGGGCTGGAGAAGAAGGAATCTGATCGGAGAGGAGAGTCGACAGTAGGAGAAAGAGAAGGAGGTGGGGACCCGGGGGAGGTAATAGGCAGGCGAGAAGAATTAAAAGGTCAGAGTGGGTAATAGAGGAAGGGGCGGGGGAATTTCATTCACTGGAAGGAGAAATCAATATTCATGTCATCAGGTTGGAGGACACCCTTATGGAATATAAGGTGTTGCTCTTCCACCCTGGGATGGCATCATCTTGACACAAGAGGAGGCCGTGGATCAACATATCAGAATGGGAATGGGAATCAGATTTAAGGTGAGAGGGGACCTAATGAGAAAGTCATTTTACACAGATTGTTTGATATCCAAAATGCATTGCAGATGGTGGTACAATCATCATATTTAAGTGACATGTAAAGGCATGGCACAGAAGTACAGGGATCTAATCTTCACAAATGGGATTAGAGTAGATGGGCAAAATGGTTAGCATGGATGCAATGGACCAAAGGGCCTGTTCTGTGCTATACAATGTTGACTCTATGACTCCAAATCTTTTGCTTGTGTAATTTTTGACAAGAATGCTGTTCATTCTTTGTTGAATTTTGATGCCATGCTTTATAATGTGACAGGCAGCTGTTATGGACGAAATAGAAACCCACATGGTGTTTCTCTCAATAAAACACACATCTGTTCAGCTTCCTTCACAGGGACTATGAGGGTCTCTGCAAGTAAGACTGAAAGAAATGTTATGATTTACATATCAAGGAAGAAGAAATATAGTTATCTAGTGTGTTTTGGGATCACAGGAATCCAAATGTTCTTCATGCCCAATGAGCTACTTTAGAGAATTGACTAATTAGTTGTTTTGATAATTCTTGAGGGTGATGAATTGATTAAGTCTTTTCCTTACTTTGATTAGTATCTTGTCATACTTTCTATCTGGTCGAATAGGCAGAAGAGATCTTGATTTGATATCCCTTTGGAATGAAGGTAGCAATTCCTTGGTACTACATTGAAATATTTGCCTCAATTATATGTTCAAATGCTACATTTCAGGTTTGTCTGGGCTGTTTGCAGATTCAACAACTGTTATCTTAATGAGTGGCACTTTCTTTAAAAATTATTAATGAAAATCTCTAACCTGTAATTAATTACCAAAGGCATTCATTTGGGTATTTGCAACTCACCAGGTTTTTGATCAAACGTAGATTCTACCCTGGAGGGGAAGACTTGTAGGAGTCTAAAGAGAGAATTCAGCCAATTAGAATTCTTTATTGTTATCTGTTTGGCAAACTTAAACTTTATTTTAGACTGTAGAATGCCCATTCAGGGCAAGGGATGGGGATTGGTGTTTGGGCTGGTACAGGCAGATACATTAGGGTCATTTAGGGCATGCTTAGCCAGATTGATGATAGAAAAATGGAAGGTTATGTAAGAGGGAAGGGTTAAATTGATCTTAGAGAATGTTAAAAGACTGGCACAACATCGTGGGCTGTACTGTGCTGTAGTGCTATGTCAATGTTGACAGACTAGTGAGGTCAAAGGTTAAACTGAGTACATGTCTTTATTTTATTTCATTAAGGATGCATGGAAACATTTAATTTTCTATACTTAAGAGAACATTGTCATTCATTTATCTTTTAAAAGCATATTTTTTTGAAGCCCGTGTTGTGGTTTTCAGGTAGTTCGTCAGGAGAAGACGGAACGTATATGATTACGCATGTTATCTTCTAATAACATCCGTTGAATATGGGTTCAGTATAATGATCTCTGGATTAGACTGTGACTTCTCCAAAAACTGAAAAGAAGAATATGTTCTCCAGACCATAATAGTCTGCTTATGTAATCCCTGACACAGATGAAAATGAGAAAATATCAGATCCAAAGTACATCATTCAAACCTCTGTTTTTGTGATCATGATAAGAAGTTTCCATTTACTCAAATGAGAACAATTTGTGTTTCTGTTACAGAAAACTGAGAGAAAATTTTCAAAATTCATTAACAACGTCGAAAGTAGCATACTTCAAGAGAAAATATGCTGAAGAAGAAGATTTACATAAAGTTTACCATGGGTACTTTCCAAAAGTAAGATCTCTTTTGTCATTTGATAATGAAATCAAGACAGATAAATCAAAAGTTAACGTAATAAAATCCATCCAGCAACCTGTCAATTTGTACCAAGCATAGGAAACTGTTTTCAGTCAATGGGCGTATTGACACTGTGATTAAACATCAAAGTGTTCTGTTTTCCAGAACTTGATCTTTCCTGAAGATCGAACATGTATTCTGAGACTTTCACTAGAAAAATTAAGGATTCTTGAAGATCCTGAAATCTATCTTCGAAGGGCTGTGTTAATAAACAATTTATTGAGGAAAATCCATATTGAAACAGAGAAGGAAGTCTATGATTACACTGGACAATTTAATAAGGCCTCAACACACCTATATAACGATGCACATAAAAGAGTGAAATATATGATGAAAGATTATAGTGGATGTTCCCAGTCTTTGTATTATGAAGAGATTGGTTCATATTCCTTTGTGCCTTTTTCTTCAAGCAATGTCATTTATGGACTTGGTTTCCCAAATGGTCATTTGGGAAGAAGTACTTCCTAACATGGAATTCCATACAGGATGAGCTGCTAAGTCAATACCTCCCCTCATTCTGCCTGGTGCGTACGCCAGAGCTGTGTAGGCCGCACTCATCGATGAGTCTGCATTCAGGTCCTCGTGTATATTCCCTGGTTAGAAATTTGGCTTCTTCATAAATCGAAAAAAAAGAGCACTTAGTTTAAACTTTGTTTTTGATCATATGTATTTGGTTGGAATATTGTGTACTTAATGTGTAGTGTTTTTCTTGTTGAGAATGGACCAGATGGTTAAATATTGACCATGTATGTTTTTTAAACAAATACAGTATAAAATAGTGATTTATTGATGTTTCTTTGTAATTGCATTTTGATACATGTTTTTGCCACCCGTTCCACTCACCTCTTTGTTTAGATAGTGAGATGGATCCTTCACTGCCACTTTCATTGTTCCTTCTGGAGGCTGGGCCCTCCAAACTTTCTCTTGTCTCTTCTAATGCACAGTGAAGTGAGCGGGAACAGTCACCTCATCAGGAGGAAGGGTAAGTGTGCTTGAGCAGCCATTGAGGCTAACACTGTGAATGGCATCCTGCTTCAGGTTCTAGGCACTTAGTTTTTGGAGCCTTTGGTCCATCATAAAGGAATTATTCTATAGTAATTGTGCTTCAATTAATTCGTCACTAAGCAATCTTACAGAATATGATGTGTGATTGGTTGGGAAATAGGTCCATGCTGAGATCCTGCAATGCAGTACAAGCTAGTTCACATAATCACCAAACAATGCACAATACATTCTTATGTCTGGATAAAACTTACAATGCAGGATTATATGAAGTGAAAACGGGTTTACAATTTGAATGGTCTGACTTAGATAGTGAAACAAGATCTAAAGCTGCGGGGGAGTAAACTGAAGGAAAAGAAAGAATCTATTGTGAAGGGTTTAGTAAGGTGGAGCCAGTGGTAATGTATATCATACAATTCCATTCCTCTTATGGACAGGAATACAACCGTGGATAAGACTACTGAGTTGCAAGGTACACATTCAGTGACATACTTTCAAGTTTTACCATTATACAAGTTTCTTTGTCATCTTAACTTTTTTGAATTTTTTTTAAACTTGGTTGTTGAATTGAACTTTTCAACAGAAACTGAAACTTATCTGGGTTCAGTTGGAGTACAGTACTGTGCCTCTCGTATTAAAGCGACGCTGCTGTAGAAAAATGGAGAATTGTCAAACTATATTTGCACCATACTCAATTCAGAATGCGGTCTGAATGAACATCTGCATCACAAGTAGTATTCAATGGGATAGAACAAACTTACACAGACAAACATTAAAGTGTGCATTTCAGTACAATAGAAACTTAAACATTCATATCAGCTACAGTATGACACAGTAGCTATACCCAAATATCAGCTGTAACTTTACAGTAGCTTGCCTGACCAATATTTTAGACTACATAAGATATTGCACTCCAGCTCATATTTGTCTTAAATATATAAACAACACATTTTGTTAAATTGTATAAATGTTTTAAGAACATTTTGTTAGTAATTATGCTTCATGCATGTTTGTAAAACTTTCAGCTGCCTCTTTTTATATTTGACGAGTTATTCCCAAAGTCACCTACCTAAAACCCGCGGTTTTAGGACAAGCTCTGTATAATTTCACTGAAACACGGACAAATCTGAAGAATTTTGAAAAGGATAGGTACCAAGAGGATATTTCCTCTGGCTAGTATGTCTAGAAGCAGATGCACAGTCTCAGAATGAAGGGTTAATCATTTAACAATAAGGTGAGGAGTAACTTTGCTGTTTAAATGCTACTCAATCCTTGTTAATCAATGGGCTGTGCAGTAGATGCTCACACTCTCAGTATATTCAAAGGCAAAATGGTTTGTTGTTTGGTATCCAGATGGATGAACGGATATGGTATTGGGAAAAGGGAGATTGGGCACAGCAGGTTCAAAACACTGGTGGCTTATCCTTGCATGTGTTTCATAGCTTTTAACACATCAGCAGCTATAATTGGGGCAAACGTGGTCAATCATAGAGTCAAAGAATATTACAGTACAGAAACAGTCCTTTCGGCACATCTATTCCATACCATACTATTATTCTGCCTCGCCCTATCGACCTGCACCAGGACCATAGCCCTCCATCCCTCCTATCCATGTACCCATCCATATTTCTCTTAAATGTTGAAATTGTACATGTCTGAAATTAGCATTTGGTTTTCTACACAGCCCAACCCGGAAAGAACAACAAAATAACGGAAAGTCAATTTCATAAAGTATCTTTAATGCTCATATTTTCTTGCAATGTAGAAGGCATATGGCACCTTGCATGGATGTTAGCCCACATAACAACCCAACTCATTGTATTTCCCTGTAACCAATTGTCACTCAATGCCCAGCAACTCTCTGTCAATTTTCCTAGCATTCAATGACACAAGGTGTAAATAGCAGTAGCAAATGCACCGAGCAGCTGGCATGTCTTTAGGGTGCAAGAGGAAACTGAACTACCTGGGGGTGGGGGTGCCCAATTCTGCTGAGCCTGAGTTTAAACTGCCAGAGACTTTAGTTCCTGACACTGTTTCCTTGCACTTCAGTTTGCTGGGTGCTGTGTCTGACAATTCCATTTCATGGTTACTGGGCTCACTTCAGGAGTGTATGAGGCTGTGAATGAACAATTTTGTAATTAGCACTCCCAGCCTGAGCTGATTACCAGCCAGGCAGAACGAGAACTGGATTTCCACACGGAGTTTGCCTTTTGGAAAGTTTTACATTTTTGCAGCTGGCCTGTGTTACAAAAGCTTTGTCTTGTACCTTTCTAGATTTTCCTTTGCCCGGCTCCACTAAATATTCAAGATGACGTGACTTTTGCAGTGCTGTTAGCTATCAGGTACTCTCCTCACTTCCTTGTCTGTAAGAGTGGACAGAGGACATTGATGGGTATGGAAAATCACCCTGGTTTCAGCCCTGGCTAATTTTGGAGCAGCGAGAAGTGAATAGGAATCTAGAGCGATGAGTCGGCTGCATCTCATCCCTTCCCTTTCTGTCATGATGAAGGGTCTCAGCCTGTAACATCGACTGTTCACTCTTTTCTGTAGATGCAGCCTGATCCACTGAGTTCCTCCAGCATTCAGTGTGTGTTGCTTTTGATCTTTTGCCCTTATATCCCCTTGCTAAAGTTGCTACAGCACCTGAAATGCTGGACATATGGGCCCCTGGCAAATGGATTCCTAACTGGCTATCCTTGCTTAGGCTGTGACACCACTGCAGAACAGCATCACAAACAACTCTGGCTAGTCTCACCGGCATTCAGCTAAATGACACAAAGGCCATTCAGTTCCTCCCTCTCAGTGCATGTGAAATATAAAATGAAAATTATATTGAGATACCATCGCTCATGACTTCAGGATGCCTCAAAGCACTTTATGAGAATTATGTATTTTAGTTGGAATGCCATCATGGTTTTAGTTTGCCATCAAAATTAGCTGAAGTTTGTTTAAATGAATTTCATGTAATCAGATTCCTTGTAATGAAAAATAACAAGATTAAAATCTTGGGCAAGCTTTTTGTTTATACAGATTGTTTAATAACTTGAGTATGCTGACATAGTAGTGGAGTCATTTACAATTACTATGTTTAAGAGGTATTGATACAAACAGGCAAGGCATTAAAGGATACCATCCCTGTGGGGGCAAATGGGATTTGTGCAGATAGGCAAAATGGTTGCCATGGAAGTGGTAGACCAAAGGACGTATGAAGTTAAGTTAATTGAAAGTAAACCAGTTCGACATGTTGGACATAGAGAGAAAGAAATTAACTCACAGATCTTAAGCTTTGCACCTGAGATGCTGGCATTCGCAAGCTGGAAATGGGGAGAGTGGGTTTCAGTTTGTTCACCGCATTGATGGTAAAACTCCTAGAGTAACATGGCATGGAAACTTGCCCTTCGGCCCAACTTGTCCATGCTGACCATGGTGCCCGCCAGGCTAGTCCATTTGCCTGCATTTGGCCCGTGCCCCTCTAAATCAAGGCTTAGCCCAGGGAATTCTTCAGGTGGTACTCTACCTGACGAGTGGTCTGTTCACCTGAAATGGGGCCAGATGCTACTTTACCATCAAGGTCAAGGTGTTTTTCCAATTATAAAACCACAGTGAGAAAATTCAGGTGTAAAGGGAGGGTTTTGTGTCAAGAAACTGGCCTTCGTTTAAGAATGTCTTGATAACCCTAGTCAGCTCAGCTAGCTGCGTCCATTTGAAGGAGCCTGATACTGACCATGGGTCAGCCCTGAGACCATTTGCCTGTTTGGATACTCATTGGAAATCCGGTTATATCGTTTTAGAACAGAAACAGAACATAGTACTGCATAGGAACAAAAAAACTGCTGATCATTGATGCCAATTTAGACTATATCCCTTCACCCTCCCTTCCTGCCCATTCATACGCCTGTTTAACATTTTTTAAACGTTGCTGTTGTATCAGCTTCCACCACCTCCACCTGTTAGCAGGTTCCAGGCATCTTTGTGTAAAACAAAACTGCCCCGCCAATCTCCGTACATTTCCCCCCTCATGCTTTAAGTTTATGCCTTTTTGTATGTCACATTTCCACCCTGGGAGGAAAAGGAGTGACTGCCAACCCTATCTAGCCTCTCATGATTTAATGTACTTTTATCAGGTAAGCCCTCAGTCTTTGACACTCCTGCATAAGTATCGCACTAACATCTAAGCTGTTTTTTTCTCCCCCTCGAAGCTCCAACCACAAAGTTAGCTGTGGGTTATGGTTGTGCTGTCCCACTTATTATCATGGCATCAAAGTATTGTTGGTACCAGATGGTATTGCAAGCTGGTAAGTTAGTGATATGGTGATACTGATGTTTGATTGAATTCAGTGCTCTCAAATGCTACTTATTCTTTTCGCAGTAGAAGAACTATCTAAGGAATGCTGAAATTTCTTATTATTGGCTTTCCATTGGTTGCCATAATTTCAATTCATGTGACACTGAAATTACACAGGACAGTGCAATGGAGAGATGTTGCCCTTTTTAAACTGAATGGAGGGTGTACAGAATAACCTCAGCAAGGTAATACCAATATGGGAGCCATTGTGGGGGCGGGGGGGGGGCAGTTTCGCAGATTAAAAATTGAGATTGCTAACTGTTTGAAAAAGCTGTTGGGTAGCATAGGGCTATTTAACTGGTGAATCACCAGCAATTGAACATCAGCTTAAAATTATTATGAGTAAAGGGTGAAGGTTTCTTTTGCTGTTGAAACCTAGACTATTTATCTCAAGGATATAACTGAGGTAAAGATAACAGAATATTTAAAAGGAGTCCTAATGAAGGGTTTTGACCCAAAAAATCGACTCTTTATTCCCCTCCTTAGATGTTACCCGACCGGCTGAGTTCCTCCAGCATTTTCTGTGTGTTACTCTGGATTTCCAGAATCTCTTGTGTTTAGAATATTTAATGCAAAGCTGAAGAAATGGTTAGAATAAAGGAGGATAACAGTTGTAGCAATAGGGCAGGGCAAAGGCTTTTGTTTGGGTAATTCCTGCTGGCACAGGGAAAATTGGCCAAAAATTTATTTTTGTCCTGTGATTGTCTCTAATCCAGATTCCGTGCTGGAGTGGTAATTGTAGTATATTGGCCTTTATCACACTGTAGTGAGCAAACAGGAAATGGCTTATTTGGATTTCAATCACAAGACTTTCTTGTCACTAATATGGTTTACCTTGAGGTGTTGCACTGGACATACCCTTTATAAACTCTTATTAGTCATCGTCCATTAAGAATGGGGATGGGAGTTAATATTGTGCACAAGTCCATGTCAATTGACAATCAAAGGCCACTGTTCTGGAGGGAATGTGTAGCGAATGGGCATCATGGAAATCTAAAGTATCTGCTGGTGGAACAGGATGAGAGAATAAGAAAGGAAATTAACTGAACAATTGTTTTCTACAGTTTGCCTTGCAAAGTTCATCTGGTTTCTTATCTTTTAACACTTCACCAAATTAAGCCAGTTTGCAACTGTCAGCTAGACATGAGAACACTTGTTCTTGACTTAAATATTTTAAACAGTCAAAATAAGCCATTTTCTTCAGAATATGTTAAACATCACAAACACAGAACGTAAAAGCAATTTAACTCATAAACAGTGTTTGATTTTCAGATGATACGTTTAAGGTGCTAGAGCTCCCTCTGCTGGCTACATGTTAAAACCGATATTTGCTAACCCGTGTTTGAATCACCACTGTGCTCATTGTAACCAACGGCGCATGGTCTGCAATACATATTCTCCTCAGATATGGTGATGTTTAGTACTTTTGTAAAGTTAATGTGCCATAATGTGTTCGGAATCGGTCATTATTTATATAGAATATGCACAGTGGCATAACTACATGATGGCATATTTAAGCTATGTTTCATTGATATCTCTTGATTTAAAAAAAAATTCATATATTGTAAATCCTCTTTGGGAAGAAATAATTATACTGGGTTAATCATAGTATTTAATGTTCAATGCCATGTTCTTTATTGTAACCTTGTAACATCAGAAATAAATTAAAATATATTTTTGTTCAATGTCAATACTGCAGAACCACATTGACCTTTATTAAACGATGATTAAGAGCTCAGGCAGAATACTTTGTTGTAGTAAATGTTTATTTGAACAACAGGATATGCATGATTACACTCTGGAGAGAGAGTAGAGAAATTGGGATTGGTATTTTACTGTCACAAGTTCAAAGTAAATTTATTATCAAAGTACATATATGTCACCATATACAACCCTGAGATTCGTTTTCTTGTGGGCATGCCCAGTAAATCCAAGAAACATAATAGAGTCAATGAAAGACTTCACCCAACCGGACGGACAAATGTATAAAAGGCAACCAAATATGCAAATACAAAATAAAAATAAGAAATAATAACAAATAAATAAGCAATAAATATCAAGAACATGAGATGAAGAGTCCATAAAAGTGAGTCCATAGTCTGTGGAAACAGTTCAGTGATAGGGTGAGTGAGGTTATCCCCACTGGTTCAGGGGCCTGATGGTTGAGGGGTAATAACTGTTCCTGAATCTATTGGTCTGGGACTTAAGGTACCTTCTTGAAGAGAGCATAGCCTGGATGGTGTAAGTCCTTGATGATAGTTGCTGGCATCCTGGGACAGCACTTTGTGTAGATGTGCTTAATGTTGAGGAGGGCTCTACCCGTGATGGACTTGGCTGTATCCACTACTTTTGTAGACTTTTCCATTCAAGGGCATTGGTGTTTCCATACCAGGCCATGATACAACCAGTTAATATATGCTCCACCACTCACATATAGAAGTTTGTCAAAGTTTTAGATGACTTGACAAACCTTCACAAACTTCCAAGCCATTGGTGAGACTGAATTTGGAGTATTGTGTGCAGTTTTGGTCACTGAATTACAGGAAGGGTATTAATAAGGTTGAAAGGGTGCAGAGAAGGTTTAGAAGGATGTTGCTGGGACTTGAGAAACTGAGTTACAGAGAAAGGTTGAATAGGTTAGGACTTTATTCCCTGGAGTGTAGAAGAATGAGGGGAGATTTGATAGAGGTATATAAAATTATATGGGTATAGATAGAGTGAATACAAGCAGGCTTTTTCCACTGAGGCTAGGGGAGAGAAAAAAAACAGAGGACATGGGTTAAGGGTGAAGGGGAAAAAGTTTAAAGGGAATATGGAGGGGGGTTTCTTCACACAGAGAGTGGTGGTAGTGTGGAATGAGCTGCCAGATGAAGTAGAAAATGTGGGCTCACTTGTAACATTTAAGAAAAACTTGGACAGTTTCATGGATGAGAGGTGTATGGAGAGATATGGTCCAGGTGCAGGTCAGTGGGACTAGGCAGAAAATGGTTCGGCACAGCCAAGAAGGGCCAAAAGGCCTGTTTCTGTGCTGTAATATTCTGTGGTTCTTTGGTTCTAAGTAGAGGCATTGTCGTGCTTTCTTCATAATTGCACTTACGTGCCTGGCCCAGGACAGATGTTCTGGAATGATAAGATCAAGGAATTTAAATATGCTAACCTCTCCACCTCTGATTCCTCCAGTTGAGGACTGGCACATGGACCTCTGGTTTCCTTCTCCTGAAGTCAATAACCAGCTCCTTGGTCTTACTGACATTGAGTAAGAGATTGTTGTTGTGGCACCACTCAGCCAGATTTTCAAAAATTCGTATCTATTTAAACCTCACATTTATCCCACAATGTGAGGGAGTAAAAATCTTTGCATTGTGACTCTGTCACAATGTATAGACATGTGAATTTATAAGTCAAATGGCTTGTAGAAAGAAGCTGTCCTGTAGCCTGTTGGTCCTGGTTTTAATGCTGGGCTATCGTTTGCCAGACGGAAACAGCTGGAACTGTCTATGGTTGGGGTGACTGGTGTCCATGATGATCTCCCAGGCCTTCTTTCTGTACCTGATGCTGTCAGTGTCCTCAGTGGAGGGAAGTTCACATCCACAGATGCGCTGGGCTGTCCGTACCACTCTCTGCAGTGCCCAGTGATCAAGGTTGGTGCAGTTCCCAAACCAGGTGGTGATGCTGCCAGTCAGGATGCTCTCAATGGTGCTCTTATAGAAGGTCTTGAGGAGTTTGGGGCTCGTGCTTGAGGTGGAAAAGGCGCTTTTGTACTTTTCTTGCCACACAGCTGGTGTGTACAGTGCAGGTGAGACCATTGGTGATGTGTATACCAAGGAAATTACTCACCCTCTCAACTGCAGTCCCGTTGATGCCGAGCCTGTCTCCGTTCCTCCTGTAATCCACGATCAGCTCGTTTTGTTTTTTGAACATTGAGAGAGAGGTTGTTATCTTGACACCACTGTGTCAGGGTGTCAACTTCTCCTCTGTAGGCTGTCTCATCACCGCTAGAAATAAGGTCGATCAATGTTGTCTCATCTGCGAATTTGATCCGCAGGTTGGAGCCGTGTGTGGCAGCACGGGCGTGGGTGTTAAAGGGAGTAGAGGAGGGGACTCAGGACACAACCCTGGGGGCACCTGTGTTGAGGGTCAGAGGGGCAGATGTGAGGGAGCCCATCCTTACCACCTGTCAGTAACCCCGACAGGAAGTCTGGGGATTCAGCTGCCCAAGGCAAGGTGCAGGCCGAGGTCTCTGAGCTTCCTATCAAGTCTGAAGGATTATAGTGTTGAATTCTGAACTGTGGTCCAGCAGCAGCACTCTTCTCCAGGTGGGTGAGGATGGTGTGTAGTGCTGCAGCTATGGCATCATCGGTAGACAGGTCCCGTCAGTAGGCGAATTGGAGGGGGTCCAGTGTGGGTGGTAGCAAGCTGCAGATGTAGTCTTCAACCAGCCTCTCAAAGCATTTGCTTATAATTCAGGTGAGTGCAACAGGGTGCCAATCGTTCAGGCATGCAATCTACCTCCTGTATGCTGATTTGTCACCACCTTCGACTTTGACCACAACAGTGGTGTCATCAGCAAACTTAGATACGACTTTCGAGCTGCGCTTAGCCTCACAATCATAAGTATGAAGTGAGTAGAGCGGGGGTTAAACACACAGCCTTGTGGTGCATCTGCTGGTGGAGACCGTGGAGGAGATGTTGTTGCCAATCTGAACTGACTGCAGTCTGCAAATGAGGAACTTACACAAGGAGATATTGAAGCCAAAGTACTGAAGCTTATTGATTAGTTTTGAGGGGATTATGGTATTGAATGCTGAGCTGTAATCGATAAAGAGCATCCTGATGTATGCATCCTAAATTGTAGCAAGAGACATTAAAAAGCTTGGTTTACAAGCAGATTATACAGATTACATTTTTACACAGTGCATTGAGCTAGAATAAGGTAAAGCAATTACAATGCAGGATAAAAGCTACCAAAAAAAAAACATGCAGTGCAGATAAACAATAAAGTGTGAGATCACAACGAGGCAAATTGAGGCCAGGAGTCCATCTTATCATGCAAGAAGAGCATGGAGTTTAATAATTGTGCTAGAAGCTGAAGCTGGTGCTATATGTTTTCAGGCTTTTGTATCTTTTGTCTGCTGGGAGAGGGGAGAAGAGAGAATGTCCAGGGTGGGTTGGGTCTTTAATTATGTTGGCTGCTTTACTGGGGCAACAAGTCCATAGAGAAGTGGCTGGTTTCCATAATATGTTGAGCTGTGTCCACAATTCTCTGTAGTTTCTACTACTTATGTGAAGAGCAGTTGCATATCAACCATTATGCATCCAGACAGAATGGTAAGGGTCAACGGGGTCAAGCCAAATTTCTTCAGCCTCCTGATAAACTGGAGGTGCTGGTGAGTTTTCTGGGCCGTGACGGGAAGGTGGTTGGATCCACGGTGATGTTCACACCTAGCAACTTGAAACTCTTAACCTCAACACTGTTGGTGTAGACAGGAGCGTATGCACTGTCCCTCTTTCTGAAGTCAATGACCTGCTCTTTTGTTTTGCTGATATTGAAGGAAAGGTTGTTGTCAAGTCACTCAGCCTTCCTATATTCCGCTTTGTTATCCGAGATGTGGTCCACGTCAGTGGTATCATGGGGGTAGAGCAGTCATGAACGTACAGCGAGATGAGTGGAGCCGATAGCACAACCTTGGGGTGCACCACTGCTAGAATAATCTTGGTGGAGGTGTTGCTACCTGTCCTTTCTGATTGTGGTCTGTTAGTCAGGAAATCAAAGCTGCAGAGGAGGCGCTGACTCCCAGGGTCCAGAGTCTGGTGAGGAATTTGCTTGGAATAATGATATTAAAGGCAGAACTGTTGTCAATAAACAATAGTCCGACATAGGCATCTTTATTGTGCAGATGCTCCAGGGATGAGTGTAGGGCCAGGTCGAGAGGCAGGCAAATTGCTGTGGATTCAAGTGGTCTGGAAAGCTGATCCATGCCATGATCAGTCTCTTTAACCACCTCATGACGGTAGATGTTACAGCCACTGTGTGCTCGTGGTTAAGGAACTTTTTCTTGTTTTCCTTGTGTACTGGGATGATAGTGGTCTTCTTAAAGCAGCAGGGAGCCACTGCCTGAAGCAGATGTAAGAGATTACAAGTGTCTGCTACTAACACTGCCAGATGATCCACACAGGATCTAAGGACACAGCCAGGCCTGACGCTTTCTGTGGGTTCACCCTCCAGAAGACCTATCTTACATCCAGAGCCGTGATCGTAGATCCAGGTGCATTGGATGCTGTCCGGGTGGGTGGTGACAACTTGACGGTCTCCAGTGCACCTGAAATATGGAAATAAATATAACTAAGCAGGCTATGGTAGAAGTGAGAAAAAAACAGTTCAGACCCAATGAGTGAAAGTGGGTTCAGCAGTAGGTGGGCTGTGCCTTCCATGAGGAGTCTGACCATCAGGAGCACATTGCTGCTAGAAACAAACTCCACGTGTGATGCATGGACTTAACTTCTGGCTTACCCATTCATATCATCATCATGATCATGTGCCGTGACGTGTGACATGGGCGATCATGGTGACCATGATTGTTCTTGGCTAATTTTTCTACAGAAGTGGTTTGCCATTGCCTTCTTCTTGGGCAGTGTTTTTCCAAGACAGGTGACCTCGGCCGTTATCAACAATCTTCAGAGATTGTCTGCCAGGAGTCAGTGGTCACGTAACCAGAATGTGACATGCTCATATGACCACCTGCTCCCATGGCTTTACCTGACCCTGATCAGGGCTACACCTTGCCCATCTCACCGATAGCAGTACCCAAAAGATCACAGCCCCTTTATTTGTGGCTCCCACAGGCCTATACGTTAGCTAGACTCCCTTCCGCCAAGGCTGATGGGATGCTCAACAGAGCAGGAAAAGTTAATTGTAGGAAAATAAAATTGTGTGGCCGAGTTAAATTTTGTGGGAATATGGATGTAGGATGTCAATACAGGGTTAATAAATATCCCTGCGGTATAACGAGAAGCGAAGAATGCAAATCTGGTGAGGTAGTCGTTCAGAATGCAGATGGCAGAATTGATAAAGTTATAGATGCTGAACCCAGCTATGTGATATTTGCTAAGGCAGAAGTGTTTATGCAGAAGGTGATTATTAACAAGTAGGGTAAGCTCTCCACAAAATAGCACAACTGCAAATGGACGCCATCACTGCAAGCCTAGCAAGGTGAGACATATTTGAGGCTCTGGTTCATAGATTTTCTCAGATGCACATTAACGTGAGCACTTGTTTCAATGATACAACAGTTTCCTCGCTGTTCATTGATTACTTTTGTTGTCTGAATTCACACTTGGATTCAAATCACTCTCATCTGGGGGAAAGGAGTTTCGGAAATCAACTACATTTCCCATTTTCTGTTACTGGCCTTTGAGCTGTAAAAGACAGTGAGGAACGTGACGGGAAAGTGAAAGTGATTGTATAGTGATAAGACAATAGACAGTAGGTGCAGGAGTAGGCCATTCAGCCCTTCTAGCCAGCACCGCCATTCGCTGTGATTATGGCTGATCATACACAATCAGTACCCCGTTCCTGCCCTCTCCCCATATCCCTTTACCCCGCTATCTATAAGAGCTCTATCTAACTCTCTCTCTCTGATAGAAGACGATGTAAGGTACAATAGGTTACATTATGTGTGGCAGTGAATCTAACTTTCTAGCTGAGCACCAACTCTGTCGAAAAACTTACTGGTAACTGTGTTGGTTTTTGGAGCAGCAGTTCTTGATAGACAGACAGACATACTTTATTTATTCCGAGGGAAATTTGGTTTCGTTACAGTCGCACCAACCAAGAATAGTGTAGAAATATAGTAACATAAAACCATAAATAATTAAGTAATAATAAGTAAATTATTCCAAGTGGAAATAAGTCCAGGACCAGCCTACTGGCTCAGGGTGTCTGACACTCCGAGGGAGGAGTTGTAAAGTTTGATGGCCACAGGCAGGAATGACTTCCTATGACGCTCAGTGTTGCATCTCAGTAATGTCAGGCGGGCAGAAAGGCACCTGCTAAACCAAGCCATGGATGCAGAGAGGACAGACGTCTTGCTGTTCGCTTGTACTTTTCTTGATTCGTGGAATTGGTTCGACAGAAGGTGGAGATGGGTTTTGAGAAAGAAATGCTGAAAGTTGAATGGACGTTTGGTTACCCATCGTGCCTAGCGACAGAGAATCTGCTATAGAGCTGGATAAGGTGGGTAAAGAGCTCCCTCTTTCGGAGAGTACGAACATTACAGCGCTGTCTTTCGTTTTGCTTTCTAAAAGTAAATTTGTTTTAGTTCGTCTTGACCATAATTGTAGCTTCAGAACTCTCCCTGTCTCTCTGTGTGTTAGTATACATTTAATTTCAACTTTCAAACTATCCTTTGCCACAGTGTAAATCCATTTTTACTGAGCAGTGAGCACGGTGGGCCGGATCTTCCGACCGGCTACTGAACTCCGGTGGGAGGTGCTGGTGCCGACTGTCCGAACTCCCGGCCTCTTCCCTTCCCTTCCTGAGCTCGCAGTCTTCTTGCCAAAAACTACACGCGGAACCTGTGGGTAGCGGCAGGCTCGGGGAGACGGCCAGAGACAATTCAGGCAGATTGCATAGCCCGATTTTCCTGGCATGTATTTAAAACAAACTGCAGGCAAACAATGATATGACGGTGGGTGCAGCGAGTATTTTTAGTTCTTTGAACTCCCACCTCGCATAAACAGTGTCTTGGGGCAATGCTCCCACTCCGCTGGGTTGTTAACTATTGCAACAATTCCTCTCCTACCCTAACGAAGGACGCAGTCTAGAAATGTCTGTCTGTCAGCAAAACAAAATAAACGTCCATTAGCAAAATAAAAAAAAACATATATAAGATAACTGCGTGCAGGAAGACAGGTACTGTGCGCCAATGGTATCGAGCGGCAAGTGTTGTACGATGAGGTTAAAATCTGTTTCTTTGGTCCAAATTGGTGGATGGGGGGGAACTCGAGCTCACAGTTCAGGAGCTGAAACGGCAGAAAGAAAATAATGCGCAACACCGCCATCAAGTGTCTCTCTCTCTCTCTCTCCCCGGAGGAGCGAACCCTTAAAGATCTAACTCTATAGTAACCACTGACACTGAGAATCCCAAATAAATGTCGGAAACTCTCAGCAGCCCAGGCAGAGAAATAAAGTTAACATTTCAGATGCGGAAAGCAGGAGCAGAAGAGGTTTCCGGTCAGGCTTTTGAACAGTAAAGGGATGTGTTTCAAGCACTGACCGGCCGATGATGTCCACTGCCTATGGTCAAAGTCGAGTTTTTCCT
Organism: Hypanus sabinus; assembly: GCF_030144855.1. Lineage (NCBI taxonomy): Eukaryota > Metazoa > Chordata > Chondrichthyes > Myliobatiformes > Dasyatidae > Hypanus > Hypanus sabinus. The sequence continues at coordinate 176,578,859 of NC_082707.1, forward strand.
CGTATGCACAAGTACATGTATGCGGAGGTGTAATGAAAACCTTAATGTGCAGCCTCATCACGCACACATTCTATTATAGCGGTAGCATTCACAAGAAAAAAATACATAGGCATAATTTATACACAATTTTTAGAAGAAAAGAACACAATTAGAACTGAAGTGCATCTTAGTGCAAAGTTATCAAAGTGGGAAAGGTGTTGCTAAACTTAGTGATTGGGGTTTCGCCATGTTGGCTCAAGTGTGGGTTTTCACAAATAAAACGACATGAGGTCTTTTACGTTTAAGAAAAACCATAACAACTCATTTATTGTACTCAAGCTCTGAACACAAAGAAGTGCGGAAACAGAACTTCAAGTAACACGACATCACGTCAGAGTTAAAGTGAACCCTGAATCAACTTTGGTGGTTGTGAATTATGTACATTTCTCCCAATTATGGGTTACCCTACTCAGGCCCAACTCCAGAATTCACTAAAACTGGCATTGTGGACCTGTCGAGCTCGGGTCCTATGTGGAGGAACAGTCGGTGCCTCTGACTCATCCAGAGGTCATGTGGAGATGTGTGGTAAACTATGTATACCTGTCAGGACACGCCGCTCTGCTGACTGTTCCTGTGGCTCCTCCCAAAGACCCCTGTATAAAGGCGATTGGAGGCACTGCTCCCCCCTCAGTCTCCGAGATGCCGTGCTCCGTTTTGCTGCTAATAAAAGCCTATCGTTCGCCTCCCATCTCCGAGAGTTATTGATGGTGCATCAGGATGCCAGGAGCATGGTTGCACAATCCTCCAAATCTTGGTAGGCCGGTTTAAGGCAACCTACAGAAATACGTAAAAGTTTACCCCTCTTAACACTGATAAAAGTCTTTCCTCCCCATTCCAGAACGTGGACGCAGCATCATACAGGGGCCTAAGGGGTGTGTCATGGTGAATGAAAACAAATGAGGTGGAACGTAGGTCAACAGGAGCCCAAGATTACTTTCACAACAGGAGGTAGGAGTAGGTGAAAATTTACTGAGAAGAATGGAATATTGTTGAGAGGCCAACCAGGCAGTCATAGCATCAGGAATGAAATTACCTAACACTCTTAACAGCTGTCCATATTCTGACACAGCTACGGATGACTGCAGGTCCTCTTTTGGAGTGGTTCTGAGCCCTTAGCAGGACCCAAGGGAGACAATCATGCCAACGCTCCTTGGTTAGGGAAGCCCTCAGAGCATCTTTAAAGAGCTCTGAAACCGATCGCGAAGGCCGTTGGGCTGCAGGCAAATCACTATGGTGTGATGTCACCGAGGTTCTGGGCCATCACAGCCCAGAGGTCTGATTTGAATTGGGGACCGCTGTCAGAGGAAATATCGGATGGAGTACCAAACTGAGCAACCCCGATGCTGGTGAATGCCCGAGCCACGTCTGTGGCCGTCGTCGTTGCTAGGGGGACAACCTCTGGCCACCTGGTTGTACAGTCCACCATGATAAGGAGATGTGTAAAACCACAGGAGGGGAGATGAGGACCAATGTGATCTACGTTGACATGGTCAAACCATTGCTCAGTGACCTCAAAAGGTGCCAATAGCGCCCGGACATGATGGCATATTTTTGCCTGCCAGCCCTCCACGCAGGCTGCACTCCACTTGCGTATGTCCTTTCTAAAGCCGTGCCACACAACCTTTACTGCAATCAGTTTCTGTTAGGCCTTCCGGCCCAAATGTGAGAGGCCATGTATGGAGTCAAAAACAGTCCTATCGGTGAGGGCGACTGGTTGAGACACCACATAAGAGACAAACGCCAGCTACCCAGCTTCCCTGAACTTAATGCCAGGTCCGTGACTGCTGTTCAGTCAGCCTGGATCTCTGGGTCAGTAGCTTGATCAGCTGTCATACTGACATAGTCAGCCCCTGTGTATGGCCTCAATGGCTGTCCACGTGAGGCAATCAGCCACTGCAATACTTTTCCCCTTGGTACGTTGTATATCAGTTGTGAATACTGATATGTGGGGCAGTCGGCATGGCTACCAGCCGTGCAGACCAAGGGTTTGTTATTTTGACCATCGTTTGTGGTCAACGGATGCTGTGAAATGGTGATTTTCTCGAAGAATGACAGGGTTACTGTATGAGGAACGTCTGGCAGCTCTTGGGCTGTATTCCCTGGAGCTCAGGAGAATGAGGGGGGATCTCATAGAAACATTCCAAATGTTAAAAGGCCCGAACAGATTAGATATAGCAAAGTTATTCCCCATGGTAGGGGAGTCTAGGACAAGAGGGCACAACTTCAGGGTTGAAGGATGTCCATTTAGAACTGAGATGCAGAGAAATTACTTTAGTCAGAGGGTGGTAAATCTGTGGACTTTGTTGCCATGAGTGGCTGTGGAGGCCAAGTCATTGGTTGTATATAAGGCAGAGATAGATAGGTTCTTCATTAGCCAAAGCATCAAAGAGTATGGAGTGAAGGCAGGGGAGTAGTGACGACTGGATGAAGTGGATCAGCCCATGATTGAATGGCGGAGCAGACTCGATGGGCCAAATGGCCTACTTCTGCTCCTATACCTTATGGTCTAAGAAAACGAAGAAGGCAGACAGCCAGTTTGAGGGCGAGAATCCCACAGTCAAACATGCTATACTGCCTTCTGGGGGGGTACAGAGCTGTCGGCTGAAGAAGGCGAGGGGCTGCTACACACCTGAACAGCACCCACAGCATCATCTGAGGCGACAGTAGTAATGGCTGTGGGTGTGTTGGGGAGCAGGTGTGCCAGTAGGGTCGCGTTGGAAAGAGCTTCTTTGCTATCATCAAATACCCTGGTCATATCCACTGACCAGTCAAGCACGTGATTAGGGGTATTACCTTTAAGCACAGTACACAGGGGAACATAAATTCAGTAGCTCGCAGAAAGAAGCAGTGATAGAAGTTCACCATACCTAAAAACTCCTGCAGTTTTTTAACAAGTACAGGTGGTGGGAAATCCATAATAGTAGCTACTTTTATTGGGAAGGGTTTTGCACCTTCTGCGGAGGTGTAATGGCCAAGAAAGTCAATGGTTGACAATGCAACCTGGCATTTAGCAACCTGCGTTGGCTTAAGCACTCAAAAAGTGTGCGGAGATGAGATGCACGTTCAGATTTGGGGTGGTGGCCTCGTTAAGCCATCGGTAATTGCCATCATACTTAGGGACCAAGCGTACAATGCCAAGCCGTTCCAAACTCAGCCTTCGCAGTAGCCGGCATTTCTGTGTCCAGCCTATGCACATGGGCATGGACTGGTGGGCCAGTCGTAGAAATGTGGTACTCGACCCCATGTTTTGTGACTGTAGTGGAGAATGTGGGCTTGGTGAGGTCTGGGAATTTGCCCAGCAGTTGGGTAATCGCACATGTTGTGATACATGTGCTTGTGGGGAATTCACTAGAGGAGCAGGTTAACGACCCAAGCCAGCAGTAATAAGATCAACCAGCAGTCCTTGGGCACACAGGAAGTCTGCACAGAGCAGAGGCCTAGCCAGTTCAGCCAGGACAAAGTCCCATGTGTACGGTCACATGCTGAAGCACGTGATGTCCTGTAAGTATGGATCCTGCGGGATTTGAGCGGGTTGGCGGCCTCCAGTGAAGTTTCATTGCTCTTTGCCTTCTCATCAGTAGGCGATGCTGGCAGCACCCGTGTCAGACAGGAAGCGTCGCCCTGAAAGGGTGTCCGTAATGAATGGTAGGTGACCCTGGCAGCTGGAATACACGGTGTTCACAGAGCTCTGATGTCCTGATGCGCTGGAACTGATGAAGCTGCGAGGCAGTTGGCACTTCCTAGTGTCCGTACCAAAGCTAGCATGGTGAAAGCACAGGTCTAGTCACGTCTATCTCGCAGCCACAGGCACCCTTATGTTAGGGGCCTGGCTGACCGGGCTTACAGAGGCAGGGAAGGGAGGAGGAATGATGCATCGCTGCCTGGCTGAGTGTAGACTGTCAGCCATTTTAGCAAGCTGCTGGTCATGGCTGCATTAGCAAGGGCTGTGTGAACTCAATCAGACTTTTACTGCATGAAGTGTTCTTTAAAAATAAAACAAGAATGGTGATTTCCCAGGAGGGGCAGCATGTGGTTCATTAGCTCTGACGGCTTAACATCGCTCAGGCCGGGCAAGGAGAGCAACTGTTCTGTGTTTTCAACTCTGGTAGTCCAAAAATCTATGAAAGGTGAGTTTTCAGTGATCGATATTTATCGGGTTCAGTTGAGTGTTCCAGTAGACTCAGCACTCTTGCAGACTGTAGAGCTGCAGAACGATGCTACCACATAGAAATATTTGGTTTTGTCGTCGGAGATTTCTCGAAGCCTGAATTGGGCCTTGGCTTGTACAAACCAAGCAATGGCATTTTGCTCCCAAGACTCCGGCAATTTCAAAGTGGCTGCATTGAACGAAATATTCAAATATTCAACAAATTTTCCTGGAGCATCAGGATCACAAATGTAAATTTTTGCAAATAAAATGAAGTGAGGCATTTTAAATCTAAGAAAAATAATAACAACACATTTACTGAACTCCAAAACCTGAACACAAACTGTAACACTTAATGTAATTACCTCATTACATCAGACCAACCTCTTAAAACACAGTGTGGGTTATAGTGAATTATGTACATTTCCACCAGTTATGTTACCCTACAAAGGAGGTGGCCATTTTCGAGCCTGGTGATAAGAGACTTCAGGCTTCTGTACCTCCTGCCAGATGGTAGCTGTGAAAACATGCCATGGCCTGGATCGTGGGGATCTTTGATGATGGATGTTACCTTCAGTTATCTCTGGAATTGAATTTAGGAGCCAAGAGGTAATGTTACATCTATATGTAGGCCTCTGTTAGTTTCGATAGACCATGGATTTGCGCCTTGGAAAGTTTCCAGGGCAGGGTTTTTTTATGGAAGACCCGCAGTTGCCCAAGCTGCAAGCCTCTCCTCTCCACGCCACTGATATTGTCCAAGGGAAGGACATTAGGACCCATACAGCTTGGCACCGGTGTCGTCGCAGAGCAATGTGTGGTTAAGTGCCTTGCGCACGGACACACGTGCAACCTCAGCTAAGGCTCGAACTAGTGACCTTCAGATCACTAGATGAACGCCTTAACCACTTGGCCACGTGCCAACGCAGCAGCTATGTAGGACCCTGGTGAGACCCCACTTGGAGTACTGTGCTCAGTTCTGGTCGCCTCACTACAGGAAGGATGTGGAAACCATAGAAAGGGTGCAGAGGAGATTTACAAGGATGTTGCCTGGATTGGGGAGCATGCCTTATGAGAATAGGTTGAGCGAACTCAGCCTTTTATCCTTCAAGCAACGGGGGATGAGAGGTGATCTAATAGAGGTGTATAAGATGATGAGAAGCATCGATCCTGTGGATAGTCTGAGGCTTTTTCCCAGGGCTGAAATGGTTGTCACAAGAGGACATAGGTTTAAGGTGCTGGGGAGAAGGTACAGAGGAGATGTCAGGGGTAAGTTTTTTACTCAGAGAGTGGTGAGTGAGTGGAATGGGCTGCCGGCAACGGTGATGGAGGCCGATACGATAGGGTCTTTTAAGAGGCTTTTTGATAGGTACATGGAGCTTAGTAAAATAGAGGGCTATGGGGAAGCCTAGTAATTTCTAAGGTAGGGACACGTTCGGCACAACTTTGAGGGCGGAAGGCCCTGTATTGTGCTGTAGGTTTTCGGTGTTTCTCGACTCCTCCTGTATACTGCCAATGGTGGAGAGGGATATACCCACGATTTACTGAGCAGAGTTCACCACTTGCTGCCGCTTTGTATGTTTCTGTGCATTCGAATTTCCATAACAGACCATGACGCAACCAGCACTTTAAAAATACACACGTACAAGTTTATTAAAGTGCTCAGTGACAAGCTGAGTCTCAACCTCCTACGAAAGCAAAGGTACTGTTGCACATTTGTTACGATTATATCTACATGCTGGTTCGAGATATCATCATTTTTTATAACATCCAGAACTTTAAAGCTGCTGATGCTCTTCACCCCAATCCCCTGTAGACTGGTGCTTGTTTGTTCTTGTCCCCCTTCCTGAAGTCAACAGTCAATGCTCTAGTTTTGCTGACATTGAGCAAGAAGCTGTTGTTGTCACATCAATCAACTGAGTGATGGCTCTCAATCCAGTAAACTGACTCTTCGCCATCTGTGATTTATCCAACAACAGCAGGTTAATCAGCAAATTTGAAAATGGAGCTGTGCCAGCCACACAGTCGTGTGTATATAGGGAGTAGAGAGTCACGTACCCTTGAAGTGCGCCTGTGTTGATTGTCAGTGAGGAGGACATGTTGTTATCAATCCTCACTCATGTCTGTTGGTGAGGAAGACAGGTGTTTAGTTGCTGACAGTGATATAGAGGCCCAGGTCTCGAAGCCTGATGTTGAGTTTGGGTGGGATAATTGTGTTGGACGCAGAGCTCCATTCAAAGAACAGCCAGCTGACATACGAGTTCCTGTTCTCTAGATGGTTCAGAGCAGAGTTATGAGCCAGAGAAATCACGTCTGCAGGCAAACTAGCGCGGGACCATCCAGGTAATCTCAGAGGTGATGCCATAACTAACCCTTGAAGCATTTTACTGTCAAGTGAGAGATTGTGGCGTGAGTAGGAGACAGTTCACCTGTTTTAAAGAGCGAGCGAGGTCTGTCTGGATTTGACTGCAGAGCAGGAGATTGATTGGATTAATAGTCACCATCTTCATTTTGTGCCATGTCATAAGATGTGGGTGATCATGGTCTTCTATCTGTCTCTAATCTGTGCCAAAGGCGAAGCCCCCTCTCACACTGTTTTTTCTATCAACAACCATGATTGTATTTGGCAAATTTTTCTACAGGCATGGTTTGCCATTGCTGTCTTCTGGCAGTGTCTTTACGTGACCGCAGCCATGATCAATATTCTTAATACTCTCCAGAGGTTGTCTGCCTGGTGTCAGGGTTTGTATAACCAGGACTTGTGATATGCACCAGCTGCTCATACCACCATCCACCACCTGCTCCCATGGCTTGATGTGACCCTGATCGGGTGCTAGGCGGGTGCTACACTTCGCCCAAGGGTGACCTGCAGCCTAGTGGAAGGAAGGAGCACCTTACACCTCCTTTGGTAGAGACCTATTTCCACCCTGCCACCCAAGTGATAATAGTAACCAGGTTAATTATCAAGGGCCATTAAGAAGAAGTGGGTTTTGAGTGGAGCAGCTATTGTGTGTGTTACATTTTTTAACACTAAAACATAAAATTAATTGGAAGAAAAACACAGGAGCTTGAGGATAACTTGTGTACTCTTAGTCTTTACTTTTAGCAAGACGTGCAAATATGATGTAGTGACATAATGATGTATGCCAGTCAGGTACTTTTACATATAACCCATAAAGAAGTAATTGAACAAAGAATGCTTAATCAAATAATATATTTACAATAGTATTCAAATATTACTGAAATGCTGAACTACAACACTCCTCCCTGCTTAGCTATAAACTCCAACTCAATACATTACATATATATCCTGTATACTATATAATACACTACTATATAGACATTCACAGCATAGTAAATTTTAAATTGTCATATTCAGGCCTGAAGATTTAATTGCTGTGGTGGATTTCTTACACTTTTGGGATAACGTCTCTTCTGACTGGTGGGGGTGGGTGAGGTCTCCGTACTTGGTAGAAAAGATATAAGAACATAAGAAATAGGAGCAGGAGTCGGCCATCTGGCCTGTCGACCCTGCTCCGCCATTCGATAAGATCATGGCTGATCTGGCCATGGACTCATCTCCACCTACCTGCCTTTTCTCTGTAACCCTTAATTCCCCTACTATGCAAAAATCTATCCAAACGTATCTTAAACACATTTACTGAGGAAGCCTCCAATGCTTCATTGGGCAGAGAATTCCACAGATTCACTACTCTCCGGGAAAAGCAGTTTCCTCCTCATCTCTGAACTAAATCTACTCCCCCAAAATCTTGAGGCTACGTCCCCTAGTTCTAGTCTCACTTAACAGTGGAAACAACTTTCCTGTCTCTGTTTTATCTCTCCCTTTCATCATTTTATGTTTCTGTAAGATCTCCTCTCATTCTTCTGAATTCCAGTGAGTATAGTCCCAGGCGACTCAATCTCTCCTCATAGTCTAACCCCTTCATCTCTGGAATCATCCTGGTGAACCTCCTCTGCACTGCCTCCAAAGTCAGTATATCCTTCCTCAAGTAAGGAGACCAGAACTGCACACAGTACTCCAGGTGCGGCCTCACCAGTTCCCTGTATAGTTGCAGCATGACCTCTCTGCTTTTAAATTCATTCCTTTTGCCTATATCCTTTTTTGAACAGTGGTGAGCTATTTGCCATCTTCCAATCCACCAGGACCTGCCCAGAGTCCAGAGAATTTTAGTAAATTATCAATAAAGCTTCTAGTATAACTTCTGCCATTTCTTTCAATACCCTGGGATGCATTCCATCAGGACCAGGGGACTTACCCACCTTTAGGCCTGCAAATTTGCTCAGGGTTATGGCTGTGAAAGAATCTCGGGTTCTGGGGCCTCTCCCATGGTGCTTGTGGGAGTTGACTCTGGAAGACGGGAAGTGGTCTTACTGCTCTGGTCACTGCTCCTCTCTAACAATTGATCTCATCGATGTGTCAGCTCCAGGCCTATCAGATACAGTCTCCACTGGGCAGGAGAGTGGTCCAGTTCTGTCCTTAATCTTTCCAAGTACCCACTTTTGATTACTTCTGTAGCCCCTCACCAGGACTGCTTGTCCAGGAGGGAAACTTCCTTGTTTGAGTAGCCCTCAATTTGTCTCTTCTGAGACTGGGTTTAAGTAGATCCAAGGGATGACCCAGGAACAGCATAGCTAGTGAGTTATTGGTTGTGGAGTGTGCTGTATTACCATATGCAAACTGCGGACTTCTAGTTCAGTATCAGAGCAGTGTGTTCTGCAGACATTGCTCGCAGTGCATTCTTTAGACTCCGCACAAACCTTTCCAGCAAGCCACTTGTAGCTGGGTGGTACGGTGCAGATGTAATACGTCTTACTCCATTCATTTTCACAAGTGACTGAAACTATTCTGCAACGAACTGTGACCCGTTGTCACTGACTCAGTGTTCTGGAACATCAGTCCGTGAGAAGAGGCTTCTCAACACATGAACATTGTGTGAGGATGCAGTAGAGGCTACTGGGATCATTTCTGGCCACTTTGTAGCTGCATCTACTACTACCAAGAAACTTGTACCCATGAATGATCTGATAAAATCCACATGAATCCTCTGCCAGGGCAATGTAGGCCATCCCAGGGATAGAGAGGCACAGGTCTTGGCATCTTCTGGATGAGTTGGCATCACGAACAGTGCGTGGGAATCCACACAATCTGCTGATCTATCCTATGCCATTGATACAACAATTTCAATTGCTCTTTTAAATGTGAGTTGTGCTTCAGTTCCTTGGCTTTGCCTGTTGCTTGGCGGCCGGGGCCGGGGTCGAAGCGCTCGGCAGAGATGGTGCTCAGTGCTCGGTGTCGGAGGGCTGGTCGGAAGCTCGAAGTTCTTGGACGGACTGGGAGTTGGCTGTGGTCGGAGCTCCCAAAGTGCAGTATCAGCAAGCTGCGGCACTGGAGGTTCATGGCAGGAAGAGTTTTTCTTCCTTCTACCGTCTGCGTGAGATGATGAGCTGTTGGGACTTTTGAGACTTTCTTTTAAACCGTGCCATGGACTGCTCTTTATCAGATTACGGTATTACTTTGCACTGTTGAAACTATGTGTTATAATTATGTGGTCTTTGTCAGTTAGTCTTTTATCAATGATGGTATTGTCTGCACTGTTGAAACTATATGTTAACTATAACTATATGTAACTATATGGTTTTGTGTTGGTCTTGTAGCTTTAGTTTTGTCTGATGGGTTTGTAGTTCCTTTCCGGGGAACATGCTAAGACGGTAGCACGATATCGATACGCAGCAGCCTCTCCGGACTCTGGATTGGGGATTACCAAATGTTATGTGGTTTTTCTTGTGTGGTCTGTTTTGTGCTTTTTTGTGATATCATTCCAGAGAACATTGTCTCATTTTTTAACTGCATTGTATCTGTGGTTTATAAATGACAATAAACTGAATCTGAATCTGAGTTAGGAGCTGTTTTTGAATGCTTGTAAGATTCCAGAAACTAAACAGTCTCTCTGTGCATCATTAAGCTCATTACTAAAATGGCAATGCTGAGGCAATCTCTTCAACTCCACCACATACGCTGTAATAAACCCCCTTTTAATTCCACCTATCAAACCTCAAGTGTTCTGCAACCAACAATGGTTTTGCTTCTAAATGTTCCCATGTTATTTTCACAATAAGCTCATTTTGGCTGGATTGGTTGGAACAGTTAAATTTCTAAGCAATCTGTTTACTGTTCCACCTTTTGCACTCAGCAAAACTGGCAGTCGTTTCTCATTGACTGTATCATTTGCTTCAATTACTGCTCAATTCATTCAGTATACATCAGCCAGTTACCTATTGTGCAACTGAACATGTCTATCTCTCCAATGGAGCCAGCCATTTCTGCTTTTAAGATTATTATCACCCAGTACTCACTGTTTATGAAGCCATGAATTTCATCCATTTGCTACCTTGTTTTAACTTGACCGTATCTTGCCTTTTCTGAAGAAACCATGTGCTGCAGTTTGTTTTTTTACTCAACAGTTTCTCTCCTCTTGTGAAGAAAGCGTTCTACACTTTTGTTTAACTCAAATGTCTCACTGTGCTTCAACGGGTAGGTAGTTGTCTCAGGTTTGTTTTAAAATTTACTCATCGCTGCTGTTATCTTTTGTAGCTCCAAAACTAATTGAAAGAAAAACAGAGCTTGAGGGATAGACCTGTATCTGTTTTGTTCTTTACTTTAGTGAGGAGTACACTTATGATGTGGCGGCATAATGATGTATGCCATTTGCTTACTTTTACATATAACCCGTAAATAATTATTTAAGCAAAGAGGGCATAATCAAACAATGTATTTACAATATTAATCAAATATTACTGAAATATTAAATACATCAAAATATTAAATGCACAACAAAGAGGGATGGGTCATTTTAGAAAGTTATATTGTGTAATCCCAGCCACAGCAATTGGGTATCTATCTGTTGTTCCAGTTTAGTCTGAAGTCGATTCTTTGCACTTGCAATGGCCTTCCAGAGGTTATACCTGGACTTTGGATATGACTCTCAGCTACCGGCCCTAAACACCACAGATCTAGCTTTCAGCAGATTACGAATCACCTGGCTTCTGGGCTTCTGGTGGGGAAGACTAGGAATGTCTCTTTCAAATACACTCAACCACACGTGCCCTTATGAAGTCAAGGAGAACTGTGGGATGTCCATTTAGGAGTGTGGACAACTCCTCGAATGCGCTCCAATCCTGTGAATCTGATCCTCCACTTCTGATGCCCAGTTCTCTTCACTGTGCGGACTCTTCCATCTCTATCTGCATGCTGGCAGAAGTAATGGCACAGTCAGGTGACCAGATCTACCAAGTGCAGGCGAGGGAAAGAGCAATAATGGTGGCTGAATGTGTTGGGTCCTCCAGTCCTGCAGGTGATGTGTTGATACTGGTAAGGCTTCTTCAAGCTAGCTTGATTAAAGCCTCCCTCCACGATGTGACAGGTGTCAGGGTATGCTGCTCTGTTCTTGTTGATCTCGCCTCGTGCCTCAGCTTGAAGTCTGAAGCCTGAGGTAAGATGTAGACTGCAGTCAGAATGATGGTGGAGATCTCCCATGGTTGCCAAAGCATGAATAGGACAAGACTACCCCATTTCTGCATCGTGAGAAATTTATCATTCAGTGGACACCATTACCCTTTCCCTTACCTGGCACTGCTGCTTGGTCCCTGCAGTGGGTTGTGAAGCCCTCCGTTTGTTCGCAATGTGATGTGTAGGTGTACTTTACCATTGAACTAATGAAATGGTTTTTGAGTGCTGGACTGAGGCAGTATGGGTCTTTGGCCATTACAGTCTGTTTCCTATGCTAATACGTTTTATTTTCATCACATTCCAGATACTACCAAGTTTCCATTAGCCAGTGAACATACTGACTTGCGCACTGTGGAGGTGTCTGTGTCTCAGGAGGTGGGGGTGGGGTAGGGTGCGGGAAAAGAAAGACGCAGGTTCCACACAGGCATCGCTGGAGGAGAGGATTGAAATGGTTGTGAGGCAGCAGTTTTACTAACTGTGGCTCCGTGCTTCCTACACTATTTTCATGAGAGAGGATTATCGAATCACTCTGTGGTGTCTCACAGTGTGCAGTGTGTACCTGCCTCAGCCTCCATTATGTTCTAGGGTATTTACATGACCCACTGATGGTATGGGCTACTCATGCGCTCGGAGGCTTTCATAGTGCACTTGGCCGGCCTCAGAGTGGTTCAAGGGAAGCTCAGAATGCAGAGTGTGGTAGTGGGACACTGTCCAAGTGCATACTTAATTTTTGAAATGGCTCTCCCTTGTGCCCCCACCCTTTCCTCAGGGTGGTAAACAATGCAGTCCCAATCGTGCTCGGCCTTCTGGTGGAGATAGAAAAGCATCTCTACCTTGGACCTCAAAAATCTCTGCAAAACAGCCAGCGGGAGTCTTTCAGAGACTATGGATGACTTAGGACCTGGCTAGTTAAAGATCCTTGAAAATTTAGCACACCTCTACCACTTGAGATGTGTTAATGTCTTGTTTCTGGTCGCTATTGGGGAACCACTTCGTCTCCATCTGCCACGAGCAGGACTTCCCAGTGTCCAAACATTTTAATCCCAATTCCTTTTCCCGCATTGACATGTCAATCCATGGCTTCCTCTTGTGGTGAGATGAAACCTCCCTCAGGGTGGAGGAGCAACACCATATATGTGGTCTGGGTAGCCTCCAACCTAATGGCAGGAACATCAATTTCTCCTTCCAGAAAACAGATCTCCCCCCACCCCCCCATTCCCCGCTCTGACCTTTTACTTTTCCTCACCTGCCTATTACTTCCCCCGGGTCCCGTCCTCCTCCTCTTTCTCCTATGGTCCACTCTCCGATTCAGATTCCTTCTTCTCCAGCCCTTCACCTTTCCCACCCATATGGTTTCACCTGTCACCTTCCAGCCAGTCTCCTTCCCCTACCTCCACCTTTTTATTCTGACATCTTTCCCCTTTTTGAGTTCTGAAGAATGGTCTCGGCCCAAAATATCAGTTGACTATTCATTTCCATTGGTGCTGCCTGACCTGCTGAGTTCCTTCAGCATTTTGTGTATGTTGCTTTGGATTTCCAGCATCTGCAGACTTTCTGGTGCTATTTATTCCTGGATCTGCTCATGAAGTCTATTAGCTAGGTTGTGGTACCATGTTTGAATCCTAATAGCTATGAGCAGTCTGATTTTATACCTCGTACTAACAAAGTTCATAATGCTAACTGGAATATGGTCATCCCTCTGCCATCTCTGACAGATCCAACCACCAAATCAAGCTACTACAGATGCTGAAATTCTGAAATAAATACAGAAAATACTGAAAATGCTCAGCGGGTCTGTCTGCAACAGTGGAGAGTGAGACTGAACTGGTGTTTCAAATCAGTAATGTGTGAACTGAAATGGACGAAAAGTTTTCAAACATAAACTGAGCCAAGGAACAGCAACGGACTCGTGGAATTTAATCATACTCTGGCACCAACCCATTCACAAAAATTTCCTCTTTCTCTGTCTGAACTCTCGCTTTCAATACCTGGCCAGCAATTAGAAACTCAACTCAGTTTGCTTTTCCCCTCTTACAGGGGGCCCATGCGTATGACACAATAGTGTTGGGTGGAAGCAGGATTTACTCTCCATAAGTGTAACTTATTCCTTTGTTCAGTGATGCAATAATGTCAAAGTAAAAAAACAATTTCAGTCATTAGACTAATTGGTTTCATACATGGTTGACAGATGCATTGCTTAAAAGGACTAGGAAATCAGTTCACAGTTGAGCTCCCTAATAGTGTTAATTAACAACATTAACACTAAATGATTCACACATTGCTGAAAACAAACCAAATACTTGGCAGAAGTCTGATAACAGAGGCAGTAAAACCCTTTAATAGTAGGGCGATGAGAATGAAGTTAATTTGAACGATAGCTGGTTATTGTGGATAAATGATACAGTATTCACATTGAGATGTAACTGCCCAGAGTTCTTCAATAAAGCTTCATTTTAATAGAGGATTTGCAGAAGTATAAGAAGTGCATTTAACGGTGAGATAGTTTGCAATTTCTCATCTCCCTCTCCCCGTCTGCTTGCAGATGAATGTGAACCATGCCCTTTTTATGCTAGTTTACAGCAGGTCTGGGTTCACTCCCACAGTCACGTACAACTCAGAAGATAGCGTTCTCTTCTCAGGGTTTTATTCGTCTCAAAGGAATACAAGGAGATTGCCAGTTCCTTCGGGCTAAATGACTGGTCCAGACTCTCCCACTCACTGTTATTGAAAGCTTCAGCCAGAGAGTGGCGAGGGCCAAGGGGAAAGGAGAAAACGTGCTTAGTCATTGCTGAAGATTATCAACCCTCGGGAAATCGTAAAAAATACCTTTTTGTACCATCATGACTGAATGTCATTGTCTTTTAACTAACATGCATATTGAAAGGGTGTCAATGTGCTGTTGTTTTGTATTAACAGAGAATTATACGTACAGGAACAAACCTTTCACCCAAGATACTGTGCCAAATTAATGAAGCTAATGATACCTAATTAAATTAAGCCTTTTTGTCTGCTTATGGTCCATATTGCTCCATTCTCTGCTTATGCGCCTACCCATCTAAGAGCCTCTTAAAACGTCTCTATCAGTCAGGCTTCTTCTCAATGCACATGTGGAGAAGAAGTGTCAATGGTCGATGCTGTCAGACCTGAGAATGATGGTAGCGACGTCCATCATTAAGGACCCCCGTCACCTAGGCCTTGCCCTGTTCTCATTGCTACCATCGGGAAGGAGGTACAGAAGCCTGAAGGCACACACTCGACGATCCAGGCACAGCTTCTTCCCCTCTGCCACCCGATTTCTGAATGGAGGTTGAGCCCATGCGTTCAGCTCAGAGCTAACCACCCCGACTGGTCAAAGAAAAATTGTTAAGGAAACAGCAAAGAAGAATCCTTTTTCACTTGTGCGCAACTGAGAACCCTGTATCACACCTGGGGTACAATAGAGAAGATGGCCAAGGACAGACACAGATAGAGGGCCTTCATTGTTGCCCTAAGCCGCAGTGGTTTTGTGAGCTGTGAGTAAATTAAATCCATGAGCATGACTTTTTAAAAATTTCTACTTACTTAATTTAACTATTTAATATATTTGTTGTACTGCTGCCGCAAAGGCAACACATTTCACACCTATGCAGGTGATATTAAACCTGATTCTGATTCAGAGACATCTGGTACAAGGTCACAGAGGAACACTGGGCTGCAGATGGAAGCGAGGCTGAGGTGAGAGAAGATGCTGCAATTGGAAGAGCATGTCAATTTCCTTGGCCTCACTGAGATAGAACCAGTGTCCCATCCAGCCTCCTTTAACAGTCGTAAGAGATTAGAATGTTTATTGAGCAACAGATGGAAACTAAAAAGAACAGAAAATTGATGCAGGATGGCAGTTCTTTCCGCTTTCCTTGTGAGTCAGATGGTTTCCTGACTCAATTGTAACAATAGACCTGCTGGGCAAAGAAGAGAGCTGTATAATTCTGGGCTCTGAGTTAAGGGATTGTTGCCATGGGCCTTTCTGCTGGTGCTGCTCACCCACACCAATTCTGAGTGACCAGAAGCAGTTTCGTATGCCGGCCGGTGGTGTAGTGTCATCCGCACAGGACTTTGAGGGGAGAGGTCGGGGTTCAAATCTAGCCAGTCACTTGCGCGCTTTCCATCTGTGCTGGGCTGAGCATCCAGTTACCGGCTTGGCCTCGTCGAAAACAGACAACTGCTAAAGAAGCCGCTTGCTTCCACTCGATGCACCACAAGGTGTGGGAAAGAACAACAGGAAACAGTTTATCCCATTGTAATGCCGCTTGATTGTAGGAGCTATCCTCAGTGTCCACAAGTCACTTCTATCCATGCCATCACGGACAGGTGCTTTGATGACCTCTGGTGTGGTCGCTGTGGTGTAGTGTTGGCATGCTCCAGTCACTTCCTGCTGCAAGCATAGTGTGGCAGCTCTGCTGTTCAGGGTTCAGGCAGCTCCATCAGTGATGATTCTACCAAGCTGGCCTCAGAGATGAATGCTGAATGAACACATACTGATTAAATCATGCAGGCATGGGCTACTTCAATTATAACCGCTCAGCAATACAGAAACAAGGCACTAATGTCCATTTGTATTTGATTGTCTTTGGCCTAAATAATTAAAAAGTTTGATCTTAAAAGTATTTTTAACTTTGGTATTGAATTCACTTTCACATCCAAATAACTATTCAAATTATAGTTAATGAATCTAAATTGAACATTGATTGATGATTGATTTATGAATTAGAAATGCTGATCAATGTTTAAGAATGTTAAATGAGCATTCTGAAACATAATACTGCTTTAATAGATAGCATCACTGGGAAAAACAGTTTTTATTTTCTCATTGTTGCTATTTTATGTTCTTTTTCAATGTAAGTTTCAAAAACTGATTGAGGTATTTGGCGCTTTAAAAAGCGAGTTCTACCTTTTGATATCTGGAATGTATTAAGGGTAACTTTTATTGGTAATCATGTTGTAAAACAACAATTTAGTAAAATGTTCTACTGAAATGAATGTTTAATGAGAGAGCATTTAGGCCAGTTGCTGCAAGAATTGGAATGAACATGTAGTGGAACTTATTTCTGTGAGTGCAGCTTAAATTCTCAGTTGTCAGATGCACCTTAAATTCAAGTTTGGTGATGTTAAAGCCTTTAGTAATGTTTTTAATTCCTCTCATAAAATACGCCAACGTGCAGAGAACATGGCTTGACAGGGTGGGTGTAAATGACTTTTTCATGCAGACTTTTCACAGAATGTGGCATTCACCTTTATTTTCAGCTCTGCTCATTGCTGGTTATAGAACAAATACATTTGTGGAAAGTACTAATGTCTCACTTTTGATACAAGTACATAGTATATGATCTTGTTCCACCTGAATTAATCATCCATTAACATGTTCAGATTCAAGCTCTGGGCTGTCGTCCTGTCTGTAAGACAGGTGATAATGGTTCCTGGCCACTGTAAGTCTAAGTGTGATTTATTAGTTTATAAAATTGATCAACTGCTTGGATGTATTCTAGTCACAAGAAGTACTGGCTTAATTTAGATTTACTGTCTTTTCCTCAAAGCCATTCTAGTTGGGATGCAGGAACTATATGTCCAGAGAAGGCAGTGGGAGAAATTAGAGAGCATCAAATGAGCAGAATTAACTTCTTCCCTGCTGGGACAAGTGAGAATAGCTTTGGTTTTTGAAGAAGTGATAATTTGATGGAATAGTGAGGGTAAAATTAGGAAACTAAATTCATTTTTATTTTAATGAGATGAGCATAATATTAGTAGGGTTAGCACAGGGGCCTTGAGAAGCTGGTGATGAGCAAGCAGGTTCATCTGCTGGAGTCCATGTGGTGATGGTACCATAGGACCATAGAACACTACAGCACAGTACAGGCCCTTCAGCCCTCCATGTTGTGCCGACCCATATAATCCTTAAAAAAAGTACTAAACCCACACTAGCCCATAACCCTCCATTTTTCTTTCATCTGTGTGCCTATCCAAGAGGCTCTTAAATACCCCTAATGGTTTAGCCTCCACCACCATCCCTGGCAAGTCATTCCAGGCACTCACAACCCTCTGTGTAAAAAAACTTACCCCCGATGCCTCCCCTAAACTTCCCTCCCTTAATTTTGTACATATTCCCTCTGGTGTTTGCTATTGGTGTCCTGGGAAACAGGTATTGACTATCCACCCTATCTATGCCTCTCGTAATCTTGTAGACCTCTATCAAGTCCCCTCTCATTCTTCTACGCTCCAAAGAGAAAAGTCCCAGCTCTGCGAACTTTGCTTCATATGACTTGTTCTCCAAACCAGGCAATACCCTGGTAAATCTCCTCTGCACCCTCTCCATCGCTTCCACATCCTTCCTATAATGAGGTGACCAGAATTGAACACAATACTCTAAGTGCTCTAAGAGATTTGTTGAGTTGGTGTAGCCCTATTGCTGTTAATCAGTGAGCTCCACCATTAAGATTCAGTGATGAAGGACCAGCACAATGTTTTAAAATTATATTTTTATTTTCAGTTGTTTTTGGATATGTATATCAATGGCATGTACTATTCATTCCTGATAGCCCTTGAGAAGAAGATGCGTGACTCATAGTGCATCTGATGAAGGTGCTCCCAGCAGAGCTGTTGGTTAGGGCTTTCCAGAATTTTCAACCTGCAAGGGTGAAGGAATAATGATATATTTCCACAGCTGCATTTGATCTATGCCCAAAATGAACAAACTTAGTAGCAACGTAATGGGTTTTCATGAGCAGAATTGAAAGCAGGTGGGGTATGACTTGAAAGGCAATATGCAGGTGGTGGTGCTTCCTCCTACCATTGTCCTTCTCGGTGGCTCAGATTACAGGGTTGCAAGAGGTTCATTGGCGAGTGATGGCAATGCGTTTTGTTGATGTCAACGCTACAGCAACTGAGTGTTGGTGGTGAAGGAAGTGAATATTTTGAGTGGTGAGTGCCAGATAAGTGGCCTGCTTTATTGGAGATGATGCTGAGTTTTTTGAAAGTTGTTCATTTCTCTAGGCACGTGGAGAGAATTCCTTTATATTCCTGATTTGTGCCTTATAGGTAGTAGAAACACTTTAGGATGTCAGGAGGCAAGTCACTCACCCAGGCACCAAGCTGCTCTGGCATCCACACAATACTTAAGTAGCTGGTCCAGATGACTTTCTGGTCAATGGTGATCCCAATGTGTTGTTGGTGCAGTCCAGACTATGGAAATACCATTAAATGACAAGGAGATCTGGCTGTGTTTTTTGTTTCCGGAGATGATCATTGCCTGGAAATTCTGAACATCATCAAGGTCCTGCTGCGAATAGAATTGAACATTGAACAGTCAACAGTAAACATACCATTTACTGGCTTTATGATGTCAGGAAATTCATTGATGAAGAAGCTAGAGATGGTTAGACTGTTGACTGCTCTGAGAAACTCCTGCAGTGATGCCTACAGTAAGGATGATTGAATGGCCATCTTGAATGGAGGATCACAGCCATCTTCCTTTTGCAAGTCATGATTCCACCAACTCGGCAAGTGGAGTGTTTTCTCTCTGGTTCTCATTGATCATTCTCATCCCTCTGGATTTCAGCCCTTTGGCAGTGGTAAGGTTGAGATTGGAGTCATGAAATCTAATCTGGGCATCAGTGGGTAGGTTCCATTACCTTTCCCAGTGGGACATGCTGCCATTGCAAAAAAAAAAAATGTTTACGGTGGCATGGTAGCACAGTGGTTAGTGTAATGCTTCATAATGACAACAAATACCAATCAGGGTTCAATTCTGGGCACTGTCTATAAAGAGTTATACGTTCTCCCTGTGATTGCAAGGGTTTTAACCATATAACCATATAACAATCACAGCACGGAAACAGGCCATCTCGGCCCTCCTAGTCCGTGCCAATCTCTTAATCTCACCTAGTCCCACCTACCTGCACTCAGCCCATAACCCTCCACTCCTTTCCTGTTCATATACCTATCCAATTTTACCTTAAATGACACAACTGAACTGGCCTCTACTACTTCTACAGGAAGCTCATTCCACACAGCTATCACTCTCTGAGTAAAGAAATACCCCCTCGTGTTTCCCTTAAACTTCTGCCCCCTAACTCTCAAATCATGTCCTCTCATTTGAATCTCCCCTACTCTCAATGGAAACAGCCTATTCACGTCAACTCTATCTATCCCTCTCAAAATTTTAAATACCTCAATCAAATCCCCCCTCAACCTTCTACGCTCCAATGAATAGAGACCTAACTTGTTCAACCTTTCTCTGTAACTTAAGTGCTGAAACCCAGGTAACATCCTAGTAAATCGTCTGCACTCTCTCTAATTTATTGATATCTTTCCTATAATTCGGTGACCAGAACTGTACACAATATTCCAATATTCCAAATTTGGCCTTACCAATGCCTTGTACAATTTTAACATTACATCCCAACTTCTGTACTCAATGCTCTGATATATAAAGGCCAGCGTTCCAAAAGCCTTCTTCACCACCCTATCTACATGAGACTCCACCTTCAGGGAACTATGCACTGTTATTCCTAGATCTCTCTGTTCCACTGCATTCCTCAATGCCCTACCATTTACCCTGTATGTTCGATTTGGATTATTCCTGCCAAAATGTAGAACCTCACACTTCTCAGCATTAAACTCCATCTGCCAACGTTCAGCCCATTCTTCTAACCGGCATAAATCTCCCTGCAAGCTTTGAAAACCCACCTCATTATCCACAACACCTCCTATCTTGGTATCATCAGCATACTTACTAATCCAATTTACCACCCCATCATCCAGATCATTTATGTATATTACAAACAACATTGGGCCCAAAACAGATCCCTGAGGCACCCCGCTGAGGCACCACTGGCCTCCATCCCGATAAACAATTATCCACCACTACTCTCTGGCATCTCCCATCTAGCCACTGTTGAATCCATTTTATTACTCCAGCATTAATACCCAACGACTGAACCTTCTTAACTAATCTTCCATGTGGAACTTTGTCAAAGGCCTTTCTCCAGGTGCTCCTGGTTTCTCCACATTCCAGAGAAGTACAGGTTAAGGTTAGTGAGTTACAGGCATGTTACGTTTGGCCAAAAGTGTGGTGACACTTGTAAACTGCCCCCAGGGCATCTTTGGATTGAGTTGGTCATTGGCAGATGCATTTTACTGTATGTCTTAGTGTATAGCTAGTCTTTCTTTATGCTATTGTCCAGTAAGTGCCTCTTGATAGCACAGTTAATGGTAGCTTCTACAACTATGCTGATGATCGAGTGTAAAATTGATTGGGTAGTAATTAATTGATTGGATAGGATTTGTCCTACTTTTGGTGAACTGGACACAGCAGTGCAAGTTTCCATATTGTCACGTAAATGTAACCATTGTACCTGCACAGAAAAAGCTGGGATAGAAGTGGAGCTAGTTCTAGAGTGCAGGAAAACAGTTCTACAACACTCAAATTTCTGGTCTGAGAGCCTTTGCTTTGTCCAGAGTTCTCAGTCATGGTTGATATCATGCAAAGTGAATCAGATTGGCTGAAGGCTGGATTCTGAGAGGATGTCAAGAGGAATGACAACCCCTGTCTTGGTTTTCATTAATGGCAGACCTCTTACATTTGGAAGGTGCTGTCAAAGAAAATGTAATGCACTGCTTTAGTGCATCATTTGTATAGTATGCATAACACCCTGGTTCACATTTTTACTGCTATGCTGTAGGTATTTCATTTTAGCAGCTCTGTAAGAGCTGTCTGTTCTGCTTTCAGCCTGTTTGGGTTACTGTTCAAGATGAGGGATGCTGAGGCATGTGTGTCATCCAATTAGGATGGTGGATCTGGGAGGTTTTGTGAGGTACACTAATGTTGGTCTTGGATTTTAGTTTGTGCAGCGGGAGATGAAGAGAGAAGACACTGCAGAGAACTGGTCCATAGGATTTGACCTGGTGGAGACTGTGATTTGATGGAGCAAGGAGCCAGGGTCTACTGAGGATCGGTGAATGTGACCTTTGGAAGAGTTGAGCTCCAACTTATGCACGTTTGACTGTTTGATTATAATGGACCCATTTTGTTTTCTTTCTTTACTAACCCTTTAGCTAAGATTCATAAATATAATCCCTTTAATCGTATGCAGTGTACTGTCTGTTATTTCTTGGCACTGAGTTGTAAAAGGGTAGCCAGTTACACAGCATCCACACAGACTGGGCTTTGGTGTGGGAGAGCTGTCTCAATCTCACGGGTTTGGCGGGACTGGAGTGTGTATTCCCTAGACTTACGCAGCCAAGGAAACCAGTGGGGTTTCACATGCGTTGTACCCCGGTGTGTTGATGTAGAGGAACTGAGTACAGGTGTTTTTTGGGTTGAGGTGCCAATTGTTACCTTCAGGTTGGTGTCAATCTTTGAGTGTTGTTGACAATGTTTCTTTCATACTTCTGGCTTCTAATTTCAGAAAATAGAATTCTCCAATAGATGCCCACCTACTGAATGGCTAGCATTCCAATCAATTGTAACCCAACCAGGATGTTAGGTAGTAGGAGATCCAGCTGTGGCTTTGGTTTGATTTTCAAGGAAAGTTGGGCAAATTCTTCCCTTTTGTTAGAGATCACTATTGCCTTGCTCCTCTTTGTTGTGAATGCCAAGATCAAGCCAGAGTCTTGTCTGGGACAGGTTGCGTGTTGCAAAGGCTTTTCAAAATGTAGAATTGTGAAGAAAACTGTATAATGTTCGAACACAACCAATGATGCCCTATAACTATTATGACAGAAGGAATATTCTGTCAGTGTGTGGAATAAGGGGTGGGAAATGGAACTGAGAGATTTGTTAGAGCAAAGAACTGGCACAGGCACGACAGACAGAATGGTCAACTATTGTGCTCTAGTAGTTCCATGATCCACCTTGCAAACCTGGATGAGGAGCATTTGCCTATTGGTAGTGTGACACAGCACAGTGTCTCTTTACCAATTTAAACCATTGCTTGAAATTGACATTATTGGGTTAACATCTGAATATATCTCAGGAATGTAGAAAGTTCAACTTGTACTTTGGTTTTGCAGAATTCACAAAGGCTTTTAGAGGTTCTAAAGTGCCTTCCCTGGAGGTATCTGTGTAAATGAACATCAGTGCAGAATGGGCAGAGGGATTTAGCCATGTGACTGGACTTCAGATGCTCAGTCTTGATTTTTCATTACACATAGCATCCACAGCTTCTTTGATTTCCTCTAGTTTTTCATGCTTTTAGGCAAAATGTTAAGTAAGAAATTATATACCCAAGTAGATACTGGAAACTTGACAAGGTGTTGATTCCTTTATTTTGGAATTTAATTCACATTATGGCATTAAATTCCTTGGCAGCACAATAGCGTAATGGTCAGTATAACACTATTACAGTGCCACGAGGAGGTAGAATGTACTGGCATAGGTTTTGGAGAGCGGGCTGGCAGGCGTGATGGACTGGGCTGCGTTCACAACTCTACAATTCCTTGCGGCTTTGGGGAGAGCAGTTGCAGAGAGTAGTGTAAATTGTTATACAGTCTCCAGAGTTTCTATACCTTAAAGCTGTGGTGTGCACCTTGGTCCAAATGGAATCACGTGCAACAATTTACAGAAGGATCACATTGGACAAGTGCTGTCCATGAGAGATAAAACATGGTATAAAAATGTGCTATAAAGATAAAAATTATGCCAATATCAGTCCCAGTACATTACAGAGCAATTTCTGGTAAAGAAGAGACCAGCCTTTTCACATGATATTTAATGTTATTCCATTTGCAGTGCGCAGGCAAATTTTCACTCCATTTAGCTGTTGATTAATTGATATTTATCTTTTAAAATCACTAACCTTGGATGCCTTACTTTGGATTTCAGACTGGAATATTCTGTGATCAAATTTTATCACTGAATGAAATCAAATTAATAGCGCTGCTTGGTAAAACAATCTCCTTAATGCATGATGCCTGTTCTTAAATAGAAAGCGATTTACTAAATCTGGAGGAACTTCAATGTCTGAAGCTGCAGGAATCACCTTTGCTTATTTTCATTTTTAATCATCACACAACTTTAGTGAACTAGATGATAGTGTGGTTCACTGGATCAGCAAATTTGTGGATGACACCAAGGTTGGGGGTGTATTGGAAAAACTATCATAGCTTGCAGTGAGATCTGGACCGGATGGAAAAATGGCCTGAAAACTGTAAGATGGAATTTAACGCTGAGAAGTATGAAGTGTTAAACTTAAGAAGGACCAACGAGGTTAGGTCTTACACAGTAAATGTTAGGGCACTCAGGAGCGCAGCTGAACAGAAGGATCTGGGAGTACAGGCCCATGTTTAATTGAAAGTAGTGTCATAGGTAGATTGGGTTGTAAAGAAAGTTTTTGTCACATTGACCTTCACAGATCAACGTGTTGAGTACAGAAATTGGGATGTTATACCAATGTTGTATAAGAAGTTGGTGAGACCTAATTTGGAGAATTGAGTGCAGTTTTGATGACCTACCTATAGAAAGGATGTAAGTAAGATTGAAAGAATACAGAGAAAGTTTACTAGGATGTTGCCAGGACTGGAGGAACTGAGTAATAAGGACAGAATTTAGAAGATTGAGGGGCAATTTGATAGAGGTATACAAAATTATGAAGGGCATAGATAGAATAAATGCAAGCAGGCTTTCTCCACTGAGGCTGGGTGAGAGTACAACTAGAGGTCATGGATTAAGGGTGAAAGGTGAAATGCTTAAGGAGAATAAGAGTGTGGAATGAGCTGCCAGTGCAATTGATGGATGCAATTTTGAGTTCAAAGTTTGGAGAAGTTTGGATAACTACATGGATGGGAGGGGTACGGAAGGCTATGATCTGGGTGCAGATTGTTGGGACTGGGCAGCTTAAATGGTTCAGCATGGACTAGATGGGCTGAAGGCAGTTTCGTTGCTGATAGTTTTCTAAGACTCTGCACTGGTTCTCCACTATAAACTATCTGAATTGAACTTGGTTTGCATTATTTTGTAATGTACGAGGTGATGCTAAAGATCCTAAGGGAATCGCTGTCTAAATTGTGTTGGGAAAGGTCAGAGTATAGAGCCTTATCTCAAATCTTTCTGCTTGCTGATTTTAATGAACACAGGAAATCATTATTGCTGTGTGACTAGCTGCTAATAATGGTTAGTGCTCCTTCAAATGCTGCTTCTTCTTGTGTCCAATTAAAGCATGGTAATATTGGAACTGTGGTTACACTGTGACATTAGTTGTGAAGCTGATTTTTGATCAATGTCACTTGTCTTCAGTCCATGGCTAAAAAGGCTCTGGTTAAAACAGGTATGAAGGAAGTTTCTACATTGATTGGTCAAGATGTTTTCAACGCTGCTAGGAATTTGAAGCTCTCAATCAAATTTCTAAGTTAATTTATTATGAAAGTACACATATGTCATCATATGTTCCCTTGAGATTTATTTTCTTGTAGGCATTCAGAGTCGAACAAAGATACAATAAAATCTATGAAAACTGCACACAAAGACCATGTGCAAAAGCAGACCTTGAGTTATATCATCCTTGAAAGTGAGTTCATAGGTTGTGAAATCAGTTCAGTGTTGAGGTGAGGTCCTGTTGACATCGGCCCTGTTGAAGTACTGGTAAATTAGAGCATGTGCACCCCCTTCTTGAAGTTAAAGACCAGCTCTTCTGTTTTTTGACACTGAGAGAAAGGGTGTTGTCATGACGCTTTGTCAATAGGCTCTCTGGTTCCTTGCTGTATTCTAACTCCTCCTTATTTGAGATACAGCCCACTGTGGTGGTATCATCTGAGAAAATGTAGATGGAGTTATAGCAGAATCTGGTAATGAAGTCTTGAGTGTATACAGAGTAGGGGGCTGAGGAATTAGCAGTCATTCTTTAATAGTCAGTTCAGTAGATCAGGCTATCATCGGTTTGTGGAGGCAAATTAACTAATTAGAGTTTTTTGATAAAGCATTAGATAGGGTTGACGTGTTATTCATGGACTTGCAAAAAGAATTTGATAAAACATCCCCAAGACAGGGTTCTTTGGGCTTTTGCATGATAGATTTGACAGACACCTATGGAATAAAAAGATGAGGGGCAAAATAGGTAGAAAATTGGCAAAGAAAACAAAGATTAGCAATGGGTATTTGTTTATCAAACTATGGGAAATTGCATAAAGGAGTTCCTCCAGGATCAGTAATCAGAACTTCATGTCCATTAATGACTTGGACTTGGGCATAATTTATATAAAGGTTTGAAGTGTACTTAAGAAAAAATATTCAAACACTGGATGCAGCCCAGAAGAGATTCACAAGACTAATTCAATGGATGGAAGGATTTTCCTTCCATTGAATTGTACTGCTAAAAAATGTTAGATCACTATTCTTTAGAGTTTAGAAGAATGAAGGATGAACTTATAATGACATACAGAGAATGACATGAACAATGTTGAGAGGTAAATTGATTTATTATCGTCATATGTACTGAGCTATAGTGAAAAACATTGTTTTGCATGCATGGCATCCATACAGATCATTTCATTACATCAGTGCGTCAGAGTCAGGAGCATTGTTGCAAAATAAAGGGGCAGTCATTTAAAATGATGTGGATATGAATTTCCTTTGGCAGAGGGCAGCAAATCTCTGGAATTCTGTACTCCAGTAGAGAGTTGCGGAGGTTGGATCATTGGAGGTCATTAAAGGAGATTGGGGAATATGAAGCATGGGCAGCTGGTACAGAAGAGGAGTTGAGGCCTGTGGCAGATCGACCAAGATCCTATTGAATGACAGAGTAGTGTTGAGGGGCCAGATGGCCTACTCTTGCTCCAGTTTTCTTACGTTGTAGACTTGGAGGAGGATGATATTGACCAGGAGGATATAGCTAAATTGCTAGAATGGGCAGACATATGGAATTGTGTAATTTTAATGCACAAAAGTACAAAACTCTTCTCTTTTGTAAGAATGAAGAGATGTGACTTGAACCAGAAGGTGCAAACTCTGTGACGGGTGCAGGAACACCTGTATATCTGTTGGAAGAGACAGGACAGGAAGAGGAAGTATTTGAGAAAACATACAGATTACTGTGTTTTATAAATGAAAACATCAAGTTCAAGAACAATGAAGCCACCTTTTATAAGCTACTGATTTGGCTGCAACTTGAGCATTGTGTCCAGTTTTGAGTACCACACAGAACTTCATACATTTTCCAGAAGAGATTTATTAGAATGATACTAGGCTTTTTTTTTATATTCATCCAAGGGATGTGGGTTTCACGGGCTGAGGCAATCACGTAACTGCCTGTCGCTATTTGCACTCGAGAAGGTGGTGAGCTGCCTTCCTGAACTGCGGCAGGTATGGATGTGTTGACAACGCTGACAAGGAAAGAGTTACAGGGCTTTGACCTGGCAACAGAGAAGGAACAACTATGTATTGCCAAGTCAGGATGGTGTATGACTACGAGATGGTGTCCCCATGCTTTTGCTGCCTTTGCCCTCCGTGCTGCTAGTGGTTGTCCATTTGGAGGATGCTGCTTAAGCAACCTTGGCGAGTTGTTGCAGTGCATTGTGCAGATGGTGCACACAGCCGCGATTGCTGCCTTTGGTGATGGAGTGAGTGAATCATTGTGAATGAGTGCTTAAGAAATTCGGATTCAAAGTAGGTTCACTAAATGATTCTGGTATTGAAAGGCTTATCAGATGAGAAGTGTTCGGTGGCTCTGGTCCTGTACTCACTGGAATTCCGAAGAATGAGGGGGAAATCTCATTGAAATGGATCGAATGTCAAAAGGCCTCAACAGAGTGGGTGTGGAGAGGATGTTTCCTGTGGTGGGAGAGTCTAAGACCAATGGCCTAATTCTGCTCCTATATCTTATGGTCTTAAATAGATTACTGTGTTCCATATGGTGTAGAGCATCTTGAATGTTGTTGAAGATGCACTCATTGAGGTAAGTGTTCAATCACATTCTTTACTTGAGGCCTATAGATCATGAACAAATTTTGTACAGTTAAGAGGTGAGTTACTTGTTGTTGCATGAATGAAATCACCAGAGAGAGTTACTGGCAGATACAAAGCAGCTTCTTTATTCGACAAAACCAGGTACAGCAGGGATCATACAGAGATGCTTTTGGTGGAAGGTCTGCTGGCCCAATGTGGGGCTTGATATTTATTTGCTAAACACAAAGGACAATTCCATATTTACAAAGTATAGACAACGTTTTCTTTTGAAGCTACATACGAACTTCACACCTTCTGATTTGCATCCATCCCATAGACGCCAGCAGTGTCTGGACTGGGCTTTTAGGAAGCCATTGTTCCAAACTGAATCCACAGTACATTTATTTAACATAAAGGACAATTCCATATTTACAAGGTATAGATAATGCTTTCTTTGAAACCACATGCAAACTTCACACCTTCTGGTTCACATTCCATCCCACAGATGCCAGCATTGTCTGTGGACTGGGATTCACAGCTTTTAGGAAATGCATTGTACCAAATTAAATCCACAATACATTGTCAAGGAACAGAAGACTGGTAGCCAAAGCCATTTGCTAAATGTAAATGATCTAAACCCCAAAATCACTCTAACACTTGTCACAGGATTTTCTAGCCTCTGACCTGTCTATCTACCTGTGATTGCAAGACTATGTCCTGAATTCTTCTTACTGTGGCATGATCTATTTAGATGGCATTTAAAACAACAGCTACTCACTGTATCTCAGTACATGTGACAATAATAACCCAGTCCAGTCTAAACTTGTAACCACATTGTATATTTGATAACTCCAGCTCAATTTCAGTAACTCCCAGCATATTGATAGTGGGAGATTCGGCAATTGTAATGCCACTGAATGTCTGGAGGTGGGGACGGGATGATGGCTGGACTTTTTCTTATTGGATATTGGCATTGCCTTGTGTTTAGCTGGCAAGAACCATTTGCTTCACACATGGCCCGCATTGTCCAGGTCTTGTTGAACTTGGTGTAGACTACTTCATTATTTGATGAGTCATGATCAGGTGGGCAGGTAAATGTCAAGTAGAACTGAATGGATATAGGGAGATGTTAGAAGGCAAGGGAAAATACGAGAAATGACAGGATACAGAGTGGTGTAGAAAAATAAGAGAGTTGTATACCCACAAAACCTTAAAGACAGCAAGGCAGGTCAATAAAGCATTTTATAAGGCAGTTTCTGAAGCATTGAATATTAGCAGAGGGAGGTTACGCTGGAACTTTGTACGATGTTGTAAGGTCATGGTTAGACTACTGTGGATGGTTCTGGTCATCGCACTGTCGGTAGAAAATGATTGACAGGTGAGGGTGCAGATGAGATTTACAAAAATGTTGCAATATCTGGTAAATTATCATGAAAAGACTAAATAAGCTGGGTTTTCTTCTTTTGTGACTGAGAAGACTAAGACAAGATATAATTGAAGTGTGTAAAATTCAATAGAATGGATGTATTTCCTGTAGCAGAATGGTCAAAAACCATGGAGCTTAGATTTAAAGTACTCGGTAAAGTTACTAGAGGGAAGATGAAAAAAATTCATCCTGAGGGTGGCTTTATTCTGTAACCTTGATTGAAAGGGTGGTAGAGGCAAAATCCCTTCTTACATTCCAATAGTGTGTGGATGTTTGCTTGAAGACCTGCCATATACACAATTTAGACATAATTCCAGAAGGCAGCTTTGACCATCGCAGGGATGACAGGCCAAGTGGCTTCTTTGTGTGTCATAGAGTGGTTCCTGTAATGGAGAAACCGTTCACTGTAATGGAGGTGCCTAACACTGGTGTTGGGAGGATCAGAGCAGATATAAAGAAAAGCTTTTTCACCTTGAGGGTGGAAGCAATCTGAAACACTGTCTGGGGATGTGGTAGAGACAGGTGGCCTCAAAATATTTAAAAAATATCTGGAAGAGTATTTGAATCACTAAAGCGTTTAGACCAAGAATTGAATATTAGGATGGTATTGATGAATGCTTGATGGTTAACAACAACATTGTGCACCAATGGGATTGTTTCTGTGTGGTATGACTCTGGGTCTAAATGTGCTATGATTCTATACCTTTAAGAATTGACTTTGCCTCATTTTATGTCTTTTGAAACATTGCTGCATCAGGCTCTGCCATTGGTTGAGAATTAAGGAAGGTAACAGCAAATTGCCTTGAAAAGTAGTGGGGAAAAAGGCATTCAAGGAATGCTGTCTTTCTTGAAAACTTATATTATCTATAAAAGTCTTGACATGTGCTGGCTCTATGCTTCTTTTCTAAAAAAAAAGGGCTGGTTTTCATTTTAGGGGTTTTATCCTTGAATATAGACCTTGTTTTATGACTAATAATATGTGGTTGAAAAAAACAATGAAGTATTAGCTTGTGAAGGCAACTCACTTGCTATTAGTCTTGGACTGACTTTTCTGTTTCTAATTTCACTTCTGTTTGTCTTCAATTTTTATCAAGCTTAAATGTGACAAGTCTGATTATTTTTATTCAGAATCTCATTCCAGTTGAGCAGGTGCAAAAGAATCTGTTTTATCTCCATGGTGTTCCAATTCAGGACTTGCCCATTTACTAAACTAACTTGATTGTCCTTGGACCCCTCATTATTTTATATTGATATTCTGCAGCTTTTCTGTTCCAATTAAATGCTTTCTACGCAAGCATTCAGCTTCCCACACAGAGCACATATGTTGGCATACAATTGAACAGAGGTGAAAGCCAAAAGCATGAAGTGTGAATGATTGACGTAAAATTGGCGCAAAAAGGACTTGGGATTCATAGGTGCGGTGCCATTTCCCCCCCGTTATTTCTGGAATGGAAAATGATTGGAATGATTTACTGATTGAACTGCTTTGTTCTGGAAATCTGATGCAACACTTTGCACTTGTGATTTCTGCATTAGAGCACACGAGGAACTGGGTAATTCTCCATAGAAAGCTCCTGCAGAGCTGCTCAGGAAATTGGATCTTTCTCTTCTAAGTTTTTCTCTGGGGGAAGAAAAAGTTCTGTCTTCGGAAAGGCTGGGGCTGGGAGATCCATTCAGGCATGTCAGGTGGCATCTATAGAGAGGACTGAACAGTTGATGTTTCAGGCCAGGACCCTTCGTCAGGATTGGAAAGGAAGGGAGAAGAATTAAGAATAAGAAGGTGGGAGGCTCATCAGGTTTCACCTATGACCTTCCATCTTGTGCTCCTTCCCCTCCTCCCACCTTCTTATTCTGGCTTCCTCCCTCATCCTTTTGTATGAGGAAGAAGCCAGAAACCTCGACTGTTTATTCCTCTCCATTGATGCTGCTTGAACAGCTGAGTTCCTCCAGCATATTCTGTTTGTTGCACCGGATTTCCAGCATCTGCAGAATCTCTTGTGTTTGCCTTTCAGGCTCCTCTTCTAGTGCTACCACCTTTCCTGCACAACACACAGGTCCCACCCTCTGACTCCCTGATTGCCTCTCAGACTTGCACCCCTTCTGACTCTGTCCCTAATGCCCAATCTAGCATACTAGTGAGCCCTGCAATGAGCTCATGAGATTGTTTCATTTAATGTATTGCTCAAAGGTTTGAATGTATCTGGGCCAATCTGTAGTGATCAGGGATAGGGATCTTCTGAACTTTATCTCATTTTGTCCGTGATCAAACCATATTGTGCAATAACTCTCTAATGAACCTCACTCAATGGCAATGATAAAAAAGAACAAAATTTCAATGAATTAATAAATGTGGAAACTATTCAACAAATTTCACCTTTTTTACTTTGGCTGGATATGATGAGGTACCTTCTCTGTTGGGTTTGGACCAGGTCAGATCAGTGATGATTGAGGGAGATTTGTCAAAATGGGTGATAGTCACAGGTCAATGAAGACAGTGAGCAGTACGGTGAGATCAAGGGAACTCCAGAATACCGGTAAAAAATTGAATGTTGTTTCCAAGAGCAGAATGGATGAGGATAGACAGGAAAATAAGCATAAGAGCCGAATTAAGCCACTTAGCCTATTGGGTCTGCTCTGCCATTTCATCATGGCTGATCCATTTTCCCTCTCAGCTGCGATCTCCCTCTTCTTCTCGTATCCTTCTTGCCCTTACTAATCAAGAATCTATCAACATCTTCCTTAAATATTCCCTATGACATGACATCCACAGATGCCTGTGAAAAGGGAAATAACAAAGTTGGGAATGAGCAGGTAAAAGTGATAAACTTACATGGACAAATTCTAAAGATCACTTAATCAGAAATTAAGAAGGGAAGGAAAAAAATCTGCTGTCTTTCTGCTGTGCCTAAGTCCTTGCCTATTATTCCAGGAAGCCTTTTCTTTGGGAATGGAAGATTCAAACTGTTCAATGATTTTTAGATCCAACAAAATCTGATGGCTTTTGTTACAAATTGGAGTAATAGTTGTGGTAAAAAGGACTACAACCTATTTAGATTAGAAGCTTCAGCTGACACAACAGTGTTGGTTTCTCATCAGAAAATAGATCAAACATCAAAGGCAGCAAATAGTGTTGGCCAGTACACCCTCAATAGGAGAATAGAAGTCATGATAAATTGTCTTGAGTTCTGCTCAGACCATACCTTAAATATTGCATTCTGTTTTTGGTTGTGAGACCAGGGGATACATTCAGACCTGGAGGGAATGTGGAGAGGATCATAGTGGCTGAGTAAGGACTCAAGGTACGTGGGACGACTGAAGAAAATGGAATTTTATAGTCTAAACTCTAAAATCTGAGAGATGATTTGTAGAATTCTGTAATATAATCAAGGGAACACAGAATCCTGAACAGTACTAGAAGTTAAAATGCAGTAGCACAATAAGATGGTAAGTAAGGATGGTTTTAACACTAATTATTTCACATTTTTTTTTGATGAGCTGCTGCTGTGATTGGACCAGGTGTTCACCAACTCATTACACCACCATGTATCAGTGACATAAATGGTAGTGGGGAAGTTATTGGAAGCTATTCTAATGGACCAGATATGTAAGTATTTGGATAGATGATGGCTGATCAGGGATAGTCAGTACGGCTATGTGCATGGTAATTCATGCCTAACCAACACTTATGGAGATTTTCAAGGAAGTTGACAAAAGCAGTGGATGTTGTCTGCATGGACTTCAGTAAGGCCTTTGACAAGGTCCCACATGGGAGGTTGGAGAGAAAGGCGGAGTCACTTGGCATT
Source organism: Hypanus sabinus (assembly GCF_030144855.1). Lineage (NCBI taxonomy): Eukaryota > Metazoa > Chordata > Chondrichthyes > Myliobatiformes > Dasyatidae > Hypanus > Hypanus sabinus. The sequence goes on from NC_082707.1 coordinate 176,611,706, forward strand.
CAAAATGAGGCAGTAAATTGGATTAGACATTGGTTTTGTGGGAGAAGTCAGAAAGTGGCAGTAGACTGGAGGCTTATAACTAGTGGTGTGCCACAGGAATCAGTGCTGGGATGATTTTTGTCTGTCATCGACATCAACGATCTGGTGATAATGTGGTTAAAAGATCAGCAAATTTGTGGATGATGCCAAGATTAGTGGTGCAGTGGACTATCAAAGGTGCACTGGGATCTGGATGAGGGCTGAAAAACAGGAGATGGAATTTAATGCAGACAAGTATGAAGGTGTTGCACCTTGGGATGACCAACCAGGGTAGGTCTTACATGATGAGTGGTAGGCTGCTGAAGAGTGTGGTAGAAGACAGATCTAGGAATACAATCTATAATTCTTTAAAAGTGGCATTGCATGTAGATGGGTTCATAAAGGAAGCTTTGAGCACATTGGCCTTTATTAATCAATGTATTGAGTACAGAAGTTGGGATATTATGTTGAAGTTATGTAAGACATTGGTGGGACCTAATTTGCAGTATTGAGTCCACTTTTGGTTATCTACCTACAAGAGACATGTAAATAAGACATAGGAGCAGAGTTAGGCTATTCTGCCCATCGAGTCTTCTTGGTAATTTCATCATTGCTGAATCATTTCCCTCTCAAACCCATTCTCCTGCCTTCTCCCTGTAACCTTTCATGCTCTAACTAATCAAGAACCTATCAGCCTCTGCCATAAATACACTAAATGACCTGGTCTCCACAGCTGCCTGTGACAACGAATTTGAGAGATTCACCACCCTCTGGCTAAAGAAATTCCTCCTCACCTCTGCTCTCAGAAGGTCATCCCTCCATTCTGAGGCTGTGCGCTCTGGTCCTAGACTCCCCCACCATGGGAAACAACCACTCCATACCCACTGTCTTTAGACCTTTTGGCATTCGATTGATTTCAATGAGATTCCTCCTCGTTCTTCTAAATTGCAGCAAGTAAAGGCTCAGAGCTATCAACCAGTCCTCGCACGATAACCCTTTCATCCCCAGAATCAGTCTCATAAACCTCCACTGAACCTTCTCCAATGTCAGCACAAACTTTCTTAAATAAGGGCCCAGAATGACTCTAAGTGAGGTCTCACCAGTGCCTTGTACAGCTTTAGCATTACATCCTTGCTGTTATATTCCAGACCTCTCAAAATGAATGCTAACATTGCATTTGTTTTCCTCACCAGCAACTCAACCTGAAAGTTATCCTTTAAGGAATCCTGGATGAGGCCTTCCAATTCCCTTTACATCTTGGACTTTTGAATTTTCTCCTCTTTTTGAAAAAGGCTGTGCTTTTGTTCCTTTACCAAAGTGCCTGGCCATACACTTACCGACACTATTCCATCTGCCACTTCTTTGCCCATTCTCCTAATCTGTCTACATCCTTCTGCAGCCTCCCTTCTTCCTCAACATGACCTGCCCCTCTATGTATCTTCATATCATCCGCAAACTTGGCCACAAAGTCATCAATTCCATCATCCAAATCATATTCAACGTAAGCAGTCCCAACACTGACACCTTTATTCCCATTCTTTGCCTTCTGCCAATCAGCCAATCTTCTATCCATGCAAGAATCTTTCCATGGGCTCTAATCTTGTTAAGCAGCCTCAAATGTGACATCTTGCCAAAAACCTTCTGAAAATCCAAATAAACAACATCCACTGATTATCCTTTGTCTATCCTGCTTGTTACTCCATCAAAGAATTCTAACTGATTTGTCAGGCAAGATTTTTCCTTAAAGAAACCATGCTGACTCTGGCCTATTTTACCATGTGCCTCCAAGTACCCCAAAACTTCATCCTTAATTATGGACTCCAACATCTTCCTAATCATTCAAGTCAGGTTACCTGGCCTATGATTTCCTTTCTTCTCCCACCCTCTCTTAAAGAATGGAGTGAAATTTGCAATTTTCCCGTCCTCCAGAACAATTACAGAATCTAGAGACTGAAAGATTATTACTAATGCCTTGACAATCTCTTCAGCCACCTCTTTCAGAACCCTAGCATGTAGTCCATCTGATCCGGGTAACTTATGTACCTTCAGACCCTTCAGTTCCTCAAGCACCTGCTCCAACTGCACACACTTCTTCCCCAGTACTCTCAAACTTCTGGCATGATGCTAGTGTCTTCCATAGTAAAGAGTGATGCAAAATACTTACTCAGTTTGTATGCAATTTCCTTGTCTGCCATTACTCCCTCTCCAGCATTATTTTCCACTGGTCCAATATCTATCCTCACCTCTCTTTTACTGTTTCTGTATCTGGAAAAATGTTTAGTATCCTCTTTGATATCGTTGGCTAACATATTCATATTTCAAATTTTTCTTATATTATGGCTTTTTTAGTTGCCTTCTGTTGGTTTTTAAAAGTTTCCCCATCCTCTAACTTCCCACTAATTTTTGCTCTATTATATGCCCTCTCATTTGCTTTTATGTTAGCTTTGGCTTCCTTGTCAGCCATGGTGGCATCATCCTGGATTTAGAATACTTCTTTGGGATGTATCTATTCTGCACCTTCTGATTTGCTCCCAGAAACTCCAACCATTGCTGCTCTGCCAGCATCTCTGCTAGTGTTTCCTACCAATTAAGTTTGGTCATGCCCTCTCATGCCTCTGTAATTCCCTTTACTCAACTGTAATACTGATACATCTGACTTTAGCTTCTCCCTCTCAAATTGCAGGGTGAATTTTCTCCTATTATCATCACTTCTTTCTTGATTAGCTCACTAATGAAATCCAGTTCATTGCACAGCACCTTAACCAAAATAGCTGATCCCCCTGTGGCTCAACCACAAACAGCTCTAAAATTCCATCTTGGAATCCGGCACTAACCTGATTCTCCCAATCTGCCTGCATATTGAAATCCCATATGGCTGTCATAGCATTGCCCTTTTTACATTTTTACCTCTTCTACCTCCTATTTCCTACTGCAATTTGTAGCCCACATCCTGGTTACTGTTCGGAGGCCTGTGTATAACTTCTATCAGGCTCGTTTTTTTGTGTGCCATTGCCAGAGCCTCGGCGACCAAGGATTCTGTGAGTGGTTCTTCTCACAGTGCAGTGTTTACGAGGCCGAGTTGCGAGCTCGACACTCGTGGATAGAATGGACACTGGCATGGATAGAAAACAGCCTGACTGGATTTGAACTCAGGAACCTTTGCTTCTGAGTCCGGTGCTGATGTCACTGCGCCACCAGTCGGCTCTTTTACCCTGATAGTTTACAGATCCTGTTTATAGTTTCTGTTCTATAGATTTGCTAAGTATTCCCGCAGAAAAAAAAATCTCAGGGTTGTATGTGGTGACAGACATGTACTCTGTTAATAAATTTTTCTTTGAACTTTAAACTTTATTCCATAGAATGTGGAAAATTGAAGAGTGATTTGAGAGAGAGAGATACAAAATTATGAGGGGTGTAGACAGAGTAAGTGCAAGCAGGCATTTTCCACTGAGGTTGGGTGAAACTACAACCAGAGGTCATGGGTTGGGGTTGAAAGGTGAAATGTTTAAGGGGACATAAGGGGTACTTCACTCAGAATGTGGTGAGAGTATGGATTGAATTGCCAATGCAAGTGTTCAACATTCAAGAGAGAATTAGATAGGTGCATGGATGGGAGGAGTATGGAGAACTATGGTTTGTGTGCTATTTGATGGGACTAGGCAGATTTATGGTTTGGCATTGACTAAATAGGCTGAAGGGCCATCTGTGCTGTAGTGTTCTATGACTCTATGATGTGGCAAAGTTTGCTGACAGCTTTTTTGGACACATTCAAAGTAGTTGTGTATTTCTTCTTATGATTAACTAAATAGACATCTTTGGGTATGACTTTAAACAATTTATGAAAGAAACTTAAAAAGAGATTTAAAGGCAAGCAGCATTCACAAAATATTTGACTGATCACACAGAAGTTTAAATAAATGTAATCCACAAAAATAAATGTGGTAAATCTTTCTCCAGCCTCCAAGCATCAGTTTTCATATCCAAAATGAAATTAAAGACCGAACTAAAATATAGGACACAGTTGACAGTCCCTGTAACATAATAAGATATTGTTCACATGACACTAGAGTCAGTTTCTTCTTGTTGCTTAAGAAATATGACCAGTCTCAAAGCTCTACTTAATTGTAATTAGGTACATTTTATACTTGATTTCAGTTTTATGCCATTGAGGTGAAATAATGGAACTGGAGCGTAAAGCTACTCAGACTCATAGATTTGAATGCAAATGTCATAGTCAGTGGGATTTAACACTGTGCTGGAAATGGCAATGGATGAGAAACCATGCTAGAAATTGAAATACATGCAAACAATAGTGTTATATTACCTCAGGCTAACAATAATTGCTAATCGTTGAATGGGAAGGTTAACGGTTAGTAATAGGGTCTGACTGCTTTTATACGTGCTACTGAAGCAAAGAAATGTGGTCTTAAGTTCATCTTCCGTATATTAGAAAGGTCTTTGAATATTGAAGCACTACTGGCGATCTGGATTAAATGGAAACTTTAACGGTGAAATAAATTGCACTTGGAGAAATGAAAACACTTGAAATATGTTAGAATAGATTGTATATTGAAAATTAAATAACGGTCACTGCTGGCTGCCTCACCAGTGAAGGACTGAAACCCTGTATTTTTTTCATGTTCATTGACATCTTCAAACCAAAGCTAAAGAATGATGCTTTACGCTAGGTTCTAATCGCTTTCACTGGCCACAGTATTAAACTGGATGGTCCAAAGCCTGTCTGCAGAAGGGCAAGGGTTGGGCATTGGGACAGTGGCCCCATTGTGTAAAGACCCAGAACTACAGAAACACCAAGAGAGGCTTCAAAGACCTCATCCCTGGGAGAGTCAGGATCTTCACCTAGAAGACAAATGAAGTCATGAGATGAAAATGGAAGCCACAGGGCTGATCAGCCTTCGGCCCAGGACAGCGGAACCATTCCCTGCAACTGGAACGCTAAGTACAAACAAGAGAAAATCTGCAGATGATGGAAATCCGAGCAACACACACAAAATGCTGGAGGAACTCAGCAGGTCTGGCAGCATCTATGGAAAAGAGCACAGTCAACGTTTCTGGCTGAGACCCTCCATCAGGACAAACGAGAGGAAACCGTAAGAAACCGATGTGGTCATGGGGAGAGCGTATAAACACCTTGCAGGCAGTGGTGGGAATTGAACCCCATTCTGCAATTGTTGACACTGTAAAGTGATTGCACTAAACCTCTACACTATTGTGCTGTCAAGACTGTGCAAGAATGAGAATCAAACTTGCAAGATGATTTGGAATGGTTTTGAAACTGAAAGCAGTCACGGAAACAGTACAGGGTGAGGACATGGGTGATGAAATATTTCTAGGCCAATAACCAAGCTTGGTGAGGATGCACGAGAGTGATGAATTCGGACATGACGGCAGAGTACAGAAAGCACTCAGGAGCTGGAGCTTTTCTTCCGGAAAGAGCTGGAAGACTGTTATTACTGTTGTAAATATCACTGATATTGAGAGTAATTAAAAAAATTAAATTGCTGTATATAATTAAATGATTAAAAATAAAGTTTATTAAACACTTTAATTCATTTATAAATAAGCAAAACAAAGTAAAATAAGCATTAATGCTAGCCTGCCGAACTCTCTCAGCCAGAGATCATCATTGAAGTGAATGAGTCCAACTCCAAGAGCAGTACAGATCTGGAACTCAATGCCTGAATATATTGAGAATTTCTAGTATAAACAGAAAGAAACATAGAAAACCTACAGCACAAAATAGGCCCTTCGGCCCACAAAGCTGTGTCGAACATGTCCCTACCTTAGAAATTATCTATGGTTACCCATGACCCTCTATTTTTCTGAGCTCCATATACCTGTCCAGGAGATTCTTATAAGACCCTATTGTATCTGCCTCCACCAATGTTGCTGGCAGCTCATTCCATACGCTTACCACTCTGCATAAAAAAAACTTACCCTGACATCTCCTCTGTACCTACTTCCAAGCACCTTAAAACTGTGCCCCTTGTGCTAGCCATTTTAGCCCTGGGAAAAAGCCTCTGACTGTCCACACAATCAAAGCCTCGTATCATCTTGTACATCTCTATCAGGTTACCTCTCATCCTCCGTCGCTCCAAGGAAAAAGGCTGAGTTCACTCAACCTATTCTCATAAGGCATGCTCCCCAATTCAGGCAACATCCTTGTAAATCTCCTCTACACCCTTTCGATGATTTCCACATCCTTCCTATATTGAGGAGACCAGATTTGAGTGGGGTCTGACCAGGATCCTATATTGCTGCAACATTGGTTTTCGGCTCCTAAACTTAATCCCACGAATGATGAAGGCCAATGCACCATACGCCTTCTTAACCACAGAGTCAACCTGCGCAGCAGCTTTGAGTGTCCTATGGACTCGGACCCTAAGAACCCTCTGATCCTCCACACTCCCAAGAATCTTACCATTAATGCCATATTCTGCCATCATAGTTGACCTACCAAAATTAACCACCTGACACTGATCTTGAAAGCTTCAAGAAAACTAAAAACTACAACCAAATATCTGCTGATGAAACTCAGCAGCAACTGTGGGAGGTAGAAATTGTTGATGTTGACCTGAAATGTCAACAATTCTTTTCCTCACACAGATGAAGCTTGACCCACTGAGTTCCTCAAGCAGTTTAAGTTACTTCAAGTTCCAGAATCTACAGTCCCTTGTGTCTCAATTAAAATGCTCTTGGATGGGCAGTTGAAGATCTGTAACCTTCAAGGCTGTGGGCTGAGTGCTGTTGAGACACACAATTTATGTAACTAATGCCTGTTTTTATGCATTATCTGCCAAAATGTTTCCTGTGGTTTAATTTTCTATTCTTCTGAAATGCAGCCCAATCCACTCAAATGTTTTCAGACTACATTTATTTCAGATTTGCAACATTTGGAAAAAATTAATTATGTCAGAGGTGTGAGTTAGGTAAAAAAAATTGTCTAAGGAGTAGTTCAGCTTGGTTAGATCTATGGAATTCTCCCATTTCAGCTTTCCTTTTGTTTCTCACTTGGTTATAAAATTTGACTGTAAAGTTGATTTAAAAGTACTTTAAGATTATTGGGAGATTTTAGTTTAAAATGTATTGTTGGGGCTATGTTCAGGCTGAAACACAGTGTGCTGTGGTGTGGCCTGGCTCACAGTTCCCTGTGTGCATAGACTTTGAGTAAAGGGTCAGGACAATGCAGTAGCTCTGACACACATCTCAGTACATGAAGACCAGGAAGGACATAATTTCATCTGAGAAACTACAAAAAATCCAGGCAGAAGCACCAAACAGGATATCAAGAGAATTCTTCAAAGCTTGGTTCTCAATAGCATATTGAACTGGATGCAATTTACAAACCTATATGTCTGCAGGATTGGGGCCAAGGAGTGGCGGCCACCCAAGGTACAATGCTTACAATGACCAACAACCGGGGAAACGGGCCAACAGAGGTCACTGAACTATCTGGTTGGTCGGGACCTAGCAGAGACGAGCGGCCAGTGCGACAGCTAACCAGTCAGAGCAACGAGTCGGACCAGTGTCAACGCAAGCACTTGGCAGTAGCAACGCTCAATTGTGCTCTGATGATGTCACCTTGACTGGCGACGATACGTTTGCGACATAACCTCCAAGCTCAGCGAACAACCCTGCAAACAAGCTGCAGCTGTATGCTTAAAGAATTCTGTGAATTAAATAATGAGCTTAAATTAAGATAGAATGGAATAGCTGGTAATATAGTGTCTGGGAACCCTTGTGATATGCACTGATCCCACCGACATTAAGTGTCTACATCTTGAACTTGGAGCTGAGGAGTTGGAGTTTGAGGTTTAAATGCTGAGGTATATCAGCGAGAGACAAAGTTTTTGGGATACATTTTTCCAGGAGTGAGCCAAGCGTGGCAGGAGGGTATGACTACAAGTGAGGTGCATGGGTGGGATCCAGAAGTAAGAGTTCAAGGAACCTGATCTCTTGCTGTTGTCCAACGGAAACCTGAGTTTTGGACGAGAGCGGAGTTGCATCATAGGTGAGCAAACTGAACACGTCACTGATTTAGAGGGACCTGTTTAAGTTGGAGGATTGAGAAGGAACTGACCAGAGGCAGGAGACAGTATAGTGAGCATGAGTTCTGAAGGCTTCGTTACCTTGCTGTGTCAGTGTTAGGAATGTATACCTGGGGCTGGAGAGGGTTCTGGAGTAGGAGTGGATATAACTAGTTCTTGAGGTCAATGTGGGAACTAATGATGTAACTAGGACTTACAAAGATGCTGTGCTGAATGAATATGAATAGCTAGGGTCCTGACAAAGCAGAACCACAAACATAAGAATCTCCGGATTGCTACCTGACTAATGAGTAAATTGGCAGAGGATCAATGTGGCCAAAGAGATTAAATTGTGTCTCAAAGATTAGCTGAAAGAAAACGTCAGAGCTGGATACAATGATTAAAAGACATTTGGCTGGTGCATGGATACAAATGGGCCAATCCTGGTTAGCAAGGATGACTTCCTGGATAGAGAGGCTCTTTTATACTCCCGGAGTGAATGAGTCTGAGGGGTAACCATACAGCAATATATAAAATCATGGAAGGTGTAGAGAATGTGAAAGGTCACAGCCTTATTCCTGTGGCTTGGGAGGGGGGATTAATACCAGAGTGCATAGCTTTAAGGTGAGAGGAGTAAGATTTAAAGGGGATTTTCACACAGAGGCTGGTGTATATACGAAATGAACTGCCAGACAAAATGGTAGAGGTGGGCACATTTATGTTTAAAACACACTTATACAGGCAGATGGTTAGAAAAGGTTTTGAAGGATGTGGATCAAATGCAGCCATATGGGACTAGCTCAGATTAGCAGCATCCATCATTAAGGACCCCCACTTTCCAGGCCACGCTCTCTTCTTTTTGCTGTCATTGGGAAGGTGGTACAGGAGCCTCAGGACCCACACCACCAGGTTCAAGAACAGTTAATACCCCTAAACCATCAGGTTCTTGAACCAGAGAAGATAACTTCACTCAACTTCACTTTGCCCCCTCTCCAAACTGTTCCCAGAACCTAGGGACTCACTCTCAAGCACTCTGCAACACATGTTCTCGCTATTTATTGCTTACTTATTTATTATTATAATTTTGTTTATTGTCTTCTTTTTGTATTTTCAGAGTTTGTTGTCTTTTGGTTGTTTGTCTGGTCTTGAGTTCAGCTTTTCATTAATTCTATTGTGGTCTTTTGGATTTACAGTGAATTATCCACAAGGAAATAAATCCCAGGGTGATATATGGAGGAATACAAGTTCTTTGATAATAAATTTACTTCTTGGCATGTATGACTTGGGCTAATAGGCTTATTTTAACTCAATATAACTATGATGTACAACTTTATGAGTATGCTTTTAGTTAGGATCTCACCAGGGAAAAGTAGTAAAATGAAAAAAAAATTGCAGATGTAGCATTTTAAACATGATCAAATGCAGTCAAAATAAGTGGTTACATTCTGAAAACTTCATGGAGATATAGCTGCAAACCAAACCAGTTTGAGATTAGATATTCCAGGATGCTCATACTTTTAAGAAAAGTAGGAAAGTGAAAAAGGAGGAGGGTAGCCTGGTTTTAAAAAAATGGGACAAAGGCAATAGAAAGTTCTAAGCTCAGGAAATCAAGAAGTTTGTGCTTCATTGAATAAATGCCCATGCCTTGCAGAGCTTTCATCTGCTTTGACTTTGCTCTTTAGAAATGTCTTCTTAAGCTTTCTTTGACCCTACTTCTTATTAAATAATTAAAACAACTCAGACAGTTATTTATAGATCCAGTATTCTGCATTAGATAATTCTTAAATGCTTAAAGTACATTTGCGTTGAAAATGCAAGTTTGTGCCCAAGTGAATGTTTTCCTCTACTGATATTTCAATATGTGGAACTGTTAGATAGCTCAGCATCTTCTGAAATGAGGTTCGATGTAAAGATTAGCTTTTGTTGTCATTTGCACCTCCGAAGAGTGAAATGTATTGTCTTGGTGTCAAATGGAATCAGCAAGTCGGGGCGGTGCTGTAACATTGTGGTTGGTGCATCGCTTTACAGCACCAGGAATCACTGTTCGAGGTTCAATTCCCACTGCTGCTGGTAAGGAGTTTGTACGTTCTCCCCATGAACAAATTGGATTACTCCGGGTGCTCCAGTTTCCTAGCACAATCCAAAGGTGTTTGGTTAGGAATAGTGAGTTGCAGGCATGCCATGTTGATGCCAGAAACGTGGCAACATTTGCAGGATGCCCAGTGCAATTTCGATTTGATGCGAAAACAACATAGTTCACCGTATGCTTCGATGTTCCAATGTACATGTAACAAATAAAGCTAATCTTTTCTATATACATATTTAGTACCTCTTATCCAAAATTCCAAAATCTGGAAGGGTCTGAAATCTGAATTTATTTTGAACACTGACTTGACGTCACAAATGGAAGATTTCACTAGATGCTGGGAAGATTCCCAGGTGATGCTCAGGTGATAGATAGTTCTGAGAAGTGACCTCGCATAAGCAATGAACAGAAATTAATGAAAAACAGAAAAGTATTGCATAAAGTGAGAAATGAAGATCTCAGTTGTGTATTGTCAGCATTGGAGTGAACATGTGTCATTTAACGGTATGCTGATCATGAAACAAGCAAAGATCTACCACAGCAAACTAAAAATTAAAGGTAATTGTGAATATTAGGCAGGTTGGTTGCAAAAATTTAGGAAAAGGCATGGCACTAAATTTTTAACGTGTCTGCTGAACACACAAATGCAGCTTGAGAACAAGTCTATGATGCTGATTGTTCATATGCCTTACAACTACATTAAATTTTTAAAGCATTGCTCAAAAAAAAACTAGCATCAGTAAAGTCTATAATGCTGATTGTTTTTATACCTTACATAAAACCTAAAAACAGTAAACTACAAATACAGTGTACTGTAACCTTTTAATCAAAAGACGACATTGTAGGTGGGGTCTGAAAGCCTGCCATTGCTTGTTGTTCAACAGCTGATTCAGGTATTCTCCCCATGCTGCTGTTCTGCTTTTGTTACACTGCATACATTATATTTTCATTATATTAATGGTAAGTAATAATTTTTACTGTTAACTACATATGTGTGATGCACAAGTGTAAGACAAAGACCACATAAATTCAGAATTAAATGATCGGGATCCTAAGCTATTTTATTATATATTCCCAAATTGAATAAATCCAAAACTCCTGCCTCACGCATTTCAGGTAAGAGATAGTCAACTTGTGGTATTGTACTGCTGCTGTTTTTAAAGGAAATGATGCATTTTTTAATTCTAACTTTCAAGTTCTAGAAACCTAAAGAGTCATGTTATTTATATGCTGCTAGTCATTTGACCTTAGAAGTCCATCTGCCTGCAAGAATTCTGAAGCAAAGTTTGTGAAAATGACAGAAGTATATATAATTTATGTAGTAATACATATAGAATTAAGTGCGTATTGACATTAGCAGTATGCCTGATATTGTAGTGTGAGAAGGAAGAGAAGTGGGTGCAGTTACTGTTACAAGAGAGAAGGTGCTCAAAAAGCTGAAGGACCTAAAAGTATGTAAGTCACCTGGACCAGAGGAACTGCATCCTAGGATTCTGAAAGAGGTAGCATTAGAGATTGTGGTGACATTAGAAATGGTCTTTCAAAAATCATTGGACTCTGGCATGGTGCCAGAGGACTAGAAATTTGCAATTGTTACTCCAATCTTTAAGAAAGGAGGAAGGCAGCAGAATGGAAATTATAGACGTGACCTCAGTAGTTGCGAAGATGTTAGAGTCAATTGTTAAGGATGAGGTGATGGAGTTCTTGGTGACACAGGACAAGATAGTACAAAGTCAGCATGGTTTCCTTCAGGGAAAATCCTGCCTGATGAACCTGTTGGAATTCTTTGAGGAGATTACAAGTAGGATAGATAAAAGGGATGCAGTGGATGTTGTATATATGGACTTTCAGAAGGCCTTTGAAAAGGTGCCAAACATGAGGCTGCTTACAAAGTTATGAGCCCATGGTATTACAGGAAAGTTACTAACATGGTTAGAGCATTGGCTGATTGGTCGGAAGCAGCGAGTGGGAATAAAAGGAAAATGGACTTCGGTAGTGGAAATAAATGAATGACCTATTTTCTAAATATGGAGAAAATCCTGCAATCTGAGATGCAGAGGGACTTGGGAGGCCTTGTGAGAACACCCTGAAGGTTAATTTGCAGGTTGAGTCAGTGGTGAGGAAGGCAAATGCCGTGTTAGCATTCATTTCAAGAGGCCTAGAATACAAAAGCAAGGATGCGATGCTGAGGCTTTATAAGGCACTGGTGAGACCTCATCTTGAGTATTGTGAACAGTTTTGGGTCCCTCATCTTAGAAAAGGTGTCCTGACATTGGAGAGGGTCCAGAAGAGGTTCACAAGGATGATTCCGGGAATGAAAGGGTTATCATATGAGTTTGGGTTTATCATAAGGGTTTGATGGCTCTAGGACAGTACTAGCTGGGATTCGGAAGGATGAGAGGGGAATCTCATTGAAACCTTTCGAATGTTGAAAGGCCTAGACAGAGTAGATGTGGAAAGAATGTTTCCCATGGTGGGAGAGTTTAGGACAATAGGGCACAGCCTTAGGATAGAGGGACGCCCTTTTAAAACAGAGATGCGGAGAAATTTCTTTTGCCAAAGGGTGGTGAATTTTGTGGAATTTGTTGCCACATGCAGCTATGGAAGCCAAGTCATTGGGTGTATTTAAGGCAGAGATTAATAGGTTCCTGATTGGACATGTCATCAAAGGTTACGGGGAGAAGGCCGGGAACTGGAGTCGAAGAGGAGATTTTAAAAAAAGGATCAGCCATGACTGAATGGCGATGCAGACTCAATGAGCCAGGTGGCTTAGTTTTACTCCTATGTCTCATGGTCTTATAATTGTTCTCCAAGAGTCAGACTGCTTATGGGGTTTATCTTAGGACAAATGCCATTTTGCTTCTGCTCTATAAGGTCTGTCTTAGCAGACAAATGAACCCCTCAGCAAGCTTGAAGACAATAAGAATAACTTACAAAGGACCAGACTTAGCCTCCATCTTATTAAAATGTTGAAATACTATAATATTTCTGCCATGTGGAAAATTTTAATAAGGTCAGGCAGGGCCCAAAGAAAATCAAAAAATTTGCAGGTGCCAGGAATCTGAAATAAAACAACTAGAAAATGGTGAAAATGTTCGGCAGGTTAGGCAGCAATGTCAGCATGCAAAACAGAGTTAATGTTTTGTATCCACGCTTCTACTGAATGATCTTTGACTTTTCATCCTGGTTCTAGCAGGTCCTGTTTTTATTTAGGATCAAAAAGAAATCTTCCTCAATAAAAAAAAGGGGAGCAGGAAGGTTAAACAACCATCTGATTTAAAAAAAATGAAAGGAAGAAAGGCTGGATTTCAGTGCTTGAATCTCAAACCCAGATGCGTGATGAATTTTGTAAGATATTGCACATCTCTTTGCTTTAAACAACATAAATAAATTTACAGTTTTGTTTTGAGGCAGAAATTCCCTAGGTTGGATATAACTTGTGTATATCAACAGGGAGAGGGAAAGAATCAGTCCAAAAGGTTTTTGACTGTCAACACACTCAAGCGCTTGTTCACATTGAAACATCAGAATTTTATTTGCATCTACAATCTTTCAGAGAACCATGGAGATTAACAATAAATTATAAATTATACTTTGAACCTTGAATGACCCTTAAATCTTCCAACAAAGGAGTTATGGAGGAACTCCAGATCATTTGGGAGGCTGATGGGTTGATAGGACATACAGGGAGGTAGTTACACCCAAGGTGCAGGATACAGGTAACTGGATGACTGTCAGGAGGGAGCATAGGGATAGGCAGCCAGTGCAGAGTGCCCCTGTGGCTGTTCCACTCAGCTACAGGAATACCACTTTGGATACTGTTATGGGGGTGATCTAGCAGAGGAAAGCTACAACAGTGAGGTCTCTGGCACTGAGTCTGCCTCTGTGGCTCAGACAGGAAGGTGGGAGAAGATGCAAGCTGTAGTGATGATAGGAGTTTCTGTAGTTAGGGGAACAGAAGGGAAATTCTGTGGATGAGAATGAAATTCCAGGATGGTATGTTGCCCCCTGGGTGCCAGGATTAGGAAAATCTTGGATCGAGTCTACAGAATTCTTAAATGGGAGGGTAAACAAACAGAGGTTGTGGTCCATGTCGGTACCAATGACATGGGTAGGATGGGTGGCAAGGTCTGCAGACTGAGTTCTGGGAGTTGGGTGCTAAGTTCAAGGACAGGACCTCTACTGTTGTGATCTCAGGATTGCTACCAATGCCACATGTGCTAGTGAAGCCCAAAGTAGGAAGATGGGAAGATCATACAATTTAACATGTTGCTAGGGAGTTAGTGTAGGAGGGAGGCTTCAGATTTTTGGATCATTGGACTCTCTTCCAGGAAGGTGGTATTATGTTTGCTCTTAGTAGAGGCAAACAGCATGAGTAAATACTAGAATATTTTATTTACAGAAACAGTTTTAACTCCACACTGATCACGTGCCACTAACTCCCCATTGTCACTTCCACCTTCATTGCTCACTGGGAACTGAAGGTCTTTATTATGTACACACATAATAACACATCTTCCCCCTTTAAAGAAAAACAAACACAAAGTTATGTCCTCATAAACCTGCAAGGAACAATAATCCTTTCCAACAAAGATATGCATATTAATTCCAATCAGTAATGAGTAAATACAGTCCCTGATTCACTTTCCAACTTTCAATCAGTCCCTGAGGCAGTTTGATGATCCTGTTTGATCTGCTATTTGCTTCCACATATGTAATGCTTTTATTTGTTGTATTAATATTAGTGTTTTTTCTGTGAACTCTGATTAACATGTTCATTTTTTACACATGCTGGCCCCTTTGGTGTAAGGACAGGTGAAGTGTTATAGCTATGGGTTGGAGCTTGTGGTTCTAAATCCACACAGTTTCTTCTCAGAGGTGTCCCTCACTGGTAAGAATGTGGAACTACTTCCTCTTGCACATATTCTTGGATGGACCATGTGCCCAAATCGTGATCTCATATTTACACCTGATCTCCAAGGCTTCAGGACTGGTAGGCTTTTCACAGCCTTGTCGTGATGCTGTTTCTGGTTTTTCTTTCCCTTTCACTTTAGCCAATTGACTTTGCGTGCTCCTTTAGGTGTCAACAGGCACCGGAAGCTTAGTGATTATTTGTCAACACATCAGCTTTTGGGCTGGTGAAAGGCCATTCTTTAGTGACACACTTCTGTAAATTATCAGACTTCTGTGCAAACCCTCTCATCCATCTTGCAAATCACTTTCTCCTTGAGGCCCTTCACTACCTTGACCAAACTCTCTATTAGGCCATTAGATTTTGGCTGATGTGGGCTTGAATTTTATGTCAAAACCTCCAGTGATTGGCAAAGGACTCAAATTCACAGCTCGAAAATTGTGGACCATTGTCTGATACTTCTTCACGTGGAACTCCATGCCTTGTAAACACAGTTTTCAGGAAGGTGCTGGCTGCTTTGCTGGATGTTGATTGCAGTGTTGCAACCTCTGGATTATTGGAAAAGTAGTCGATTACAACAATGTAACACACACAAAATGCTGGTGGAACGCAGCAGGCCAGGCAGCATCTATAGGGGGAAGCACTGTCGACATTTCGGGCCGAGACCCTTCGTCAGGACTAACTGAAAGGAACGATAGTAAGAGATTACAACAATGTGATGCTTCCCGTTACAATCAAATAAATCCACTCTAACTTTGAAGTACGGCCTGTTTGGTACAGGCTGTGCTGTAAGCAGTTCTGCTTGCTGCTTTGGTCTGTAGGTGAGGCATATTTCACATGAAGCCGTGGTCTGGCTGACGTCTTGGTTCATTCTTGGCCTGTACATCATTCCATGGGCTTTTTGTTTACATTTTTCTTCACCAAGATGCCCAGCGTGTATTTTCTCGAGCAATTCCTTGTGTAGTAACACTGGAATCACAAACCTGCCCAAAATGTTGACTGTACTTTTTTCCATGGATGCTGCCTGGCCAGCTGAGTTCCTCCAGCATTTTGTGTGTGTTAATCACATATCTGTTCCCTTTGAAGACAGTATCTTCCACTACTGACAGTTCAGTTCTGCATGCCCAGTAATCCGAAATACACTTTGGACAGCCATTCTTAGTTGCTGCCCATCCTTTCAGTATTATCTCTCTGAGTACTTTCATTATTTCATCTGTCCCTTCTGCTGTCCTGAACTCCTTGGTTCTATCAGGAGATACAGGAATGGAGGTGACAATCATGTCAACACAGGCCTGTCTATCAGCACTAATCTCTTGGCCATTCTTTCCTTTCATGTTGACTGCTCGAGACAATGCATGGGCTCTTCAGTTACAACATGTTTCAGCCTCTGCAAACACACTTCTTGCTCATGAGACCAAGTTCACTCATTTTGCTGCTGAAGGAGTGACCTAACAGGTGCTGACGCAGTAAAGTATCAGAGAATTGGAGGATAACTAATGTTTGTTGTTTAAGCAAGGCTGTAAGAATAAGCCAAGAAATTATAGGCCAGTGAGTCTGACATCATTTGTGGGTAAGTTGTTAGACGGTATTCTAAGGGACCAGATATATAAAGATTTGGATAGAGAGTGACTGATTAGGGATAGTCAACATGGCTTTGTGCCTGGTAAGTTGTTGGTGAGGCCTAATGTGGAGTATTGTGTGCAGTTTTGGTCACCTATCTTCAGGAAAGTTGTAAATAAGATTGAAAGAGTGCAGAGACAAATTACAAAAATGTTGCTGAGACTGGAGGAGCTGAGTTACAGGAAAAGATTGTATAAGTCAGAACTTCATTCCCTCAAATGTAGAAGATTGAGGGAAGATTTGGTAGTGGTATTAAAAATTTTAAGGGGTATAGATAGGGTAAGTGCAAAACACTGATGTTTTTCCACTGAGTTTGAGTGAGACTACAACTAGTGGTCATGGGTTAAGGGTGAAGGGTGAAATGTTTAAGGGGAACATGAGGGGAAACTTCTTCAGTCAGAGGGTGATGGGAGTGTGGAATAAGCTGCCAGAGTAAGTGTTGGATATGGTTCAATTTTAACATTTAAGAGAAATTTGGATAAGTACGTACAGTAGATGTGAGGGGTTTGGATGACCGTGGTTCAATGGGACTAGGCAAATGAATTGTTCACCCAAAGGACCTGTTTCAGTGCTGTAGTGTTCTGGTACTCTATGACTCTATATTTGAAGAGCAGAAGTTCCATTGGCATATTTATGGACATTACTTCAGCATTTACATTAATCACAAATCTCTGATTTCCAGGGTCTATGAAGTGAAACCAGTGTCTCAGTGGTTCCTTGCAAGTTCAAAAATGAACTTTCAATTCTACACCAAGTGAACATACAATTGCTTCTCAAGTCAGTAAATGCCAGGAATATGCCAATGCTTTCAGTCACCTTCTGGTGCCAGACAACAATGAACGAAGGAATTCAAAGCTAAGTTGAATACTGGATGGAGAATATGAAAAGATCTGGCATTGCCTAAAGTGGAGGTCTATAAGACAATAAGGCCGAGGAGCAGAATTAGCTTATTTGGCCCATCAAGTCTGCTCCACCACTCAACCATGGCTGATGCAGCTTCCAACCTCACTCTTCTGCATTCTCCCCATAACCTTTGACATCCTGACTATTCAAGAACCTATCAACCTCCACTTTAAATATGCCTGATGAATTGACCTCCCCATCCATCTGTGGCAATGAATTCCAATGAAACTGCTCCTCATCTTTGTTCCAAAGGGATGTCTTCAATGCTGAGGCAGTACTGTCGGGTCTTAGACTCCCCCACTATAGGAAACATTTTCTCCATGTCCTCTTGGAAGGTTTCAATGAGTTTCCTCTCAGACTTCTTTTAAACTCCAGTGAGTACAGGCCCAGAGTCATCAAATACTCCTCACACATTAACCCTTTCATTCCTGGGATCATTCATGTATATTTCCTTGAGACCTTCACATGCCGTTACGTCCTTTCTTAGATGTGGGGCATAAAGTTGCTCACAATACTCCAAATGTGGTCTGACCAATGGCTTATAAAGCATCAGCATTACGCCCCAGCTTGTACATTCTGCTCCTCTCAAAAATGAATGCTAACATTCTATTTGCCTTCCTGCAAGTTAACTTTTAGGGAATTCTGCACTCAAACTCACCAGTCCCTTTGCACTTACCATTTCTGAATTCACTCCCCATTTAAAAAATGGTCTGCACCTTTAATCCTTCTACCAAAGTACATGAGTGTACAGTTCCCTACACTGTATTCAATTTGCTACTTTTTGACCCATTCTCCTAATACGTCCAAGCCCTTCTGCAGACTCCCGGCTTTGTCAACACTACCGACCCACCAATCTTTGTGCTATCTGCAAACTTGGTCACAAGGACAGCCATTCAGTCATTTAGATAATTAACATATAATATGGAAAGTAGCAGATCCAACATCAGCTCCTGCGGAGCACCACAAGTCACCAGCAGCCAACCAGAATAGATTTATTCACACTGTTTTCCTCCTCTCCATCAGCCAGTCCTCTTCCCACGCAAGTATCTTTCCTGTAACACCAGGAGCTCTTAACTTGTTTAGTGGTGTCATTTGCTGCAACTTGTAAAAGGCCTTCAGAAAATCCAAGTAAGCAACATCCACTGATTCAATTTTGTTTATCCTGCCTGTTATTTGCTCAAAGATTTCCAAGAGTGTTGCCAGGCAAGGTTTTCCTTTAAGGAAACAATGCACAGCTGATTTTAATCTGTGCCATCCTATAATAAGACCATAAGATATACGAGCAGAATTAGGTCATTTGGCCCATCGAGGCTGCTTCACCAATCTCCTGCCTTCTCTCCATATCCTTTTATGCCCTGACCAATCAAAAATATATCAACCTCTGCCTTAAATATACATAAAAACGTGGCCTCCACAGCTGACTGTGGCAAAGAATTCCACAGATTCACAATTCTCTGGCTAAAGAACTTCCTCCTCATCTCCATTCATCTCCATTCTCCATTCTAAAGCCTCTTTTCTGAGGGTGTGACCTATATCATCATCTTCACATCCACTCTATCAAGGCCTTTCACCATTCGATAGGTTTCAAAGAGGTCACTCCTCAATCTCCAGAATTCTCACTGTTTTCTTCCTCTCAATCAGCCAGTCTTCTTCCTATGCAAGTACCTTTCCTGTAATACTGTTAAAAAGCATCATGGAAATTGGTTTAGGATTCAACTGGTGCTGTTCAGTCCAAGAACAACTAACTTTTGGCAATGTTAAGGCTCAAACGGAATTTTATTTAAAGAACCAGGCACATATAACCATATAACAATTACAGCACGGAAACAGACCATCTTGGCCCTTCTAGACAGTGCTGAACACTTACTCTCAACTAGACCCACTGACCCGCACTGAGCCCATAACCCTCCATTCCTTTCCTGTCCATATACCTATCCAATTTTACTTTAAATGACAATACCGAACCAGCCTCTACCACTTCTACTGGAAGCTCGTTCTACACAGCTACCACTCTCTGAGTAAAGAAGTTCCCCCTCGTGTTACCCTTAAACTTTTGCCCCCTAACTCTCAACTCATGTTCTCTTGTTTGAATCTCCCCTACTCTCAATGGAAAAAGCCTATCCACGTCAACTCTATCTATCCCCACTCATAATTTTAAATACCTCTATCAAGTCCTCCCTCAACCTTCTACGCTCCATCTTTTGGCAATCAAATCTAGATTGCTGTTCTATCATCTGTAGCCTATCCAATGCACTTCGCTGCAAATGTGACCTCTATGGCACTCAAACAAAATGGCATCTGCCAAAAAAACCAGATGGTGATCCACAATAAGCCCCCAAACTCTACTGCCCTGCTGGCTTGGAGATGAACAACTATTATCTACAGTATGTACACTTCAATATATGTATAATATCTGTATATAAATTATGTGTATTTTCCCTCTAACCCTCATCCCTCACCTCTGATTAATCAGATGTTATTTATCAAAATGAATCTAGTATTCTGGTGATCTTCTCTCCCTGACAGAGGCCTGCAGTTTGAGAGAGAGAAGCTACAATTGGATGTAGCAGTTTACAGTTGAATAACAGTAACTACACTGGCATGGGAGAGGAGTTGTGGATGGGGGTACTAGCAGGGATAGCATTAGAGCAGCAATGGCTAGAGTTTCTGTGAGTGATTTGGACGAAGCAGGATTGGTTGAACCCAAAGATGAAAAACTATTCTGAAGGTAGGATGAGACAACAGTGGCTGACAAGGCAAGTCAAAGCAAGAAATAGTGGGAAGCTTTCAAAAACCAAAAACAAGGCAAAATAAAACAGAACAGATGACATATGAAAGTAAACCAGACAATAATGCAAAATAGTATGCCAGCAGTTTTTCAGATATATAAAGAGTAAAAGAGAGGCAAGAGTAGACATCAGACTGCTGAAAAATTATGCTGGAGAGGTAGTAATAGCAGCAACGAAACGGTGGGTGAACTGAATAAGTATTTTGCAACAGTCTCCACTGTAGAAGACACCAGGATTATGCTATTTGTTCCAGAGTGCCATGGGACAGGAGTGAGTTCAGTTGCTATTACTAAGGTTTACTTGGGAAGCTGAAAGACCTGAAGGTGGATAAGTCACCTGGACCAGATGAACTACACCCAGGAGTTCTGGAAGAGGTAGTTGAAGAGATTGTGGAGGCATTAGTAATGATCTTTCAAGAATCACTAGATTCTGGAATGGTTTCAGAGGTCTGGAAAAGCACAGATGTCACTCTGCTCCCTAAGGGAGGGAGGCAAAACACAGGAAATTATAGACCTGTTAGCCTGACTTCAGAGGTTGGCAAGATGTCAGAATTCATTATTATGGATGAGATTTCAGGATACCATTACTAGAAAGAAACTTGGGAAACTGAAAGTTTTGAAGGTAGATAAGTCACCTGGACCAGATAGTGTACATAGCAGGGTTCTGAAAAAGGTGGCTAAAGAGATTATTGAGGCACTAGTATTTCAAGAATCTCTAGATTCTGGAAGGCTATAAAATTGCAAATGTCACTCCGCTTTTCAAAAAGGGTGAGAGGCAGAAGAATAGAAACTATAAGCCAGTTAGTTTAACCTCAGTTGTTGGAAAGATGTGGAATTGATATACTAGGAGGCACATGATAAAATAGGCCATAGTCAGCATGGCTTCCTCAAGGGAAAATCTTGCCTGACAAATCTGTTGGAATTCTTTGAAGAAATAACAAGCAAGAGAGACAAAGGGGAATAGGTTGATGTTGTGTACTTGGATTTTCAGAAGGTCTTTGACAAGATACCACATATGAGGCAATGAACCCATGGTATTACAGGGAAGATTCTAACATGGAAAAAGCAGTGGCTGATTGGCAGGAGGCAGAGTGGGGAAAAACGGAGCCTTTTCTGGTAGACTGCCGGTAACTAGTAGTGTTCCACAGAGGTCTGTGTTGGGACTGATTCTTTTTACATTATACGTCAATGATTTGGATGATGAAATTGATGGCTTTGTTGCAAAGCTTGTAGATTTTCTGAAGATAGATGGAGGAGCAGGTAGTTTTGAGAAAATAGAGGGGCTACAGAAGGACTTAGACAGATTAGGAGAATGGACAAAGAAATGGCGGAGGAAATACAGTGATGGGAAGTGTATGGTCATGCACATTGGTAGAAGAAATGAAAGCGTTGATTATTTTCTAAATTGAGAGAAAACACAAAAAAAGAGGTGCAATGGGACTTGAGAGTCCTTGTGCAGGATTCCCTAAAGGTTAATTTGCAGGTTAAGTCTACGGTGAGGATGGCAAATGTAATGTTAGCATTCACTTCAAGAAAACTAGAAAAGCAAGGATGTATTGTTGAGATTTTATAAAGCACTGGTGAGGCCTCACTTGGAGTATTGTGAGCAGTTTTGGGCCCCTTATCTTAGAAAGGATGTGCTGACATTAAAGAGGGTTCAAAGGAGGTTCACAAAAATGACTGCAAGATTGAATAGCTTGTCATATGAAAAGCATCATGGAAAGTGGTCAGTGAAGGAGTGGAGATTTGAGGCTTTGACTCGAGAGATTCTGGCAGTTTTGGCAGTTGGACTGTGCAATCAAGTCAATCAAGATTTGAGTAGCTCAGCAGAAAGCTGTTGATTAGACAATCAAGATTTGAATAGCTCAGACTCAGCAGAAAGCAGCTGATTGGGCAGTCGAGGTCAGGTGACCAAGCAGTTTGAAAAGCTCAAACAAATAAATAGAGGGTTACCTCAAGCGGAGCGGCCAGTGAGTGAGTGGGCCAGTGAATGAGTGGAGATTTGATGCTTTGACTTGAGAGGCTTCGACGAGACGAGGCTGAGGACGAGCTTCACTCCAAGTGAGGTAAGGCTGGGTAAATTCCTTTCAAAGGAGAAAGTTACAAAAGTAGAGCCAAGTATTGGGTAGGTCATGGCAGCTGAGATCGGCCCCATGGTTTGTTCATCCTGCAGCATGTGGGAAATCAGGGATACTTCCAGTGTCCCTGACGACTATGTGTGCAGGAAGTGTGTCCAACTGCAGCTTCTGGCAGACCGCATTGAGCGTCTGGAGCTGGGATTGCATTCATACTGGAGCATCCGCGATGCTGTGAAAGTTGTGAATAGCACGTTCAGTGAGTTGGCCACACCGCAGGTAAAGGCTACACAGGCAGAAAGGGAACCACTAGACAGCATAGCGGTAGACAGGTAGTGCAGGAGTCCCCTGAGGTCATCTCCCTCCTAAACAGATATACTGTTTTGGATACTGTTGGGGGAGATGTCTCATCAGGGGAAGGCAGCAGCAGCTGAGTTCATTGCACCATGGGTGGCTCTGCGGCACAGGAGGGAAGGAAAAGGAGTGGGAGAGCTATAGTGATAAGGAATTCAATTGTAAGGGGAATAGATAGGGTTTCTGTGGCTGCAAACGAGACTCCAGGATGGTATGTTGCCTCGCTGGTGCAAGGGTCAAGGATGTCTCTGAGCAGCTGCAGGACATTCTGGAATGGGAGGGTGAACAGCCAGTGGTCGTGGTGCACATAGGTACCAACGATATAGGTAAAAAATGGGATGAGGTGCTACAAGGTGAATTTAGGGAGTTAGGAGATAAACTAAAAAGTAGGACCACAAAGGTAATAATCTCTGGATTACTACGAGTGCCATGTGCTAGTCAGAGTAGAAATAGGAGGATATTTCAGATGAATACGTGGCTTGAAAAATGGTGCAAGGGGGAGGGATTCAAATTTCTGGGGCATTGGAACCAATTCTGGGGGAGGTGAGACCGGTATAAACAGGACAGTCTGCACCTGGGCTGGACTGGAACCAATATCCTAGGGGGAGCGTTTGCTACTGCTATTCAGGAGGCTTTAAACTAATGTGGCAGGGGGATGGGAACAAGTACAGAGAGACAAAGGGGTGTAAAATGAGGGTAGTAGCAAAAAGTAGTGAGGTGAAAGGTAAAAGTGGCAGACAGGCAAATTCAGGGCAAAAAGCAAAAAGGGCCACTTTTCAACATAATTGTATAAGGGCTAAGAGTGTTGTAAAAACAAACCTGAAGGCTTTGTGTGTCAATGCGAGGAGCATTCATAACAAGGTGGATGAATTGAATGTGCAGATAGTTATTAATGAATATGATATAGCTGGGATCACAGAGACATGGCTCCAGGGTGACCAAGGATGGGAGTTCAACATCCAGGGATATTCAATATTCAGGAGGGATAGACAGCAAAGAAAAGGAGGTGGGGTAGCATTGCTGGTTAGAGAGGAGATTAACACAATAGAAAGGAAGTATATTAGCCTGGAGGATGTGGAATCGATATGGGTAGAGCTGCATAACACTAAGGGGCAGAAAACGCTGATGGGAGTTGTGTACAGGCCACCTAACAGTAGTAGTGAGGTTGGGGATGGCATTAAACAGGAAATTAGAAATGTGTGAAATAAAGGAACAGTAATTATAATGGGTGACTTCAATCTACGTATAGATTGGGTGAAGCAAATTGGTAAGGGTGCTGAGGAAGAGGATTTCTTGGAATGTATGCAGGATGGTTTTCTGAACCAACATGTCGAGGAACCAACTAGAGAGCAGGCCATTCTAGATTGGGTATTGAGCAATGAGGAAGGGTTAGTTAGCAACCTTGTGTGCGAGGCCCCTTGGGTAAGAGTGACCACAATATGGTGGAATTCTTCATTAAGATGGAGAGTGACATAGTTAATTCAGAAACAAAGTTTCTGAACTTAAAGAAGGGTAACTTTGAAGGTATGAGATGTGAATTAGCTAAGATAGACTGGCAAATGATACTTAAAGGGTTGACGGTGGATATGCAATGGCAAGCATTTAAAGATCGCATGGATGAACTACAACAATTGTTCATCCCAGTTTGGCAAAAGAATAAACCAGAGAAGGTAGTGCACCCGTGGCTGACAAGGGAAATTAGGGATAGTATCAAGTCCAAAGAAGAAACATATAAATTAGCAAAAAATAGCGGCACACCTGAGGACTGGGAGAAATTCAGAGACCAGCAGAGGAGGGCAAAGGGCTTAATTAGGAAAGGGAAAAAAGATTAAGAGAGAAAGCTGGCAGGGAACATAAAAACTGACTGTAAAAGCTTTTATAGATATGTGAAAAGAAAAAGATTGGTCAAGACAAATGTAGGTCCTTTACAGTCAGAAACAGGTGAATTGATCATAGGGAACAAAGACATGGCAGTCCAATTGAATAACTACTTTGGTTCTGTCCTCACTAAGGAGGACATAAATAATCTTCCGGAAATAGTAAGGGACCGAGGGTCTAGTGAGATGGAGGAACTGAGGGAAATACATGTTAGTAGGGAAGTGGTGTTAGGTAAATTGAAGGGATTAAAGGCAGATAAATCCCCAGGGCCAGATGGTCTGCATGCCAGAGTGCTGAAGGAAGTAACCCAAGAAATAGTGGATGCATTAGTGATAATTTTTCAAAACTCCTTAGTTTCTGGATTAGTTCCTGAGGATTGGAGGGTGGCTAATGTAACCCCACTTTTTAAAAAAAGGAGGGAGAGAGAAACCAGGGAATTATAGACCGGTTAGTCTGACATTGGTGGTGGGGAAAATGCTAGAGTCGGTTATTAAAGATGTGATAACAAAGAGGTGAAATCATCGGACAAAGTCAGCATGGATTTGTGAAAGGAAAATCATGTCTGACGAATCTTATAGAATTTTTTGAAGATGTAACTAGTAGAGTGGATAGGGGAGAGCCAGTGGATGTGGTATATTTAGATTTTCAAAAGGCTTTTGACAAGGTCCCACACAGGAGATTAGTATGCAAACTTAAAGCACACGGTATTGGGGGTATGGTATTGATGTGGATAGAGAATTGGTTGGCAGACAGGAAGCAAAGAGTGGGAGTAAACGGGACCTTTTCAGAATGGCAGACAGTGACTAGTGGGGTACCACAAGGCTCAGTGCTGGGACCCCAGTTGTTTACAATATATATTAATGATTTAGACGAGGGAATTAAATGCAGCATCTCCAAGTTAGCAGATGACACAAAGCTGGGCAGCGGTGTTAGCTGTGAGGAGGATGCTAAGAGGATACAGGGTGACTTGGATAGGTTAGGTGAGTGGGCAAATTCATGGCAGATGCAATTTAATGTGGGTAAATGTGAGGTTATCCAATTTGGTTGCAAGAACAGGAAAACAGATTATTATCTGAACAGTGGCCGATTAGGAAAAAGGGCGATGCAACGAGACCTGGGAGTTATTGTACACCAGTCATTGAAGGTGGGCATGCAAGTACAGCAGGCGGTGAAAAAGGCAAATGGTATGTTGGGAATCATAGCAAAAGGATTTGAGTATAGGAGCAGGGAGTTTCTACTGTAGTTGTACAAGGCCTTGCTGAGACCGCATCTAGAGTATTGTGTGCAGTTTTGGTCCCCTAATCTGAGGAAAGACATTCTTGCCATAAAGGGAGTACAGAGAAAGTTCACCAAATTGATTCCTGGGATGGCAGGACTTCCATATGAAGAAAGACTGAATCGACTAGGCTTATACTCAGTGGAATTTAAAAGATTGAGGGGGGGATCTTATTGAAACGTACAAAATTCTAAAGGGATTGGACAGGCTGGATGCAGGAAGATTGTTTCCGATATTGGGGAAATCCAGAACAAGGGGTCACAGTTTAAGGATAAAGGGGAAGCCTTTTAGGACCGAGATGAGGATAAACTTCTTCACACAGAGAGTGGTGAATCGGTGGAATTCTCTGCCACAGGGAACGGTTGAGGCCGGTTCATTGGCTATATTTAAGAGGAAGTTAGATATGGCCCTTGTGTCTAAAGGGATCAGGGGGTATGGAGAGAAAGCAGGTACGGGGTTCTGAGTTGGATGATCAGCCATGATCATACTGAATGGCGGTGCAGGTTCAAAGGGCCAAATGGCCTACTCCTGCACCTATTTTCTATGTTTCTAATAAAATCTCTCGACAAAAACAAATTTTGGCCACTGCATGTCTGTTGGATAAGTTAAACAGCGGAGTAACAATGGAGGGGTGCAAGAACTTTTAACACCACAAAGTCTGTCCTTTTGAGTGAGTTAATGCTACAAATATACGCAAAATTTGCAGATGCCATGTAAGCATAATTTTTTTTGCCTGAAGAACATTTGTTTTTAAATGTTAAGCAGGTAAATTTTTAAGCTTCTCTTCTGTAGCTGGGTGGAACAGTGGGGCAATTAGCGCAACTGTGGCCTCACAGTCCCAGATGACCCTGGTTCAAACCTCACCTACGATGCTGCCTTTGTGCGGCTTGCATAACCTACCTGTGATTGTGTGGGTTTCTTCCAGCTTCTCTGGTTTCCTCTCAGATCTTAAATTCGATAAGTTAACGAGCCACTGTATGTTCTGTCAAATGTGTAGTGAGTGGTAGAATCAAAGAAGCAAATGATGGGAGTGTAGGGATAATAAAATAGGATGAAGGAAAATGGGTGCTTGTGAGTCAGCATGGACTGAATAGTCTGAGGGGTTTATTTCCGTGCTGTGTGGCTCAATGGTGACTCTGACAATAGCCTCACACTGAGTGTATGTTCATGTTCTTCTGCCGTAGCCTGTCTATTTCATGGTTTGGCTTGTTGTGCTTTCAGAGTTGCTCTTCTGCACATGACTGTTGCAATGGTGGTTATTTGAGTTGCTGTCACATCCTGTCAGTGCAAACCAATCGGGCCATTCTCCTCTAACCTTTCTCATTAATAAGGCATTTTCGCCCACAGAACCGCCACTCACTGGATGTTTTATTCCTGCATTTTGCAGTATTCTCTAAACTCTAGAGCAGTGGTTCCCAAACTTTTTAAAGTTACTGTCCCCTTGGCACCCAGACCCCATCCTCAGTGCCTACCCCCCGGCCATTACATAAAAACTGTAAAGAATTTTGATTTATGATGCACTGTGAAGGTAAATAGGAACTACAAATTCAAAGCAGTGACAAATAATTGCAAAATGTATTCAAATCAATTTGAAGCTAAAAATAAAATTATTTAATTGCTGTTTTCATCAGGAATATTAGAGCGCACATTAGAAGTCCAACTATTAACTACTTCACTGCTTTTCACCTTTCAGTGAGATGGATGGGCTTGGTGCAATGATATCAGCTTCTCAATGTCAGGCTGAATATCACTCAGAAGGAATCTCAAATCCCTATATTCAGTAATTTACAGTCTGTTTTGTTGCTTTGAAAGAAGATGGGCATCAGCACTGAAAATGCGCTCCACTAAATATGATGTTGGAAAGGCAATAAAGAACATCCTGACCTTTTTCTACAGTGCAGAATTGCATTCAGAGATTTCTTTCTGCAGCCAACAGTCTTGATATGATTTTTTGAATTTCAGTTTCAGCTCAGAGTCATTTTGTACTGAGACTAGTTCTTCCTCCATCCTTCCTGTTAATTGCTCTTTACAACTGTACAGGAACGTATATATTACCCAATTTGGAATTTGGATTGAGAGAAGAGCTTGAAGTCTCTCTGACATGTCTTTATGCAGTTCACCAGCTGAGCACAGTATACTTGAAGGTCATCATCTGGTATTATTTCTTCCTCTTCTAATTTGGGTTGGAAATTGGGAAAGTTCACAACAGCCCATGTTTCAATTAAATAAGATTAACTTGGACAGAAATGTGGAGAAGACTGATTTGACTGATAAGATTCATATAATTCCTTTGCAATTGAAGTTTGATTTCATTAAACTTCATGAATAATTCTCTCAAGTATGCAAATGTCATGCCTAATATTTTTGAGTTGATTACTGAATGAGGCATTCAAGTCTTCAAAGAATTTTATCACAGTTTCAAAAAGTGCACATAAGTGACTCAGGCAGTTTTCCTTTGAGAGCTATCTGACTTCTGTGTGCAACAGCAAGCATTCAAACTGTTCACCATTCTCAATACAAAGTTCTCAAAATAGTTGAGAATTGAGAGCATAGGACTTGAGGTGTGTGATGTGAGTGATTGTTTTGGACATTTTTCTTGTGATCACTAGAACCTGTTGGACAATGGTAACATAGAATATTGCAAGTCCAGTTCATTGTTGAGACTGATGGCGGGGGAGCTCCGTTGCCTTGGTCGTGGTGAATACTAAGCAGGGTCGTCTGTTGCAAGCGCTCAGGGGATGAGACACTGGAAGCAGTATGGGAGAGAACAAAGGCCTCTCTGGGCATACTGGAATCCATAGTGCGTTAGGCTCTGGCCCCTCCTGTCAGTGCTGCTCTCTGGTGTTTACTCAATGCTGCCCTCCAGTGTTTGCTCGGTGAGTAAACACGCTGAACCCGCACAACAATCCATGTGTAATTAGTCTACAGGTCACGCCACTCAGGGACTTGGGCTATATTTTTTGTGGCTATGTTTTTCTGCGTTCATAACCATATGTTCTATAAGTGCTCTGTGATGTGAGCTGTTGGTAATGTGTTTTGCACCTTCGCCCTGGAAGAACACTGCTTCATTTGGCTATATACATACATGGTTAAATGATAACGGAACTTGAGCTCATTTACCACTGTGATAACAGTATTTAGTGAATTGTGCAGTGTTTTGTATTTAATATTTCAGTAATACTTGAGTAATATTGTAAATATATTGTTTGATTATGCATTCTTTGTTTACATAATTCTTTATAGTTATATGTATGAAGTATGTGAATAACATAAGTCATTACACCACTGTGCCTCACTGAAGTGAAAATGAAATACACGCGAGTTATCCCCAGCACTCCTGTGTTTTTGTTTAGATTATTTTTGTGCTTTGGAGTTACAAAACGTAACATGCATCTGATCACGGAGGTTTTTTATGACAAGATGTTGTCTGTGAATTACCCGGTGAGTGCTAGATATGTTAAATACAGCTTTTTCCAAGAAGGCAATAACCCCACGGTGATGTCCTGTCATTGATGATGCCCCATCTGTTGCACAGGCAAGAATGTTAGTGAATGGAATGTCATTCTCTTTGAAAAATAGCTCATCAACCCAAAATATTGAGTCTTTTGTATCTATTTCTCGTCTCCTTGCAAACAGCAACTCTTGAACCATGCTTTTATCTTTTATGTGGCAAATGTAACCAAGAAGAAAAGATACATTGCCTGGCAAAGTTGACTCATCCAACTGGCGAGGAAATTCTGTTGTCCTGAGTATGTAGCACACCATGTCTTCCACGTCCTCAGACATTTCATCTATTTGTCTTTGAACAGACTTGTCACTGAGGGAATTGCATTATTTGCTCTGTTCACTTACATAAAGCTGTACTCAGAACCTCCTTTACTGTTGATTCAATCAGTTCTTCTCCAATTGCATGGGGCTTTCCAGATTTAGCAATGAGCAATGAAATGTATGAAGCGCACAAACCATCACCATTTAGTTGTGAAGTGTTAGCAAACACGTTTTGAAGTGCTTTTGGTTTCTGAAAATTTTCATGAAGTGACTGAAAATAAGCCAAGTTCTTGTTTACTTTATCAGAGTGTATGCTCTTCAAATGTTCAGTAAGTCTGGACATTTTCATTGTGTCATTTGAAAAAACGTTTTCATATGACAGACACATTGGCTGCTGTTGGTTACTTGGTGCTGGCATAAATCCCTATTTCAGATACTCCACACTATATTGTCTACACTTTTTCATTTGGTCTGCTTCTGCCATTTATGTTATGGATTAGCAACCATGGTCAATCGCCTATTGTTTAAATTTAACTTCAAGTTTTATGATCAATAAAGGGCAAAGTTATGACATCATTAAAGCTCAGGAAAACCTGACTCTGCCTGAAGGTACATAAAGTGTGGCAGCGATATCTTGGGTGGCCATGGGCTAAGAAAATGCAGTCAAGACCAATGAAAAGGGAAGATTCTGAACTTTACCTCATTGAATGCCATACCCCAATTCACAGGAAATGCATCACTCTGTGACTAGAGTATGGGAATTGTACTAGATGAATCTGTACTGCAGTAGTGAGCAGCAATATTGCATGGCCTGTGCCTGGAAACGACATGATTTCTCATGATATTCCAGATACAGAAGTATCACATTGCTTTTCACAGCTATAATGCGCTTTGAGCAAAGTCTAAGAGAACAGTGGGTTAGAAAGAGATTTCGTGACTATGTGATCATTAAATCAATAATTAAGCATTGAGTATGAACTCATTCGTAAGGCCAGTGATGTTGTGGGGGTGGAACTGGGCTCTCTGATGGTGGTGTCTGAAAAGAGGATGCTGTCCAAGTTGCATGCCATCTTGGACAATGTCTCCCATCCACTCCATAATGTACTGGTTAGGCACAGGAGTACATTCAGCCAGAGACACATTCCACCGAGATGCAACACTGAGCGTCATAGGAAGTCATTCCTGCCTGTGGCCATCAAACTTTACAACTCCTCCCTTGGAGTGTCAGACACCCTGAGCCAGTAGGCTGGTCCTGGACTTATTTCCACTATTATTATTTAATTATTTATGGTTTTGTATTGCTATATTTCTACACTATTCCTGGTTGGTGTGACTGTAACGAAACCCAATTTCCCTCAGGATCAATAAAGTATGTCTGTCTGTCTGTATCAAATGCTTATAATAAGTCATTTGTTTCTTAAATTAAACCAGTAATCCCCCAGCTGCCACCCTCTTACTGCAAAGTGCCCCCAACACCCCCTTTATCTTTATTGCCCCTTAGAGATTCCCATTGTCCCCCCAGGTGTAGGGTGATACTGTCCACTTTGGAACCACTGCTTTAGAGGCTGTTTGCATGAGAATTCCAGGAGATCAGCAGTTTCTGAATTACTCAAAGCACCCTGCCCTCACCAACAATCACTTCACGGTTAAAATCACCTAGATCACATTTCTTCCCCATTCTGATGTTTGGTTTGAGCAACAACTGAATCCCTTGACCATGTCTGCATGCTTCTATGCATTGAGTTGTAGACAAGTGTGTCTGCACAAATTCATTTGGAGTCTTCCCCAACCAGAAGCCCTAGTTGAACCAGGAGATCGGCAATCTGCTAAGGGTCAGATCAGAGACATTCAAATCTGGTAAGAAAGAAAGGTTACAAGTGGTCCAGGTAAATCACTGCAAAGCCATGGGTGACATAGCAATTCCTGAGTAAACTTGAATCAGCAAAGGACAGTTGACAGTCATGACAGGGCTTGAATGCTATCACCTCTTATAAAGTTAAATCAAACGACATTGGCATCATCAGGGCTTCACTTCCCGATGAGCTCAATACCTTCTATGCTCTCTTTGACCATCAAAACATGGAGGAGCCATCACAAACTCCCACAGCCCCGGATGATCTGGTGATTTTAGCCTCTGAAGACAACAAGTGATTGGCCTTTAGGAGAGTGAACCCACAAAAAGCATCCAGTCCAGATAGGGTACCTGGCCTGATTAATTGGCTGGAGTGCTCACTGAGATCTTTAACCTCTCTCTTTTCAGCAATCTGAGGTACCCAACTGCTTCAAGCAGCCTTCACTTATACCAGAGCCTAAGAGGAACGTGCCTCAATAATTACTGTCCAATAGCACTTACATCAACAGAGATGAAATGCTTTGAGAGGTTGGTGATGAACCATTTCAAATCCTGCCTGAGAAACAACTTGCATCTGCTCCAGTTTGCCTACCGGTGCAACAGGAACACAGCAGATGCCATCCCATTGGCTCTTCACTCAACCCTGGAACTCCTGGATGGCAAAGAAGCTGGTATTGCATGCCCTTTGTTGACTACAGCTTCACATTCAATGTGATGTGGCTAAGCACAGCTACAGTAACAAATTCTAGTTTGCAATGATGCCTCTGTCATAGGTCGAATCAAAAATTGTGACAAATCAGCATATAGAAGGGAGATTGAAAATCTGGCTGAGTGGTGGCACATTTTGAATGACACAAAGCTGGGTGGTAGCGTGAAATATGAGCAGGATGTTAGGAGAATGCAGGGTGACTTGGACAGGTTGGGTGAGTGGGCAGATCCATGGCAGATGCATGGCAGATGCAGTTTAATGTGGATAAATGTGAGGTTATCCACTTCAGTGGCAAGAACAGGAAGGCCGATTACTATCTGAATGGTCAAGTTAGGAAAAGGGGAAGTACAATGAGATCTAGGTGTCGTTGTTCATCAGTCACTAAAAGTAAACATGCAGGTACAGCAGGCAGTGAAGAAAGCTAATGGCATGTTGGCCTTCATAACAAGGGGAGTTGAGTATAGGAGCAAAGAGGTCCTTCTGCAGTTGTACAGGGCCCTGGTGAGACCACACCTGGAGTATTGTGTTCAGTTTTGGTCTCCAAATTTGAGGAAGGACATTCTTGCTATTGAGGGAGTGCAGCATACATTCACGAGGTCAATTCCCAGGATGGTGGGACTGTCATATGTTGAAAGATTGGAGCGACTGAGCTTGTATACACTGGAATTTAGAAGGATGGGAGGGGATCTGATTGAAACATATAAGATAATTAAGGGATTGGACACGCTAGAGGCAGGAAACATGTTCCCAATGTTGGGGAAGTCCAGAACCAGAGGCCATAGTTTAAGAATAAGGGGTAGGCGTTATGGATCTATGGAATGCTCTGCCTCAGAAGGCAGTGGAGGCCAATTCTCTAGATGATTTCAAGAAGGAGTTAGATAGAGCTCTTACAGATAGTGGAGTCAAGGGATATGGGGAGAAGGCAGGAACGGGTTACTGATTGTGGATGATCAGCCATGCTCACATTGAATGGCGGTGCTGGCTTGAAGGGCTGAATGGACTACTCCTGCTCCTATTATCTATTGACCTGTCCTAGGCCCAGCATGTGGTGCAATAACAAAGAAAGCACGGCAGTGCCTCTACTTCCTTGGGAGTTTGCCAAGATTTGACATGACATCTAAAACTTCGACAAACTTCTGTAGATGTGTGCTGGAGAGTATATTGACTGGCTGCATCACAGCCTGGTACGGAAACACCGCTGCCCTTAAACAGAAAATCCTTCATAAAGTAGTGGATATGGCCCAGTCTAACATGGGTGAAGCACTCCCCACCACTGAGCACATCTACACAAAGTGTTATTGCAGGAAAGCAGCATCCATCACCAGGGACCCCCACCACCCAGGTCACAGAAGCTACAGGAGCCTCAGGACTCACACTGCCAGGAACAGTTATTTCCTCTCAATGGTCAGGCTCCAGAAACAAAGCGGATAACTTCACTCAACTTCACTTGCCCGTCACTGAAAAGTCCCACTACCTATAGACTCACTTTCAAGGAACCTTCATCTCAGGTTCTTGATATTTATTTCTACCTATTATTTCTTACTTTTTGTAATTGCACAATTTGTTGTCTTTTGCATACTTGTTGAACGCCCAAGTTGGTGTGGTCTTTCATCGATTCCATTATGGTTATTACTCTGTTTTGGAGTTATTGAGTATGCCCGCAGGAATATAAATCTCAGGGTTGGATACGGTGACATATGTGTACTTGGTAATAAGTTTAGTTGAACTTTGAGTTGCTGCCACGTGGTTGGCTGATTAGATACTTGCATTAACAAGCAGGTGTACCTAATAAAGGAGTGTATGTCGGTTAAATAAATTATCATTTTGAAGGCTCAGATAAACACTTGGATAACTATACATAGAAGTGGTATGCCTTCTGTTTTTCTTGCCAGAACTGTCAATATCCTGCATATGAATCTAAAAGAAGGCCAACTGTTTTGGCAACTGTTAGATAAAAGTGTAACCCAAGAGCAAAATGTATTTGTGGTAGTAGTCTACAGAAAACAATGGACAAAATTTACCTCTAAAACAAATCTAATCTTGTTGTATCTTGGCACTTGATTCCATTCCGATCCACATTCTCTGATGCTTCAACTAGGAGCTTCGCTGTCGATTTTGCTTCAGCTGATTTTGCTTTAGAAACTCTAAATCTGCCAGTCCTCATTATTCAGCTAACTTCTAAGCTTTCTTTACCCATTGATGGAAAATTTTGACAAGTTAATGCAAATTCATCTGCTTCAATAAAAGTGCCATAGAACTCTTCCCACAAAATTTTATAAACATTAGAACTTCCTAATTATAATGAAAAGTTGATTTAGATGTT
Source organism: Hypanus sabinus (assembly GCF_030144855.1). Lineage (NCBI taxonomy): Eukaryota > Metazoa > Chordata > Chondrichthyes > Myliobatiformes > Dasyatidae > Hypanus > Hypanus sabinus. Next base: position 176,646,316 of record NC_082707.1, read on the forward strand.
GGTTTATTTTTACAATTTAATTAAATAATTATTGAAAACCATAAATTGTCAGATATAAATTAAATCCCATTTTATGTTTCTGAATCAAAAGTGAAAGATGTTATCAACTTACAGGAATGATATTAATAAGATTGAAAAAGTGCAGAGAAAATTTGCAAGGATGTTGCTAGAATTTGAGGACCAGAGTTCTAGGAAAGAGTTGAGCAGGTTAGAATTTTATTCCCTAGAGTGTAGGAGAATGGGGAGGGGGGGGAACTTCTTCACTCAGACCTCCAAGAGGACCACAATCTTGTTGTTGGATGTGGAAGCTTGCATGCTTCATTGACCCAGAGCTATCAGAGCCTTATATTTTGACCTGTTTGCCTGGGTGACCCTACCAAGGGTCAAAGGGTAGAGGCCAGACTAAGAGTGGTCCACTGGTCATGCAGGTTTGGGGGTTCCGCTCAAGGCTAGCAAACCCTGACTGGTCAAAAACAATCCTCTATCAGTGTGTGACAGTATTCCTAAATCTCCTTATAAGATTTGCATGATTGACGATAGTGAAAAGCGAGAGGACGCTACTGGCATGATGATGGAGCACTGAGAACCTTCATTGCTGCACTAAATGCAACTAACTAACTCTTCATTCAGAGGGTGAAGAGAGTGTGGAATGAGCTGCCGGCTGAAATGGTGGATGTGGGATTGATTTTAACATTTTGAGAGAAATTTAGATTGCCACATGGATGGGAGGGGTATTGAGGGTTGAGGTCTGGGTTTAGGTCAACGTGACCAAGCAGATTAATAATTCAGCATGGATGAGATGGGCCAAAAGGTAGTAAGGGTATCTAAGTGTATTAAGGTTATGGAACCCAATTGAAATTACGCCTTAACTTGGTAGCGTGTGTTAGCCAGAGTTAGTGGAGACACTGAACTAAGTTATTAGGTTAAGGAGTTTGTCTCTGTCCAGGTACTTCACTACAAAATCTAGACTGATAATATTCCCTTGCACAAGAATGAGGAAGCACTGTCTTGCCAGAAGTCCAATCTTTCTAACGACTGTCCATCCTCCAGAATGGATGAAAAAGTTTCTGTCCCACAGTTCCAGAGAAGCACAGACCAGAAGATCACCCCCTTAATCACCATGTCTTTTTTGATCATCAAAAAGGGACATAATCAACCAGCAAGGCGAAGATGAGGAAGAAGGCATACGATGTATTGGTCTTCATCAGTTGTGGAATTTAATTTAGGAGCTGAGAGGTAATGTTGCAGCTATATAGGACCTTGATCAGACCCCACTTGGAGTACTGTGCTTAGTTCTGGTCGCCTCCCTACAGGAAGGATGTGGAAACCACAGAAAGGGTGCAGAGGAGATTTACAAGGATATTGCCTGGATTGGGGAGCATGCCTTATGAAAACAGGTTGCGTGAACTCAGCCTTTTCTCCTTGGAGTGACGGAGGATGAGAGGTGACCTGATAGGGGTGTATAAGATGATACGAGGCTTTGATCGTGTGGATAGTCAGAGGCTTTTTCCCAGGGCTGAAATGGCTGCCACAAGAGGGCACAGGTTTAAGGTGCTTGGGTGATGTCAGGGGTAAGTTTTTTACTCTGAGTGGTGAGTGCGTGGACTGGGCTGCCGGCAACGGTGGTAGAGGCGGATATGATAGGGTCTTTTAAGAGGCTTTTAGATAGGCACATGAAGCTTAGTAAAATAGAGTGCTATAGGTAAGCCTAGTAATTTCTAAAGTAGGGATGTGTATGGCACAGCTTTGCGGGCCAAAGGGTCTGTATTGTGCTGTAGGTTTTCTGTGTTTCTATTTTTCTGAGCATCTTTTCAATAGAAATCAATAAACCCATGAAGATTATCTTTGTTATTTATCTTCCCTTGTACTGAACCAACTTTCCTGTAGTTAATAGTGAGTGTCGATGTAGGGTCTTAGCACGACACATTGTCTCTATTCCTTTCGAGAGGTGCTGTCTGACCTGCTGAATTCCTCCAACATCTTGTGTGCACTACTCTGGATTTCCTGCTCTGCAGAATCTCTTGTGTTCCCATAGTTAACTTCCATATTGTCGCAGTACAAAGAGAACTTAGAAAAACTTTATGTCCTCGATCATAGAACATGCCATTTAAAAAAAAAAGCACATTTTGAAATGGGAAATGTGTCACCATTATCACTTTCAAAGAGAGCACAAAATGTGCACCTTTATTACTGACTCTTGTGCTTAGATGCCAATCTGAATGGGTGTTTAATACGGTTTCAGTTTGTTAAGAAACATCCCATTTTTTTTTTATCTTGTTACTTCATTGCAAAGTTGTTATTTCTTGCTGGTGTATAAGACATAAGTCAAGTGGAAGCTGTCTTTACCTGCTAGTTCGTCAGTTTTTAGGAGGGAATTTGCAGAGTAGAAGGTGTGTAGCTGGAGACAATACGCCAGCTTGAGCTCTTTTCAAAATCTGGGTTCGATTTGATGATCTTTTTCTCCCCAGTTCTGAGAGAAAGAAAATATCAGAATAGGTTGATGAAGCAAATATCTATACACGTTTGAAAACAGCAGAAAGCTGCTGGGGATGCTGGTGCTATAAATACCCTTTCTTTCTATGTCTGAAGATTTGCTGATTACTGCCCGATCAGCTGTTTCAATAAGAACATTTAGACTCAAATTTATGTCACAGTTCATTGAGGAAAATAATTTATTTTTCATTTCTCTGTAGGGAAATTATACTTCCATTTTAACTAAAATAAATATTTCAAATGACTGGTGTACACGTGGCTGCATTGAAATTTGGATATTGCAAGTCATAGAGGTTGCTAATGTTAAATTCATTCTAGTATGGCTTATTCATTTGCCATAAGTAGTGCAGATGGACATCAGAGCTTGTACTGATAAACCTGCATAAAGTATTTCAGTATATCCTTGTGGAGGACAGAAAATTAAATCATCCAATGTTTATACCTTTCGCATTTCCTTCCTTTGCATTTGAATTAATTTTGGAAGAGAAATGTCATTCCCAGCTCCCTGGGTGAATAGAGTTCATATGTTAAATATTTCACCAGTGTTCGATAGAACACATGCTGCTCAACACCACATTAATCAAATTGTGCGCATGTTAAACAACTGAGACAGTATAAGCACCTTAAAATGTGCAATTGTTCCTAAAGGTTTGAGTGAATCATTTTGTTCCATGAGGGACAGCTTAGCAATGAATAAGTTGGATTTTGGCTCAAAATATTCCATCCTTGCTCCCCCTCCTTTTGCATTTACTGCTCCCTGGGCTCTCCCTCATTGCCCTCAGTCCTTGAAGCTTTCTGTTCCCATTCCTCCAGCACCAGTCACTGGTCTGTGATTGGTGAGACTGTGCAGTGTGCTGCGTACAAAGTCACATCCATCCGCTCTCTCTCAGCGTACCTCCATAGGGAAGGACTCCCAGCAATTGATCTGCATAGAGGAGATGTTTGAAGTCACTCTGCGACCCTGCTCTTGTTCCTCAATGTTTTATCGAGTCCCTCTCTCTGGTATTGCAATTGCAAGTATTGTGCAAGAAGATCCAGTTATGGAGTAGATCCCAACAGAGGTATCAAGTTCATATCGGACCATAAGATATAGGAGTAGAATTAGACCATTTGGCCCATCAAGTCTGCTCCACCAATCCATCATGGCTGATTCAATTTTCCTCACAGCCCCAATCTTCTGCCTTCTCCCCAAATCCTTTCAAGTCCTGGCTAATCAAGAATCCATCAACCTCTGACTTCAATATACAAAAAGACTTGACCTCCATAGCTGCCAGCTGGAGGTCACAATCAATGTATTGTGGAAAATAATGCTTGTGAGGTAGTAATGGGGGACAAAGAAGTGGCAGATGGGCTTAATAAGCACTTTGTTTCTGCCTTTACTGTGGAAGATATTAGCTGTGTGCAAGAAGTCCGTGAGTGTCAGGGAGCAGAAGTGAGTGCCGTTGCTATTACAAAGGAAAAAGTGCCAGGCAAACTGAAAGGACTTAAGCTCAATAAATCACCTGAACCAGGTGGACTACATCCCAGAGTCCTGAAAAAGTTTGCTAAAGAAATAACTGATGCATTAGTCATGATCTTTCAAGAATCACTTGATTCTGGCATAGTCCTGGAGGAGTGGAAAATTGCGAATGTCACTCCACTCTTTAAGAAGGAAGGAAGACAAAAGAGAAGATATTATAGGCCAGTTAGCCTAACCTCAGTGGTTGTTAAAGTGTTGGAGTCCATTATTAAGGATGAAGTTTCGGGGTACTTAGAGACAAATGATAAAGTAAGTCAAAGTCAGCAAAGGGAAATCTTGCCTGACAAATCTATTAGAGTTCTTTGAGGAAGTAACAAGCAGGGTGGACAAAGGAGAGGCAGTAGATGTCATTACGTAGATTTTCAGAAGGCATTTGATAAGGTGCCTCACATGAGGCTGCTTAGCAAGATAAAATCGTATGGCGCTACAGGGAAGATACTGGCATGGATAGAGGAATGGCTGACAGGAGGCAGCAAGTGGGAATAAAGGGGGCCTTTTCTGGTTGGCTGCCAGTGACTAGTGGTGTTCCTCAGGGGTCAGTATTGGGATTGCTACATTTCACATTGCTTGCCAGTGATTTAGATAGTGGAATTGATGGCTTTGTGGCAAAGTTTGTGGGTGATACGAAGATAAACGGAGGTGTAGGTAGTGCTGAGGAAGCAATACGATTGCAGCAGGACTTAGACAAATTGGAAGAATGGGCAAAAAAACTACAGTGTTGGGAAATATATGATAATGCACTTTGTAAAAGGGGCAATGCTGCATTCTGTTATCTAAGTGGGGAGAAAATTCAAACATCAGAGGTGCAAAGGGACTTAGGAGTCCTTGTGCAAGACTCCCAAAAGGTTAATTCACAGGTTGAGTCTGTGGTAAAGAAGGCAATTGCAATGTTGACATTTATTTCAAGGGGAATAGAATATAAAAACAAAGAGCTAATGCTGAGGCTTTATAAGACACCAGTCAGGCAACACTTGGAGTATTGTCAACAGGTTTGGGACCCTTAGGCTGTGTTGTCATTGGAGAGAGTCCAGAGGAGGTTCACGAGACTGATTCTGGGAATGAAGGGGTTAACATATGAGGAGCATTTGGCAGCTTTGGGCCTGCACTTACTGGAATTTAGAAGGATGTGTGGGATATCATTGAAACCTACTGAATGTTGAAAGGACTGGATAAGGTGGATGTGGAGAGGATGTTTCCTCTGGTGGGGGTATCCAGAACTAGAGGGCACAACCTTTAAATTGAGAGGTGACCTTTTGGAACAAAAGTAAGGAGGAATTTTTTGTAGCCAGAGAGTGGTGAATGGTGGGATGCTCTGCATTAGGAGGACCAATACAAAATGATACTGGAGATATTGTAATGAGAGATGCAGAGATAGCAGAGGAACTGAATGCGTATTTTGCATCAGTCTTCACAATGGAAGATGTCTGCTCTATACTGGACATTCAAGAGTGTCAGGGAAGTGAAGTATGTGCAATGAAAATTATGACTGAGAAGGTGCTCAGGAAGCTTAATGATCTGAGGGTAGATAAATCTCCTGAACCTGATGGAATGTACCCTTGGGTTCTGAAAGAAGTAGTTGGAGAGATTGCAGAGACATTAACAATGATCTTTCAAGAATCGATAGATTCTGGCATTGTACTGGATGATTGGGAAATTGCAAATGTGACTCTGCTATTTAAGAAGGGTGGGAGGCAGCAGAAAGGAACCTGTTAGCCTGACATCAGTGGTTGGAAAGTTGTTGGAATTGATTGTTAGAGGGGATGTGATCGTTGAATAACTGGAGGCACATAACAAGATAGGCCAAAGCCAGCATGGTTTCCTAAAAGGAACATCCTGCCTGACTAACCTACTGTAATTTTTTGAGGGAATTACAAGCAGGGTAGACTAAGGAGATGCAGTAGATGTGGTGTACTTGGATTTTCAGAAGGCCTTTGACAAGGTGCTGCACAGGAGGCTGTTTAGCAAGATAAGAGCCCATGGAATTACATAGGAGTTACTAGCATGGGTGGAGCATTAGCTGATTGGCAGGTATCAGAGAGTGGGAATAAAGGAATCCTATTCTGGCTGGCTGCCGGTTACCCCCGGAGTTCAACAGGGGTCGGTGTTGGGACCACTGCTTCTTACGATGTACGTCAATGATTTGGACTATGGGATTAATAGATTTGTGGCTAAATTTGCCGACGATAGAAAGATAGGTGGAGGAACGGGTAGTGTTGAGGAAACAGAGAGCCTGCAGAGAGACTTAGATAGTTTAGGTGAATGGGCAAAGAAGTGGCAAATGAAATACAATGTTGGGAAGTGTATGGTCATGCACTTTGGTGAAAGAAATAAACGGGCAGACTATTATTTAGATGGGGAGAGAATTCAAAATGCAGGGAAGCAAAGGGGCTTGGGAGTCCTTATGCAGGATACCTTAAAAGTTAACCTCGAGTTTGAGTCGGTGGTGAAGAAGGCAAATGTAATGTTGGCATTCATTTCTAGAGGTATAGAATAGAAGAGCAGGGACGTGATGTTGAGGCTCTATAAGGCACTTGTGAGACCACACTTGGAGTATTGTGTGCAGTTTTGGGCTCCTTATTTTAGAAAGGATATACTGATATTGGAGAGGGTTCAGAGAAGATTCACAAGAATGACTCCAGGAATGAAAAGGTTATCTAATGAGGAACGCGTGGCAGCTCTTGGGCTGTATTCCCTGGCGTTCAGGAGAATGAGGGGGGGATCTCATAGAAACATTCCAAATGTTACAATGTCTAAATGGATTAAATATGGCAAAGTTAACTCCCATGGTAGGGGATTCTAGGACAAGAGGGCATGTCACCAGGATTGAAGGACGTCCATTTAGAACAGAGATGCAGAGAAATTACTTTAGTCAGAGGGTGGTAAATCTGTGGAATTTGTTGCTGTGAGCAGCTGTGGAGGCCAAGTCATTGGGTGCATTTAAGTCAGAGAGAGATAGGTTCTTGATTAGCCAGGGCATCAATAGATATGGGGTGAAGGCAGTCGATGATTGGAAGAATTGGATCAGCCCATGATTGAATGGTGGTGCAGACTCGATGGGCCAAATGGCCTACTGCTGCTCCTATATCTTATGGTCTTATGGGTAACAGCAAAACTAATATGAATAATTGTCTAACCATCCGGAGGATCACTGACTCCTTGGTCTTCTCCTTGGAAGTCGCTCTTTGGTCTGTCTGAAACTTGTTGGTCCTCCAGTACAGTGAGATGTTCATAAGGGAATGCTGCTGACTGGTGCTTTGCAAACGGTGGGAATACATGCTGAGTCTTTTTCAGCGAATGCCAAATGGTCTGTAGTTAGGACCAGAGACTAGGGTCCTCCTGCGACTGTATATGGTGGGGATACACCCTCAAACTATGAAACCATCCCAGGGGATCCCAAGAGCGAATGTAAAGAGGTTTGTACTGTGTTTTATGTATATTATTCTGAATAAAGTTTATTATTTAAATTAAAGGAGAAGAATTATTGTCCTTATAAACACAAGGGGGGGGGGGGGGGGGAGGCGGTTTATGCCTCCATCACCTTTGCAGACAGTCTGTTCCAGGCACTCACAATTCACTGAGTGGAAGAATGTTTTCCATCAATTATCTTGTACCTATGTTATTGACCTGAGGCATATGGTTTTCCCTATCTCTCAAGTTTCACAAGTTGAAAGAAAGCCAATGTAAACGCAGCCTAAATGGCGTTGAAATATGATTTCCTTTTCATTGGTGGATCAATATGCCAGCAGAGTGTGTGACAACAGAATAGTTGACAAGGAAAAGGAAAGCAGAATTCAAAGTCTAGAAAGAAATATAGAAGTAGCCTTACTGTTCCCCTTCTGTGATCTCTGCTGCCCTCCGACTCTTCAACCATATACTCACCCAGACCTGCTATCACAGCTACAGAGAGATATATATACATATCTTCTTCCTGGAAGCTTGTCTTCATCATCATCTTGTTCCTTCTTCTCCAGCCCTTTACCTTTCCCACTCACCTGGCTTTACCTATCACTTTCCAACTTTCCTCCTTCCCCTCACCCCCACTTTTGTATTCTGGTATCTTCCCCCTTATCAGTCCTAAAGAAGGGTCTCGGCCCAAAATGTCGACTGTTTATTTATGTCCATAAATGCCGCCTGACCTGCTGAGCTCCCCCTGCATTTTGTGTATGTTGCTTTGGATTTCTAGCATCTGCAGATCTTCTCCTGTAAATATCTTTATAGATATATATGAATCAAAAGATTCACAAATGTTAACATGGGTCCCTTACGGACCAAGATAGGAGAATAAAGAAATGCCATAGGAATTAAGCAAAAGTTGTGCCTGTTTTCACAAAGGCTCACAGTCTTCCCTTGCGTCAAACTGTGTCAGCGAGTTCCAGGGTGAGATGTCACCATTGAAGCTTGGTCAATGCAGGTGCAGCCTTGCCTGTCCGGCTTAGGTGAAGGTGGGCAGGGTCAGGTCCAAGAGGATCTGGGGTAGTAGAACTATATTTCAGCACCATGGTAACTATTGTACATGCTACATGTGGATTAGCATTAGGGGTGTGTAAAATTAATTCCCTGGGTCCTCTTTGTATTTGAATCTGTACAACAGTTGAATGAGCGGCGAGATGATTAGTGGGTTGGCTGACATATGGACACACTTGCAGGTTGGTGTCAATGGATTTTTTTTTACAATATTGACTTCCATTTTCAGTCATGTTTCTGCTCAGCTGTCAGAGTGTGCTATTAATAGAAATAAGCTGTGACCAGCAGAAGTACCTGGGGATGGTGCAACATTTTCTTTTGAAAAGCACATGCACCTGCTGGCACCGATAACTGTACGGTTTTATTTTTTTTCAGTCGGTTATAATGAGGTGGATTTTAACAATGACAATGAGCACAAACATTTGATGATGTTCAATTGTTTCAATAAATCATTCTCCGAGGTTTCAGGGGAGCATTTCCAGCAAACTGGTGAAAGTGAGTCAAAGGATTCATTCTGGACCCATAAATGAAATCATGTTTTTGACAGAGTTCCACAGCCATTCACAGATGAATGCTTCCATGTGCCTTTTCCAGAGCAGTTCTGACCTCACTTGGTGTTTGACAAGCTGCCAGCGGTAACACAATAAAAAAAAAACCTTAACTGGTCCCAGGAGAGAATAATAGCTGCTACAGAAAGATAAATTTCTAACTTTGCTATGTCTCGTTTGAGAACCAAATTATGTGTGGCTTATTTGTCTTAAAAAAAAATTGTAGTAATTGGCAAAAGAATCTTATTTTTTCTGTAGGCATAAGGTGACTCAATCCAGACACCTGCTTATAGAAGCAATAACTCTCCCACCTTTATTGGTCTTTGGGACGTGTTTTATTGCAGAAGCTTTTCCAATTGAATTGCTCTCCAGTAAAAAAAATGGTAGTTAATTATGTCATAGCAAGTCAAAAGCAAATGCAATATGCAAAAGCAAATGGCCTCCTTTATGAAATGAAATGAAAGTAGCCTATTAATGAATTAATTTATCCTTCTTTGACCTCCTTCTTTTGCCCTTTGCAATAAATAAGAATCTTGGAATGCTTTAAAGCCAGAAGACTGTTAGAGATTTAACTGATCAGATCTTTTTCTGGAATAGGAGACAAGGCTTGGATCAAGTGCTGGTAAATGGGATTAGTATAGATGGGTGCATAAGTGGCATGGATATAAATAGACTGAAAGGCCTTTTTCTGTGCTTTATAATCTTATGACTCCATGAAGCTGATTTTTGTTCTTGAAACAATTGGCTTACGTTAAGCTTTCCCAATTTTGTGCAGAGATTCAAGTTTTCTTGCATACCATATTCAATCTGTGTTTCACTGTTCTTGATGCAGTCTTAACTTTGATAATATTGTGATTTAAATGCTATGATACTTAACCACTTGTTTGCATGAAGATGCATCTCTGAAAAGTTGGCATTAACCAACTTGTTTAAGAAAATACACAGATGTGTGCCATAACCAGTACAGTGTTAAATAATAGTAAATAAATTAACTTGAAATATGTTGGTATAATCTCATTAAATTAGCATTATTTGAAGATTGCAAGCGCAGTGAATTATTATAATAAAGAATTATTAATCATTAGGAAGAGTGTATCCATAAAAGCCAGCATACAGTTGAAGCCTTTGGAGTAAAAATGAGCACTAGGGAGGGTTGTGTTGGAAGATCTAATAAAGCTGTGCAGGTTACGGGCTGCATGATTACAAAGATCGGAAAAGCTATAACTGGAGCTGTTTGTTTTCACAATATTGAAAGATGGAGACTTATTTGATTCCCAAAAGCAGCCAATTTCTTGAGTGTGACTGAGATAATTTTCTGGGATAGGCCAGGATTTATAGGACCTAGTAAACAAAAGACACCATCTGTTTTGTTCGATCTGTCTTACCCATTTAATTTTCATGAATATTTCACAAGAATTCACAAGCAGGAGGTCCAGATAGTAGTGTGTGCTCTTCAGACATTTGGGATCAGTGCAAACCGTGAAAGCTGCTGTGTATCTTGTTATTCTTTAATCAGATTATTCATTAATGAACATTGCAGAGCCTTGAACTTGGATGTGACGTTTGGTGAAACTGCATTACTGCAAGGAGCAGGCCCGGAATGTTAGATATTGAATTCTCTGAACAGATTACACGGTAACAAATAAAAGCTAAAGAAATGAGACTGCACTTCCGGTGCTTTGACTTTTCATTTTTGTTCTCACTGGTGGTGGTTTGTAGGGACAGTAGTTAAGACTGAGCTTGCATTTTTTTAAAAGAAAGAAAAGATACCTGGACTGAAAGTAAGAATTAGAGGGAGAAGACAAAATAAGACAAACACAATGTAATTTAATTGGCAGAATGTGCTAGGGCTATTTCACTGAGATCTACTCTGGGACCTCAAAATGTCATTACAATCCTAACTAACTGAATAACCATATACAATGCTAAGTGATCTACTTCTATTCCATTTTTCTTACAGTAGAAAGATTTTTGTATTTTAGTTGAAGAGAGAGCAAAGTCTTTTCAGCACTCTATTGTCTCAACCATTCAAGGCCAATGAGAAATCTGTTCATGAGATGGAAATGCTGAGAAGGATGCAATCTTATGAGCAGAGCTTACCAGTCAGCAGAATGAAAGCATCACCCTAGAGGTCAAGGGTTAAGGGTGAAAGGTGAAAAATTTAAGGAGGGATGAGGGGAAACTTCTTCATTCGGAGGGTTGTGAGAGTGTGGAATGAGCTGCCAGTGCAAGTGGTGCATACAAGCTCGATTTCAGCATTTAAGAGACATTTGGATAAGTACATGGATGGTAGGGGTATGGAGGGCTATGGTTCCGCTGCAGGTTGGTGGGAGTGGGCGGTTTAAATGGCACAAATAAATAAATCTTCTGTTCAAACTTGTTTAGTTTTGTAAGTGTTTGTGCTTTTGTCCAGTCCTGCTTCGGGCCTCCGCAGACTCCAAACATCCTCTCTCAGCAGGTGATGGTCTTGCATAAACTATCCAGAGCCACTGCAGGGAAGTGGGTGTGATTATTTTTCATGTCTTCCAAGTGAATCTCTTCATTGTCGGCTGTCAGTCACATCATAATGCCGGGAAAGTGTACACTTTATCTGCACACTGAAGTAGGTTATGATAGCAGTAATGAGCTACAATTGCTTTACCAGAGTTTCAGGCCAAATTAGTGGAGGGTGTAGTTCTTTCTTTAAAAATTGTGTATATGCAGTTCTTTCTGGAAAAAACAAGTTTTCGAATCTCCTTCCACCACTCTTTCAAATGAAAGTGGATATACCCAGTACAGCAAAACCATATGCAATTTGGGATTAGTGCTTTGTAGGAAATAAGTATTACACAATGTCAGCTCTCAAGTTTCAAGTGTTGCCAGCAAGCGTGGAAAGAAAACCTCTGCTGCTTTTGCCAGGAGTGCACTCAGTTTTAATGAAATCATTAGCTGTAGTCAGTCTTCATGGTTGATGGTTAGACTTTCCATTACTTGCATCCTTCATTAAATGGACAAAGAAATTCCCTATAAATTTTCATAATTAGAATTTACATCATTAGACACCTTCCTGGCCCCATATAGATCCAATTGGAATGATGGAAACACATTGTCTGCTGTAGGCCATTTGGCCTATTTTTCTTTTCTAGCTTGGCTATTGTGATTCTCTGCTCTTATTCCATGGCACAGACTTATTTTTCTTCCTTTATAACATGAATCTTTACTATTATCTCTAAACAGAACATTTTTAATCTCTTTCCACCAGTCTTCCAGTTGCTTGTATTTGCATATTAATAAAAACTCATTTCTCCCTTTGGATTTTTAGCCAGTTATCATAAAGCCTTGACCTTTAGGCTACATCCACACTACGCCCGGATAAATCCGTAACCGAAGCTTCACCCTCCGTCCACACTAAAATGGCGTTTTCGTCCCCTGAAACCAGAGCTTTTCGGAAACGCTTTCCAGGGTGGGTATTTTCAAAAATGCTGCTCAGCAGATCAGTGTGGTCGAGGTAACCGGAGACTTCTGAAAACGCTGTCAGACAGCAGCGCGCTATTTCATTGTTTTCTTGAACGCAACCGAACAATTTCAGAACAGACGGCAATGAGACTGATGCCAGAAGAGTTAGAAATGTACTCACCAAATACTTTGACCCATAACTTAGTGAATAAATAAGTATAGTCACTTTGCCTTGTTTTCTGTCCTTATGTGTATGAAGGTGGTTTACCTATTTTTGAAAGTACTTCTCTCACAATAGATTTTTAACAGTCTAATGTAACATTGTATGGAAATACAAGATAACACAAATGCAGACGTGTTTTATACATTTAACAAGCGGCTTTATTAATGCAACAGAGTTAGTCAGTTTTTCAATGTTCGTCATCAGCCGGGTCAATCTGTCTGTGAACTCCCTGTCAGTTGCCTCCGTACGCTCCAGTATTTGTTTTTTTTTACTTTTAAGTTCTCCAGCGCGAGAGCCGACAGGTGCCCACCGTTTTAAGTTTTTCTAGTCTGTAACTACACAAATGCGCACTTTCACACCGAGATTCGACACCAAACGGGTCGCTTGTTTTTGGTAGATGTGTCCTGCGGATGCACAGTAGGAGGAGATTCGCCAAAATCTCCGTTTCAATGTAGACAGAGATACTTTTAAAAACGCATAGTGCGGACGCCTATCATTTTTACGTGAAACCGGTGTTTTCAAAATTATCCGGTCTAGTGTGGATGCATCCTTAGTGGCACACTCATCTGCCTGAGGCCCTCCCTTGGTTGGGGCTGGCTGTGGATTTTACATCCTAGCTGTCTACGTGAGATGCAAGCCAGGGAAGCACGATACTGCGAGCAATCAGTTTCTCACGCAGCAGGCTCCCCCTCCCCATGCAGCAGGCTCCCCCTCTCCATTCAACAGGCTCCCCCTCTTCAAGCATGCCCCCTCCCCATGCAGCTGATGAATCTAAAGGAATGGCAGAGACAGAAAGAGTTTGGCACAAGTGGCATCACAGGAGTCGCCGGTCAGCGTTGAACTCAGTGTAGGATTTCTTTAGGGACTCCAGCTCTGGATTTTTCCTCAGGGTTTATTCCCGAAGCCTTCCCCATGACATGGTATAACTGCGAGGCAGCAGATGTTCGAGACTGGAGTTTTCCTTCTCCTAGATGAGCTTCCAACCATGGCTGGTGACTTCCATCTGGCCGAAGCCTGGTTTTAAGGTGCTAGAAACCTACTTTTGCCCCTTCTCCTGTCAGTAGAAACAGTTTCACTGGGCCTATTAGCTAATATGAAGGTCAGGAGCTGAATTTGGTTGTTAGAGGCTATTTGAACATTGGGAGCATTTAATAGGCAGTGAGAGCTCATCTCCACTACCTCTTCCACCTCCCCTGGCTATGACAGACTTAAGAAACTACTTCACTGCCAATGGACACCATTTTCTCTTGCTTACTTTGTCAAAACATCTGAATCAGGTTTTTTATTCACACAGAGAGTGATGGGTGCGTGGAATGTACTGCTGGCAGTGGTGGTGGAAGCGGATGCAGTAGGGCCTCTTAGATCGGTACATAGAGCTTAGTAAAATAGAGGGCTATGTGCTTGGGAAATTCTGGGCAGTTTCTAGAGTAGGTTACATGATCAGCACAACATTGTGGGCCGAAGGGCCTGTAAAGTTCTATGTTCTATATTAATATCACTGACATATGGTGTGAAATTTATTGTTTAGCAGAAGCAGTACATTGCAATACAGAATAGTAAAAGAATTATAAATATATATATATTAAATTAGTGCAAAAAAGTGCAAGAAAATAGTGAGGTAGTGTACATGGTTTCATTGTCCATTCAAAAATATGATGGCAGAGGGGAAGAAGCTGTTGCTGAAAGATGGAGTGTGTGTCTTCAGGCTCCTGAACCACCTCCTTGATGGTAGCAGTGTGAAGAGGGCACGTCCTGGGAGATACGGGTTCTTCATGATGGACACTGACTTTTGAGCTTCACTGTTTGAAGGTGTCCTCGCTGCTGGGGAGGCTGGTGTGCATGACGGAGCTGGCTGAGTTTACAACTTTCTGCAGCTTCTTCTGATCCTGTGCAGAGGCCCCTCCAGACTAGGTGCTGCAACCAGTTAGAATGCTGTCTGTGGTACATCTGTAGAAATTTGTGAGAGTCTTTGGTGGCATAACAAGTATCCTCAACAAAAGTGGCCAGTGTCATGTCTTATCTGTAATAGCATCAATATGTTGGGCCCAGGATCGAGCTTCCAAGATGTTGAAGCCCTCAATCAGTTCCTTGGTCTTACTGACATCGAGTGCAAGGTTGTTGAGGCAACATCATTCAACCAGCTGACCGGTTTCACTCCTGTACACCTCCTCGTCACCAACTGAAATTCTGCCAACTCTAGTTGTGTCATTGACAATTTTCTAGATGGTGTTTAAGCTGTGCCTAGCCACACGGTCGTGGGTGTGGAGAGAGTAGAGCAGTGGGCTAAGCACACATCCTTGAAGTGCGCCAATGTTGAATGTCAGCAGGGAGGAAATGTTATATTTGATCTGCACAGACTGTGTGATTTCGTGAATCAAGAAATTCAATGCTATTTATTCAGCTTTATGGGATTCAAAATTTGAATTTTACTTGAAATTGATCATGCTTCCAATTATCTTTGAATTGTTTTGCAAATTCTGCCTCTCCTTTTCAAGCTTGAAGTAATCTCTGCAATAGTCAATAGGTGATAGTTTCCCCTGTGCAATATAATTTTTTGTCTGATATCCCCCACGTGGTTCCAAATTGTTCTGGGAACAACCAACCTGAAATCCTCATAGAACAACTAAGTTTCACTTGCACAGCATTTAATGTGCTGTAATGTAAGTCTAGAGCATCCCCAAGTACTGAATGGGTGCTTTTACCAACATCCATAAATTAACTTTATCCATGTTAGAAAATCACTTGATACCCTAACCTTACTGATGCACCATCAATAACTCTCGGAGACGGGAGGCTTTTATTAGCTGCAAGAGACCACGATTAGCAGCAAGAGACCACCACACAACATCCTGGAGACTGAGTGCCTCCAACTGCCTTTATACAGGGGTCTGTGGGAGGAGCCACAGGAGCAGTCAGCAGAGGGGCGTGTCCAGACAGGTATACATAGTTTACCACACATACCTCCACAGTATTGTAATGAATTGCAACAGAAACGCTATCAAGATTCAAGATTGTTTACTGTCATTCTTCATTAACAGAAGAACAAATTGATTGTTATCCTGGATCCTATGCAGCATAAAAATGCTGAATATAAACATAAAACCAATCCTATAAAACATAATGTACAAGTAAATGTTAAGTGTGGCTGTATATACATAAAACCAACTTCTATACATTGATTACAAAGTGACACTAGTTGCAGGACTATTTGAACATATGGTGATTCTGAGAGGAAGTGATAAAGTGACAAAATGATTCTTGGCTAGAGGGTCCCTTCCAGACAGCAGCCAGGCGTATGAAAACACAACAGGACAGTGACAACGTCAGTCTAGCAATAGAATGTGGTGTGTAAGCGTAAAGTGTCAGTGCAGCGATGGTGAAGGGTACCGAGGGGACATGGGGTGGAGCAGCTGGTGTGGTTGTAGGAGTGGTGGGGGGAGTTAATGGATGGAGGTCACCCCTCCACCATTAATAGTCATAAGACTGATAAGGAAGAATTACACAATGTGGAGGGACAGAGTCAGAATCAGGTTTATTATCGCTGGCACGTGAGGTGAAATTTTTTAACCTAGCAGCAGCAGTTCAATGCAATACATAATATAGAAGAGAATAAATAAATAAGGGGAAGAAGCTGTTCCTGAATCGCTGAGTGTGTGCCTTCAGGCTTCTGTACCTCCTACCTGATGGCAACAGTGAGAAAAGGACATGCCCTGGGTGCTGGAGGTCTTTAATAATGGACACTGCCTTTCTGAGACACCGCTCCCTGAAGATGTCCTGTGTACTTTGTACTCACTCTTTCCACTTCTGATCTCTCTATGAAGACTGGTTTGTGTTCAAATTCTGCCACCCACAAGAACAAACATACAATACATACACACCTGTACATCGGACTCCTGAATTTAATAATATAATGGGAACTTGATCATATACAGCAGGTATCCATAAGTCAGACATTCTTAACTCCAAGTCTGGACGTCCTAAATTTGTTTTATTCCTCAGGTGTGACCCTCGATTTCAGCAATTGATCTGATCTCCATCTTAAATAACTGGCCCTAACCTTTCAATCAGAACTGTTTTCATTCCCAGTCTGACAGTTAACTCCCTCCCCTCCCCCATGGTTTATTTGTCCAAGGGACCCCAGGTTCATTGGCCTACTCACAGCTGCCAATGCTTTCTCACGACAAAATGTGCCACTGTGATAAGATCATAAGACATAGGAGCAGAATTAGGACATCTGGCCCATTGAGTCTGCTCTGCCATTCAATCATGGGGGATCCATTTGTTTTCTCCTCCTCAACCCCATAACCATCTTGTACATGGATTTGGATCCATTAGAATTCATAACCCACAATCTCAAACATTTCTTCCTCGTTGTTCTGTGCCTTCTCATCAGTGAAGTCCCAGTTTTCTTCTCTCTCGACAACAAAGTTCCTCATCCCTAGGGCTAACGTAGAAAATTTCTGTGACCCCCCCTCCTCAGAGTCTTTTCTTCATTTATAGGAAAATTAATTAATTTACTCTCAAAACATCCGCTTAAGAAGCTTAATGGTATTTTTGAAGGTCAGAATTGTGGTAGCTCAGAGCTAAATGTAATATCTAGCATGAGGTAACCAGGGCAACCAAATGAAAGTACAGTAGGGTGTAAGCCTACAATGTAACTAATATTTTGTTAGGAGTATCTTCCTTTCATGTGGTTGTACGGCCAGGTGGTTTCTGCACTCTGATCTTATTTCCACTGGGATCCGCCATCTCAGATCTCCCACGTCTGTCTGCAGTATAGGTTATCACGTCTTCCTTTCATGTAAGTGCTCACTGGTGCTGTGGAACTCATTACTATGACAAAAGTGAATGGCAATCAGCAATTCTAAATGTCCTGTGCTTCCTGTGAGATTTATGCTTAATTCAATTTACAATGCTCCCTTGGTTCATGGGGAATTGTATTGATTCATAGGCCAGCTTACAATGTTATGGGAAAATTCTATTTGGCAAGCACATGCTGTGCACGAGTTATGGCAGGTTTATGGGTCTGTTCTTGTCCGGGCGCTTGGTAAAAGGCTTACCTCCACGCACCCTTGTCTGAGTGTGTGTCAGTGTTTCCCAGTGGCTAGTCTTTCTAACTCACTCCACATTCCCACACTGACACGGCTGCCCCTGTCCACAGCTTCCTCTGCTCTCACGTAGAGGTCAGGCAGGGCCGAGAGGAGCATCACTTTGTGTTCTATCTTCATAGTCTACGACCTGACGGCATTGATTCCTCTAACTTCTGGTAATTACTCTGCTCTCCCCACACCACCTCCTCATCCCTGCGACCCCATCTCTTTCTCCTCCTCCGCCCTCACAACCTGCCGATCACCTTCCTCCTGCTGGTTCACCACCTTTCCTTTATTCCATGGTCCACTGTCCTCTCCTATCAGATTCCTTCTTCTTCAACCCTTTGCCTCTTCCACGGATCCCCTCCAGCTTCTCACACCATGCTCTTTTCTCCCCTCCCCTGCAATCCTGCTTTCCTCCTCTCACCTGGATTCACCTATTACTTGGCACCCTACGCTCCTCCTTCCCCTCCCCTTTTATCCTGGCTTCTGCCCTCTTTCTTTTTGGTCCTGATGAAGGGTCTTAGCCCAAAGCAGAGACTGGTTATTTAATAAACTCTCCTGACCTGCACACTTTGTTGCTCCTTTCAATCATCTATTGATTATTTTATTATTATTTTGAATGCTAATAAATACTCATTCAAAACTTTACATTATTTACATCAACCATCTTAATTATTAAGCTCCAAGAGGACTTGACATATGACTCAGGTTCTAGGCCTGGGAACCCACAGCTCCAAGAGGAACACTGTCACTCCAATTTCCACTGCCAACTGAAACTGAAATGTGAGGTAAGCCTGTTCCATGCATGATACCAACCCTTCCTACAAAGCAACCTGGCCAGGTGACGCCATACAAGGCTCTGCGTAACAGCATGCAACAGCTGCCACATCATTTCAAACAGATTTGGGAATCCCTTCCAACAGAGAAAGAAAGGCTTGCATTTACATGGTGATGGTCATGACCATAATGTTGTAATAACCCAGGGAACTATAACAGTCACTTCAGCAGCTGCAAGTTCCCCTCAAGCTGCCTTTTTGTAAGTAGGATAACCATTAATATCAATATTAATTATGATTAAGTATAATCATTTGCAAGTATAGGTAATAACAATAAAACCTGCACATTCAAAATCACCCACTGATGTAAACTTTTACACTTTCTGGATTTATCCATGAACAATCTGTCCATATCAAAGACAATTGCATTTTGTTGTGCTTCTTCAAACAATATATCTATCTATTCTACCTATCTAATCTATCTATTGTATCTATCTAATGTATCTATCTGATCTATCTAATGTATTTATCCATAGTGGAATAGGCCCTTTCTACCCCTCATGCCAAGCAATTCCCAGATTTAATCCTAGCCTAGCCCAATCATGGGACATTTTACAATGACCAATTAACCTACCAACTGGTACATTTTTGGATTATGTGAGGAAATTGGAGTGCCCCGAGAAATCCTACACAGACATGGGGAGAACTGTCCTTACAGACAGCAGTAGGAATAATTGGTTGTGAGTCCATGTACAATATCTGCTTTTTGAAGAGTGCATTTTCTCTACAAATTGAATGGTTCATTTTATGAACAACATTTCCAACCAGCATTTGAAGGAGGAATCTTCAGTTATTATGGGTGAAAACTAAAATGAAATCAAACTATAAGTATAATTTATTTCAGTAGAACTTACGAAACATTTTAAAATATGCTAGAGAACTGCAACCCACCAGATGTTTTGAGTTTGGCTCAATTCCAGCTGATAATTAGAGTACAGCTATATATCGAAGAGAATGATTTTCCACTAATTACAAGCTTAAAGCATTTCCTGGTATCATGGTAAACTGAAAGTAATTGTGATATTTTCTAAGATTATATTCATTACGTGGCTATGAATGGACTGATAATTGAAATGATTTCTGTTGGATTAAGTAATGTATAACAATAATAGCTCCTCACAAATTAAAGTCTTTTTAAGATTTCAATCACCTCTTGTTGCAACTGTTAGAAGTAATAAAAGACTTACAGTACCATATCCTGTTGGGACACTTCCTTTGCATATACAAGACCAAATTAGCACATTTAAGTGTGAAGGTGTGTGAGATGAATGATTTGTAAATGTTCTCACCCAGACAAATAGATGCATTCTTTAGTTGCCGGGATGCTAGGTGGCTTATTTAAGCACTTAAGGTTTGAATAGAATTTCTTGATTTAGCAGTGAAGAATAACAAAAAAATTATGGTGAGGAGGAAGATCGACCACCTCTCTTCTTTGTCACTGACATGAGGTCACCAAGACTTCAAGACTCTATTAATAACTGTAAATTACCCTCTTATTAATAGATATTATCAGCTTGATTTTAAGCAGCCAGGCAAGTTAATGGAATGAACTTCAAAGACAGAGGAGGACAATGTTCTAAATTTCAGTGGGAAGCTGATCTACTTTGAATGTCTGCCAAAGACTAAGGTTTTTTCCCCTAACCTCTCCCCTTCCAGCCCAGTGACATCTGTTCCCTACATTAAAAGGTTGTGCTCAGATATATTTGCAGAAGATAATGGGTTTAAGGTGCTTTAGCAGTATTCTTAACTAGCAAATAAGATATTTTGAAAAATATTGGTTTAATTTATCAATCAGAGCAATGCATAATCTTCCTTTAACAATGCAGCATTTAACTGAAATGCAATTATACCTTACAGATTAGATTTTCTCATAATTTAAATATGAATCTTGGCAAATATGCTCCTCAGCTATAAAACGCTGGCTCTCTGGTTTGTATAAGAACACAAGTAAAGAAATAAATGCAGGAGCAGGGGAAGTTGCCTTTCAATGAGATCGTGGGTGATCTTTTATCTCACCTCCATTTTTCTTACCAACCCCATTTCTCTTGATTCCTTAATACCAAATATCCATTGTATCTGCCTAGAATATACACAGCAATTAATTAACAATGACACAATTAACTAACAATGAGAAATTTCTCCTCTTCTCCATCCTGAATGGCTAACTATTTTGAGACTGTGATTCCTGTCACTGATAACCCCCACCTTACCAGGTTCCGGACACTCTTGCCAGAGAAGCATAGTTCACTGTCTACCCTGTAAAACAGCATCTGTGGAAAGATTAACAGAGTAAGTATTTCAGGACAAAGACCCCTCATCAGAACTGGAAATATGAGAAAGGATGTTAGTTTCAAGTTGGAGAGGGATTGATAAAACTAAGGGAATATTTGATAAATTCTCAGGACATGCTTTGCCATGGTAGTATGGTTTACAAAGCTGCATGGTTAGTAGATTAATGATGGATATTGGAAAGAGAGAAAACAAAGAAGGGGACATTAAAAGCTGTGAAATGTAGATCAAAGATGTTGTAGAGAACAGAAATCAAAAGAAGAATGTTAAGAAACCCCAGGAGATCACAGGCAGAGTCTGTGAAGAGGGAGAGAGAGAGAGAGAGAGAGAGAGAGAGAGAGAGTAAAATAACTAAGTTAATATCATAGGCATAAAGTTATAGTAGAACTGTCTGATTCTAAAACAAGCAGAGAAAACAAGTTTTGTGAAATTGTCAAATTAGGCATTGAGTCTAGAGGCTGGCACTTGTGTAGTTGGAGTACAAATTCACCAACCTTGTTGTGACCTCATTGGAACAATGCAGTCAGAGTGGGGTTGGATGTCAGAGAGAGAATTTAAGCAACGGGGGTGGAGGGGCTGCATTCTGAAGGGTGCTGCTCCACATAGTGATGGCTCAGTCCAGATTGATAAACTTATAGCAGAACTGGTCTTTCCTGATACAGAAAGTGTAGAAACATAGAAAACCTACAGCACAATACAGGCCCTTCAGCCCACAAAGCTGTGCCGAACATGTCCCTTCCTTAGAAATACCTAGGCTTTACCCAAAGCCCTCTATTTTTCTAAGCTCCATGTAGCCATCCAGGAGTCTCTTAAAAGACCCTATCGTATCCGCCTTCACCACCGCCGCTACTGGCAGCCCACTCCATGCGCTCACCACTCTCTGTGTTGAAAAAAACTTACCCCTGACCTCTCCCCTGTACCTGCTTCCCAGGACCTTAAAACTATGCACTCTTGTGCTAGCCATTTCAGCCCTGGGGAAAAACCTCTGACTATCCACACGATCAATGCCTCTCATCATCTTATACACCTCTATTAGGTCACCTCTCATCCTCCGTTGCACCAAGGAGTAAAGGCTGAGTTTGTTCAACCTATTCTCATAAGGCATGCTCCCCAAACCAGGCAACATCCTTGTAAATCTCCTCTGCACCCTTTCTATGGTTTCTACGTCCTTCCTGTAGTGAGGCGACCAGAATTGAGCACAGTACTCCAAGTGGGGTCTAACCAGGGTCCTATATAGCTGCAACATTACCTCTGGGCTCCTAAATTCAATTCCACGATTGATGAAGGCCAATGCACCATACGCCTTCTTAACCACAGTGTCAACCTGTATAATAGCTTCGAGTGTCCTATGGACTCAGACCCCAAGATCCCTCTGATCCTCCACACTTCCAAGAGTCTTACCATTAATACTCTATTCTGCCATCATATCTGACATACCAAAATGAACCACCTCACACTTATCTGGGCTGAACTCCATCTGCCTCTTCTCAGCCCAGATTTGCATCCTATCAATGTCCTGTTGTAACCTCTGACAGCCCTCCACACTATCCACAACACCCCCAACCTTTGTGTCATCAGCAAATTTACTAACCCATCCCTCCACTTCCTCATCCAGGTCATTTATAAAAATCACAAAGAGTAGGGGTCCCAGAACAGATCCCTGAGACACTCCACTGGTCACTGACCTCCATGCAGAATATGACCCATCTACAATCACTCTTTGCCTTCTGTGGGCAAGCCAGTTCTGGATCCACAAAGCAATGTCCCCTTGGATCCCATGCCTCCTTACTTTCTCAATAAGCCTTGCATTGGGTACCTTATCAAATGCCTTGCTGGAATCCATATACACCAGATCTACGGCTCTACCTTCAACAATGTGCTTAGACACACCCTCATCCTGTCCTGTCCATACTGCACCGACCACTGCCACTGGGCTATAAACGTGCAGGAGCAGTGTGTGGTGAAGTGCCTTGCTCAAGGACACACACGCTACCTCAGCTGAGACTCAAACTAACGACCTTCAGATCGCCAGCCCAGAGCCTTAACCACTTGGCCACACGGCAACTGTCATGTGCTTAGTCACATTCTCAAAGCGAAAGCAAGTTCCCTGAAATTGTTGAATTCAATAATATTTTCTCTCCTTCCCAGTTCTGATGAATATCATCTCTGTTTCTCTTTCCTCTGATGCCCCCTGATCTATTGAGTAGTTCCAGAATCTTCTATTATTTTGGGAAACATCATCCTGGTTTTCAATGCTTCCCTGAAGCAATGTGAATAGGCTCTCAGCTGATTTTCCCATGGAATTAAAATTTCCAATTTGATTCCCAAAATGCACCCTGCTTCTGGAACAGTTCCATAATAAATGAGCACCCTGGATCGATTGGAAAATGTCAAAATGCATTTAATCAAAAAACACATTACTTATTCTGGATTTAAAAGAGTGGTGAGTAGATGTGTGATGCTCCCTTTTGTAATTAAATAGAAGTCTGTTGTAGTTAAGCAACAGTTGGTTTGTTCTGCTTCTGAGTCTCCATCAGGTGGCATTCTTTATATAGCAGAGGCCAGTTCAATTACATTTCACACTTAGATTATATTGGTTGGAAGGTCTCTCACCACAGCTGCTCCATTTGTATTTGTCAACACAATTTATGTTCAAACTCAGTTGGAAGCTTTGCATTTAAAGGAATTGATTTTCTACTTGTTCAAGTGTCAGCATCAGATTCTAGTATTTCTGGGCATTCTTTGTAACTTCAGACTGGAATAATAGCATTTTTATCGTGTATTGTGTCCCCATTTCACACACACCTGAAAGGCTGGTAAATACAGTAAGGTTTTGTAAAGGACTGGATTCTACCCTGACAGGCTTTTTCCACAGCTGGTTTCCTTAGGCAAGGAACTGTTGCGAGGAATATACGTTTAATTTATTCTTGATTTGTTTTTACTTCACGGTACCACCTGTATTAATTTCACAAACACAGCGGTCGCTGAATGGAAGTGGCTTGTTCAGCCTTTTTAGAGGGCAGTTAAAAGTCAACTGTGTTTTCTGTGGAACAGGAATCACATACAGGCCACAGAAGATGTCTTTCCTTTAAGAAGCTTCATGAATTAGATAACTTTCTTCTGACAGTCTGAATAGATTCCATTCTTCCATTTTGAATTCTAAATTTCTTTAAGTAAATGAATTTAAGTTCTCCAGGTACCATGATGAAGTGTGACCTTCCAGAGCAATAGCCCGTTCCGTCTTTTTGCTACATCACCTGGCGAATTCACAGAACCTCATTTGGACTCTATGAAGAAACATGAGAAAATCCTGCTGGAGGGTCTCAGCCCGAAACATTGCCTGTTCGCTCTTTTCCATAGACGCTGCCTGGCCTGCTGAGTTCCTCCAGCATTTCGTGTGTGTTGCTTGGATCCTATGAATTTGACTTCAGTGAAGGACAATTATCTTTCTTGCCTATTGCAGCAGTTTTATAAACTGGCGTTTGATTTACTCCAACCAGACAACTTTCTCCATCACGGAGATAGTATTTATTAGATGCAGCTGCGTTCTTTTCCCTCTACAGCTTAGCTAAGCCTTTTTCTTGAGTGCTGTGCTACAAACAGAGGATTAATTATAGTGACACAGAATGAGTTTAATATTTATTTAAAGATATGTTATAATCTAGTAGCGATTCTATTTCCAGAATATTTCTCACATCTGTGCACTTAGCCTTCTTCCTTGCTTACTGTGGCTGGCTTGGGATTAACATTTATCAAAGGAATATTTTGGTTCAAATTTGATATGCATATCAGAGTGCATCCCAAGTCAAACACCAAAGGCAACCGAGTTGTTTTTACACCCTGGAGTTCAGTGAGATTTATTTTCCTCCTAGCGTACTTCAAGTGCAGAGAGAGAATTGTTTTCCCATTCCATTGGATCACATTTCTTTGTAAATTTTCAAAATGCGCAGTAGTATTAGGGTGCTGTACTCACTGGATCTTTTCCTGATTCCTTCGGAAAAAATTACTGAATAAAGTGTATGTTGTATTGCTTGTCTGATCTTTATCAGAAATATTTCTGCAAAGAAAGAAGATCTTTCTTCACTGCAGTAGATTTGCAGTGACAGGCAGGGAAATAACATCGCAAGCTTATTTTATCTTGAGGATAATTTTCTGCTTCATTCAGAGCATTTTAGAACATTGATGAGGAGGAATTTCTTTAGCCAGAGAGTGGTGAATCTGTGGAATTCATTGCCACAGGAGGCTGTGGAGGCCAAGTCATTGGGTGTATTTAAGGTGGAGGTTGACAGGTTCTTGATTAGTAAGGGTGTCAAAGGTTATGGAGAGAAGGCAGGAGAATGGAATTGAGACTGATAATAAGTCAGCCATAATTGAATGGTGGAGCAGCCTCGATCGGCTAAATGCCCTAATTTCTGGTCTAATGCTAATGGTTTTATATCAACATTAATTATGTAGAGGAAGTCCAGAAGTTGTGAGAGTCAAAAGGGAGGCGAGAGATTGCATGGTTGTTTGTGTAAAGCTACAACTGTAAAAAGTTTTGAGTCCAATCCATATTCAGTAACAAATCTTCATGAAATTTATAATAGTTTTCTCTTTGGTAATACACTTATATCACTTCAGAAATCAAAATGAATAAATCAATTGTCTTCCTCTTGAGAAATGTCTGTAAGCTTAAACCATGGTTTACCATGCAAGATTTCTTTTAAAAAGATCTAAAATAACATACCTCAGATTGTGTCAGTACAATATAACTGATGAAACATCAAAATTACAATGGGGGAATAGCGAAATAGTTTTTACATGCTTGGGGGATAAGATTCCCTCAATTTATTATTCAGTCAGAAGCGACCTGTTAAGAGCAGGAGAAATCAGAGCAGGAATAGGCAATTTGACCCAGAGAGACTGGTCTGACATTCAACAAGATCATAGCTATTTTTTTTAAAGCTTTATTTGCTAAAATAGGTGTAGCAAGGAAATGTGTTCTAACTTTTATTAAGTTGTCCAAAGGAAGTTACATAGTATTTGGTCCATTTCAAGTTCATTGGAGGTGTGATAGGAATGTACCAGAGAGAGGGTTTAAACCTGAGAGAGGGAGAGATGACATCACAGGAAAAATATTGGCATGGATAGAGGAATAGCTGACGGGCAGGATGCAGTGAGTGGGAATAAAATGGGCCTTTTCTGGTTGGCTGCCAGTGTCTAGTGGTGTTCCTCAGGGGACAGTATTGGGACCACTACTTTTCATATTGTTTGTCGAATTGATGGCTTTGTGGCAAAGTTTGTGGATGATACGAAGATAGGTGGAGGGGTAGGTAGTGCTGAGGAAGCAATGCGATTACAGCAGGACTTAGATAAGTTGGAAGAATGGGCAAAAAAGTGACTGTTGGAATACATTGTTGAGAAATGTCTGATTATGCATTTTGGTAAAAGGAACAAAAGTGCGGACTGTTATCTAAAAGGGGAGAAAATTCAAATACCAGAGGTGCAAAGGGACTTAGGAGTCCTCGTGCAAATCTCCCAGGAGGCTCATTTGCAGGTTGAGTCTGTGGTAAAAAAAAGGCAAATGCAATGTTGGTACTCATTTCAAGAGGACTAGAATATATATAAAAAGGAGATAATACTGAAGCTTTATAAGATACTTCAAGTATTGTCCACAATTTTTGGCCCAATATCTCAGTAATGGGAGAGAGTCCAGAGGATGTTCAAAAGGGTGATTCTGGGAATGAAGGGGTTAATTTATGATGAGCATTTGGCAGCTTTGGGCCTGTACTCACTGGAATTTAGAAGAATGCAGGCGGATTTCATTGAAACCTACGGAATATTGAAAGGACTACATTAGGTGGATGTGAAGAGGATGTTTCCTCTGGTGGGGGTGTCCAGAACTAGGGCACAGCCTCAAAATTGAGGGGCGACGTTTTAGAACAAAGGTAAGGAGGAAATATTTTAGCTAGAGAGTAATGAATCTGTGGAATGCTCTGCCACAGACAGCTGTGAAGGCCAAAGCCACGGGTATATTCAAAGTGAAAGTTAATAGTTTCCTGATTGGTCAGGGCATCAAAGATTATGGCAAGAAGGCGGGTGTATGGTGTTGAGTGGGACCGGGATCAGCCATAATGCAATGGCGGAGCAGACTCGATGTGTTGAATGGCCTAATTCTTCTCCTATGTCTTAAGGTCTTATAACGGTTGGCCATCCATTGCCATTTAAAGACGCAAGTTGTCTAAAACTTTCTCCCTTTTAAAGTAATTTTGATATCTTTGAAATTATGCTGTGACAACAATAAATGTCCATCATTTTGACAATGGCTTTACCATGGTTACTTTAAATAGTTCTGATCAAATCCTGGCACCACTGAATGATCTGCTGCTGTTATACCTTTACACCCAAAGTCTTTTATAGACTTGCCTTCCATCAGATTCTTAGAAAAAAAGTTTAAAAAATATTCTTTATGGACCTTTGACCTTTTCCGCCACTATCTGCTTTTTTTTTTACATCCTTTTAAACATTGAACAGCACAGCACAAGAACAGCCCTATGGCCCAAAAGTAGTTCCAAACCAAATAAGTTAATAAATTTCATTATTTTTAAATAAGCTAAAAGGAACATTTATAGCACAGTACAGGGCATTTGGTCCATAGTGTTTTGCCAGCCTATGTAAATCCATGATTAACCTAACCCTTTCTTCCTTCATAAACCATAATCCTACATTTTACTTATAGCCATTTGCTTGTATAAGAGTATTTTATATGACCCTATTGTATTAACTTCCATCATAGCCTCAGGCAGTGCATTCCTACCCCTCTCTGTGTAAAAATCCAACCTCTCATAATCTTAGACTCCTCTATCAAGTCACCTCTTATCCTCCTTTGTTCCATAGAGTAAAGCCCTAGATCACTCAATATTTACTTGTAAGACCTGTTCTCAAATCCAGACAGCATCCCGATATACTTATACTTTACTTTATTGTCACCAAACAATTGATACTAGAGTGTACAATCATCACAGTGATATTTGTTTCTGCGCTTCGCGCTCCTTGAAGTACAAATTGAAGTAAATATAATAAAAATTTAAATTATAAATAATTAGAAAATAGAAAAGGGAAAGTAAGGTAGTGCAAGTCAGGTCCGGATATTTGGAAGGTACGGCCCAGATCCGGGTCAGGATCTGTTCAGCAGTTTTATCACAGTTGGAAAGAAGCTGTTCCCAAATCTGGCCGTACGAATCTTCATGCTCCTGAACCTTCTCTCAGAGAGAAGAGGGACAAAAAGTGTGTTGGCTGTGTGGGTCGTGTCCTTGATTACCCTGGCAGCACTGCTCCAACAGCGTGCGGTGTAAAGTGAGTCCAAGGATGGAAGATTGGTTTGTGTCATGTGCTGGGCTATGTTCACGATCTTCTGCAGCATCTTATCATATATATATATAAAATATTTTTTATATATCTTTTCTACAGTCTATCTATCTAAAGCTGCCACATCCTTCCTACAAGTGAATGATCAGAAACGTACACAATACTCCAAGTATGGTCTATCCTGAGATTTAGAGATCTACAACATTACCTCATTGCTTTGATCTCAGTGACTAAAGAAGGACAACACATCATATGCCTTCTTCATCACCCCACTATATTGCACTGCAACTTTGAGGGATCTAGTGGAACTGGACCCCAAAACCTCCCCTTTAATCCACATTGCTAAGCATCTTACCATTAACCTTGTAGTCCACCTGCAAGTGTATCATTTCATGCTTTTCTAGATTGAACTTCATATGCCACTTCTCTGCCCAGCTCTGCATCTTATCTGTATCCCATTGTAGCCTACACCAACCTTCTGACAACAACAAACCCAAACTTTGTGCCATCTTCAATCTTACTAATCCACCCTTCTGCTTCCTCAGCCAAGTTATTTATAAAAATCACAAAGAGCAGGGGTCCCAGAGCAGGTCCCTGCAGGATATCACTTTTCACTGACCTCCAGGAAGAGTATGCTCCATCTGCAATCACTCTCTACCACGCACCCAAGTTTCGATGGATGCCATTCCTCGTGATTTTCTGGATGAACCTAGTGTGGAGAACCTGATCAAACACCTCACTAAAATCTATATACACCACATGTGCTTGACGGTCTTCATCAACTTGTTTAGTCACCTTCTTAAAAAACTCAGTTAGGCTCGTCTGGCATGACCAGCCCCTCACAAAGACACGCTGACTATTCCTAAGAAGACGATGCTTCTCTGAATGCTTGTAAATCCTGTCTCTAAGAATCCTCTCCATTACTTTGGCCATGACTGATTTAAGGCTCACTGTCTATAATTCCCAGGATTATCGCTATTCAAAATTCAAATTAAATATGTTATCCAAGAACATATATGTCATCGTATACTAACCCAAGGTTTATTTTTGTGTGGGCATTCGCAGTAGATACAAAGAAACACAATAGAATTAAACAAAAGAATGCAAACAACAAAGATGAACAAACAACCAATGTGCTAAAGACAACAAACTGTGCCCAGGGACATCAAGCACTCCTCTTACATTAACCTTTTCATTCCTGGAATTATTCTAGTGAGCCTTCTCTGGACTGTCTCCAAATCCAGCACATATTTTCTTATATAAGGGGCTGAGAACTGCTCACAGTACTCTGAGTGCAGTCTGACCAATGCTTTATGAAGTCTTATGTCCTTGCTCTTATATTCTAGTCTTCTAGAAAGGAATGCTAACATTGCAATTATCTTCCATATCACCAACCCAACGTGCAATTAAACTTTTGGGAACTCTGCACCAGGACTCGCCAGTCCCTTTGCACCTCTGATTTTTAAAAATTTTTCTCCGTTTAGAAAATAGTATACACCTTTATTCCTTCTACCAAAGTGTATTACCACACAAATCCCTACACTATATCCTATCTGCCACTTCTTTGCCCATTTTCCTAATCTGTCTAAATCCTTCTGCAGACTCTCTGCTTCCTCAGTTCTACCTGCCCCTCCACCTATCTTCGTAATCTTGGAAAACCTGGCCCCAAGCCATCAACTCCGTTATTCAAATTCAACATATAACTTGAAAAGAAATGGTCCCAACACCAGCCCCTGTGGAACACCATTAGTAACTGGCAGCCAACCAGAAAAGGCTCCTTTTATTCCTGCTCTTTGCCTCTTGCAAGTCAGCAAATCTTTTATCCATACTAGTATCTCTCCTGTAACACCATGGGCTCTTACCCCGTTAAGCAGTCTCATGCGTGGCACCTTGTACAAAGACCTTCTGAAAACTTAATTGCATCCACTGACTCTTTTTTGTCAATCCTGCCTGTCATTTCCTCAAAGAATTCTAACAGATTTGTCGGGCAAGATTTGCTCTTAAGGCAACCTTTCTGACTTTGGCCTATTCTTCATGTGGCACCAAGTACCCCGAAACCTTATCCTTAATAATAGAATCCAACATTTTCCCAGCCATTGAAGTCAGGCTAACTGGCATATATTTTCCTTTCTTCTGCCTCCTTCCCTTCATAAAGAGTGGAGTGACATTTGCAATTTTCCAGTCCTCTGGAACCATTCAAGAATCTAGTGATTCTTGAAAGTTCATTATTAATGCCTCCATAATCTCTTCAGCCACCTCTTTCAGAACTACACACCTTAGGGTGCAGTCCATCTGGTCTATGTGCCTTAGTTACTTTAAGGCCTTTCAGCTTTCCAGGCACCGTCTCCTTTTTTCCAATCCAAAATAATTATTTAGAATTAATTTTTGCATCATTAGTTCTTCCTCTAAAGAACCAACATTTCACTTCACCTCGTTTCTAGTGTTTTGTATGCTCGCAGAAGCTCCTACTGCCTGTTTTTATTTTGCAATTTGCTCTCATTATTTTTGGCCAAATTTTACTGGTTTTTAAAGTTCTCCCAATTTTCCGGCCTGTCATTAACCTTCTCACACAGTACGTCTTTTGTTTCATTTTGTTATTATGGAGCATCTCTCTCAGAGGCTCTTTCTTCCTCCCTGGAATATGATTCTGCTGACCTTTTAAAGCACTGTCCCAGTCCAGCTTAACCAACTCTGTCCACGTACTACTGCATTTGCCTTTATTTAAATTGAGGGCAATATTTTCCGACCTGTGTATGTTATTCTCAAATTGAATCTGAAATTCTACCAGGTATGGTCACTTTTTCCTGGGGGATCATTTACTTTAAGGTTGTTAATTAATCTGTCCCATTAGAGAAAAATAACATTTTCCCTGCTTGGTTCCTCAGTGTAATACTCTAAGAGACTGTGCAGAAAACACTCTATGAGTTCATCCTTAACGGAACCCTTGCCAATTTGATTTGACCAATCTGTGTAATAATTAGATTTGCCTGTGATTAACACAATACTTTTCTTATAACCCCCCCAACCCCCTAACCCCCTCCCCATTAATTTCTGAAATAGTGTTTGGGAGTCTACTCCCCCAGTGATAATTTTACCCTTACTATTTCTTATCTCATCCCAAAGCTGATTCTGAATCTTGAACTTTGAAGCCATATCATTCTTTAGGACTGCACTGATCACATCCTGTATTAATAGACCTACTTCGCATCCTTTTGCCTCAATTCAGTTCCCAGCCTTGGTCTATCATGGTTTGTTGATTACACTGATTTCTTTCTGTTTATTTCCACTTGTGCAGTCGGCTCATCTATTATGTTATGAATTTTGTGTGTAATCAGATAAATTCTTTCATATTTTTTTCAGTTATTCTTCCTCTGACATTTTTCCTGATGCACTTTTGCACTGCATCCCTTCATTTCCAAATCACTGCAGCATTACCTTTTAAACTCAAGAGTTCCCACTGTTAAAGTATTTGCATGATTCTAAATGAGCCACAATGAGCTGAAGGTAACCATAGTGGCTAAATAACATTTTTTTAATACTAGCAGAGAGAATGTGAAGGCTTTGGAGAGGGTGCAGAAAAGGTTTCCCAGGATGTTGCCTGGATTAGACAGTATGTACTATAAGGCAAGGTTGGACAAACTTTTGCTACGTGCAGTACGTATAGAATGTACAAGAAAAGGCCCTTTTCCCCAATATCTGTGCTGAGCAAAAATCCCAATTAAATTAATTTTCTTCTGCCTTTATATTATCCATATTGCTTTATCCCCTGTGTCCCGTGTGTCTATCTAACAGCCTTTTACATAGAAACATAGAAATTTACAGCACATTATAGGTCTTTCGGCCCACAATGTTGTGCTGACCATGTAACCTACTCTAGAACTGCCTAGAATTTCTCTAATGTATAGCACTCTATTTTTCTAAGCTCCATGTACCTATCTAAGAGCTCTTGTTGTATCTGCCTCCAACACCGTTGCCGGCAGGACATTCCACACACCCACTACACTCTGTGTGAAAAACTTACCTCCGACATCCCCCTTGTACTTACTACCAAGCACCTTAAAACTCTGTCCCTTTGTGTTCGCTCTGGGAAAAAGCCTCTGGCTTTACTATCAATTTTGCTCCCACCACTTCCCCTCCCAGCCTGACACCAAAGCTCAAAACTCTTTGTGAATATAACCTACCCCGCACATCTCCTTTAAACATGCCCCTCTCACCTTAAATGCATTACCTCTAGTATTAGACGTTTGTACACTGTTTATCCGACTGTGCATCAATCCTGTCCCTAAGAATCCTCGCAGTAGCTTTGCCACTATTGTTGTGAGGTTAACTGGTCCACAGTTTCCTGGATGATCTCCATTTCCCCTTTATAACAGAGAAACAACATCAGCTCCTCTTCAGTCCTCCAGGATCTCACTCACTGGTAAGGGTAGAACATTCTTCATGAATGGCAGAGCAGACTTGATGGGCTGAATGGCCTGATTCTGCTCCTAAGTCTGATGAAGTACCCAGCCATCTCCACTCTTGCCTACAGCACCGCCCCCATGCTGACCTCTAATGCCTGTGCACATCCGTGTGCCCATTGTATTCTATAAAGCAATGGTGGCTGAGGGGAGACTGGTTAGATGTTTGTAAAATTAGGAGCTACATTGACAGCTGATATCTACTTTTCCCAAGGTCCAAATGTGCATTGCTAAAGCACCCCACTAGTCACTGGCCTCCATTCTGATAAAAATCTTCAAACATCACCCTCAGCTTCCTGCCTCAGAGCCAGTTTTGAATCTCCCTAATTAGCTCTTCCTGGATTACATACGATCTAGCCTTCCAGACTAGCCAATGTGGGACCTTATCAAAGCCCTTACTGAAGTCCAAATAGACAACATCAACTGCCCTGTTCCCAGATATCTTCATGGTACTTCAAAAACTCTCCAAAAGATTTATCAAGAATGGTTGTCCACGGACAAAGCCTTGCTGACTCTTCCTAATCAGATGCTTGTAGATTGTGTCCCTCAGAAACCTTTCAGATAAACTATTCACTACTGATACCAGACAGACTGGCGTGTCCTTGCTACCCTTTATAAACAACAGTCTTTAGGAACTTCACCAGTGGCTGATGATGAAGCAAGTATCTACCCAATGGAATCTGCAATTTCTTCTCCAGCCTCTGACAAAGTCTGAGGATGCAAACCTGGGAATTTATCCACTTGAAGGTGCTGTAAGGCTGCAGATAACACCTCCCTGGTAATATGAATGACCTCCAAAACATCAGCAATTGTTTCCCTTATCCTTTGATCAGCCAACGAGGAAAAATATTCCTTAAAAATCCCTCCGATCACCTGTGGCTTGAGACATAGGCAGCCCAGCAGATTTTTAAGGCATTTCACTGTCTCCCCGTTACCCTTTTATTCTTAATATAGTTGTAGAACCTCTTGGGATTTTCTTTATTCTTACCTGGCTGTCCAACTCATACCCTCTCTTTGTCCCCCTGATTTCCCTCTTAAGTGTATTCTTAATCTTTTTATACTCAGGAAGTGATTCATATGTTGTGGACCTCCTAAACACAACATATGTTTCCTACTTTTTCTTGACCAGATACTCAATATTTCTTGTCACTAAGTTTCCCCAAACTTACCAGGTTTACCCTTCACCCTAACAGGAACATGCTGTTAAAGGAACTTGATAAAGTACCTTTAAAAACCTCCTGCTTGCCATTAATTCCTTTCCCTTCAAACGGGCTCACCAAATTAAACTCTGTTGGATCCTGCCTAATTCCCCCAAATTCGGCCTGCTCCAGGTTAGGACCCTATCCTAACCAACATGATGTTAAAACTAAAAGAATTATGTTCACTAGAGTCAAAAGTTCTCCCTGACAGCTACTTCAGTTAGTTGTCCTACCTCATTCCCTAAGAGGAGTTCCAGTATTGCACCCTCCTGAGCAGATCTCTCTATATATTGATCCCTCTATATTTTGACTCAGAAAACTTTCCTAGACACTTTTTACAAATTCCACCTGTCCAGAGCTTGAACACGCTGAGTGGCAGCGTGAATACTGTGAAGATGAAAACCTGTTTCTCTACACAGATAGGCAGGTGAATGTGCAGAGAATGGAGGGACATGGACATTTTGTAGGCAGAAAGGCTTAGATATTTAATTACTCTTTTAATTAGTTCAGCACAACATTGTGGGGTGAAGGAATGGCCTGTCTCTGAGCTGCACTCGTATGTTCTAGAAAAGGAATGCTGTGTGTCTGCCTCTACCACAATCAAGTACTTGTATTGCCCAAATTGTCTACTGTGCACGCACCTCTGACTGAAATTGGTTTGGAAAGAAGAGATAAATTTGGTGCAGTTGTTGAAGACAGCAGCTGCTTGTTGGGTTAGGACAGCGAATAACTGTCACCTGTAGGTGAGGAAACTATTGGAGAACTTTTGGCCGAGCTAAAGTCCTGAAACAGCATGCTCCACCTTGTCTGTCACCAGGATAATTGGTGACGGGTATTATCACTCATAATTATATTTAAAGCTCCTGTAGCTGGCAAATCTAATTGGCATTTCAGTGATATTAGCCTTATCATTTTTCATTTAATTACATGTTCAAGGAAGAGATGCCTTTTATTTAATAATAATTCCCTAAGTATAACCCTACTTCCTCCACCCTGCTACTATCACACTGCATTTTTCCCAATTGTTCAATGTGCTTGTTTGAATTTAATGGATGCAATAAAATTGTTTGTATGAAATATTACTTCACAGTTCTGAGCCAGATCAATTTTCTTTGGAACATCTTGCATCATCAAGCATTCAGTGATTAATAATCTGTGCACTTACTGCTCATTGATTGCATTCTTTATACTTCCTTTCACAGACTGTCTCCTGGACTTGGCAATATCTTTTGCAGATGCCAATAGCACTCACCAAGCAATGCATCTTCTTGATAGAATGTCTGATATGAACTTATGAGGGTTCCTTCTAGGTTTGTTTGCTATTGAATTAGATCTGTCAGAGATCTTGAAATGCCAGGCTTTCTGATTGGAAGTTGCTGGAATCTACCCTGATAGAACATGAATGCAGTATCTGCTTTGGCTTTCTACTAATTCAGTGAATTTATCAGGCACATAAACTAAATATATAATCTATCTATAAGCTCTCTGGCATGACAAATCTTATGAATTAACTAACACAAGTAATTATCTTGATGTACATGAACAAATGAAGAATTGAAGTTAAAAAAACTTCAAAAAAAGCATACTAAGATGCTTCAAGCAATACATCTACTTTTGCCTTCATTATTTTTAAATGTACATTAATTTCTCATTTGCCATAATTATAGATTTGCTGATCTAATGAGCTTATAATTATCATTACGTACCTTGGTATCTCTCTTTTGCAATATAAGATTCACTGCCAATCTTCTTTGTACACAAATTTTTGTTTTGCTCTAAGTAATGGATAGAATTTCATGGAAATAAAAATGTTCTGGCCTAGATTTTCCTGTAACGAAGGGGTTATTTGTATGAGGTGTGATTGATGGCTCTGGGCCTGGACTCACTGGAATTTAGAAGAAAGACAGATGGATCTCATTGATACCTATTGAGTGTTGAAAGGCCCAGGTGAAATGGATGTGGAGAGGATGTTTCCTATGGTGGGAGAGTCTAAAACCAGAGGGCACAGCTTCAGAATAGAGGGTCGTCCATTTAAAACGGAGATTAGGAGGAATTTCTTTAGCCCAAGGGTGGAGAATTTGTGTAATTTTTTCTTACAGGCAGCTGTGGAGGCCAGGTTACTGGTTGTATTTAAGGTGGAGGTTGATAGATTCTTGATTAGTCAGGTCATGAAATGTTCCAGGGAGAAGGAAGGAAAAAGAGACTGAGAGGGAAAATGGATCAGCCATGATGAAATGGCAGAAGAGACTCGATGGGCTGAAATGCCTAATTCTGCTCCTGTCTCTTATGGTTTTATGGTCTAATAACACGTTTACACGAGAGATTCTGTAGATGCTGGAAACTCAGAACAACCCACACAAAATGGTGGAGATACTTAGCAGCTCAGGCAGCATCTATGGAACTGAATAAGCATTTGATGTTTTGGCGCAAGACCATTCTTCAGGACTGATAAGGAAGGGGGAAGATGTCAGAATATAAAAGAGGGGGAAAGGGAAGGAACACCGGCTACAAGAGGACAATTGAAGCCAGGAGAGCGAGAGAGGTAAAAGGCTGGAGAAGAAAGAATCTAATAGGAGAGGAGAGTGGACCATGGGAAAAGGAAAGGAAGGAGGTGAGGAGAAGAGGTAGGAGGCCAGAGTGGGAAACAGAATTCTCATGTTACCGACTTAATCCTTATATATACGTATTTATACCAATGATGTTCTGTGCTGAAGCATTTCGAACTGTTGTCGCTGCAGGAACATAATAGTTTAGGAACAGTGAATAACAGCAGAAATCTGCTCTGATAAAGCTGAGGAATTACTATTGGCCAGGACCTTAGATGAACTCCTCTGGGAAGTAAAATGGAGCCAAATGAGTAGGCCTAGAGTTTGTGCTCACTTTGCATATAAATTATTGAATGATATAATGATTATAAATAGAAGCAAATAAGTGCAATCAAAATAACAGTGGATTCACAACCCCAAGTTTCCAGCAGAACCCATTCATTGATGAAAACGCCATAGAACAGAAGGGTGTTCTGTCCACTACTCATTTGCTTATGCTCAGAAAGGCAGCAATGCCTGACTCCACTGCCACCAACTTCATAGTTCCCGCTCCTCCCACTTCTACCCCCACCCAAGATCCACAAACCCGCTTTTCCGAGTAGATAATTTCAGGTTCCCTGCCCTCATCACCTTATTTTCACTATGGATGTCCAGTCCCTATACATTTCCATTCCCCACCAGGAAGGTTTCAAAGCTCTCCGTTTCTTTCTGGACACCAGATCCAACCAATTCCCCTCCACCTCCACTCTCCTCCGTCTAGCGGAATGTGTCCTTACTCTTGGTAATTTCTCCTTTGGCTCCTCCCACTTTCTTCAAACAAAAGGTGTAGTTATGAGCACTCACATGGGTCCCAGTTATGCCTGCCTTTATGCTGGCTACGTGGAACAGTCCATGTTCCGAGCCTATACTGGTGTCACTACCCTACTTTTCCTACACTACATTGATGACTACATTGGTGCTACTTCCTGCATCTATGAACTCAGTGACTTCATCAACTTTGCCCTCAAAGTTACCTGGTCCATTTCTGACACCTCTCTCACCTTTCTTGATCTCTCTGTCTCTATCACTGGAGACAGGTTATCTATTAAAGTCTATTATAAACCCACGGACTCTCACAGCTACCTGGAATATAATTCCTCACACCCCGTTACTTGTAATAACGCCATTCTCTTCTCTCAATTCCTCCATTTCTGCCACATCTGCTCTCAGGATGAGACTTTTCATTTCAGAACAAAGGAGATGTCCTCCTTTTTCAAAGAAAGGGGCTTCCCTTCCTCCACCATCAACACTGCACTCAACTGCATCTCTTCTATATCACACACATCTGTTCTCACCCCATCCTCCAGCCACCCTACGATGGATGGGGTTTCTCTTGTCCTCACCTACCACCCTACCAGCCTCCATGAGAGGCACCTAATCCTCTGGAATGTGCCATCTCCAATGGGATCCCACCACCAAGCACATCTCCTTCCCTCCTGGCACTTATCCTTGCAAGTGAAACATATGCTACAGCTGCACCTCCACCTGCTCCCTCACTACCACTCAGGGCTCCAAACAGACCTTCCAGGTGAGGCGACACTTCACCTGTGAGTCTGTTAGAGTCATACTGTGGCTGGTGCTCCAGTTGAGACCCAATGTAAATTGGGAGGCCACTTCACGAGCACTTACACTCCATCCACTAGAAGAAGTGGGATCTCCCAGTCACCACCCATTTTAATCCCAATCCCATTCCAATAAATCAATTCATAGCCTCCTCTACTGTTGTGATGAGGACACACTCAGATTGGAGCTACACCTCCTTGTATTCCCTCTGGGTATCTTCCAACCTGATGGCATGAACATTGATTTCTCCAGCTTCTGGTAATGCCCCCCCCCCACCTGCTTAATCAATCCCCATCCCCTTTTCCTTCTCTCACCTTATCTCCTTACCTGACAATCACCTCCCTCTGGTGCTCCTCCCCACTTTTCTTTCTTCCATGGCCTTCTGTCCTCTTATTTCAGACTCCCCCCTTCACTCCTGTATCTCTTTCATCAGCTTCCCAGCTCTTTATTTCATCCCTCCCCCTCCCAGTTTCACCTATCACCTTGTGTTTCTCTGTCCCCTCCCCCACCTTTTAAATCTACTCTTCCTCTTTTTTTCTTCAGTCCTGCCAGAGGATCTCAGCTCCAAACATTGACTGTACTTTTTTCCAATGATGCTGCCTGACCATCTGAGTTTCTCCAGAATTTTGCTTAGCTCCATGTTACTGCTTTTTGTGTCAAAACCAATAAATTCCCTTTTCCCTAGCACTCATTCCAGCAACCCATACAATTATTCAGAAAATCAGCCTACATTTCCCTTTTAGGATCTTAGGGTTTTAGGGTTTAGGATCTGAGTAATTCTCACAGTTGAAGTTCGCACATTTATCTAAAATTGTTCAAAATGAGGGTTTCAATCAGAAGTCCCGTAAGTCTGGACTAAGACTGTTTCATAAATTCCTGGGATTTAAGAAAAAGAGCAGTTATGTTGAATTTGCTTCACTTTTTAGTAAGATCATGGATAAAATGTGTCTCAAAATTATTTACCACCCCCTTAGTATCTGATCCAGCAGCCTTTTGATCTTCTGAATTGGAATCAGGTTTATTAACACTGTCTTATATAACATGGAATTTATTTTACAAAGAGACAGTAAGGTGGAAAGATATAAAAATTACCATAAGTTACAAAATAAACAATGCAAGAAAGGAATAATGAAGCAATTCAGAAATCCAATAGTAGAAGAGAAGAAGCTGTTTCTGAATCATTGTGTGTGGGTCTTCAGGCTCCTGTACCTCCTACCATTTGATATTAATGTGTAGAAAGCAGGTCCCAGATGCTGAAGGTCCTTAATGATGGATACCACCTTCTTGAGGCACCGCCTGTTGAAGATGTCCCAGACAGTGGGGAAGGTTGTGACCCTGATGGAGCTAGCTGAATCTTCCACCCTCAGAAGCCCCTTGTAATCCTGTACATTGGAGCCTCTACACCAGACTGTGATGCAACCAGTCAGAATGCTCTCCACTGTGCATCTGTAGAAAATTGGAAGAGTCTTTGGTTACGTACCAAATCTCTACTCCTAATGAAGCTGCGTCAATTCTTTGTGGTTGCAATCTGTTGAGCCCATCCTCTGAGATATTGACAACCCGGAACTTGAAGACACTCACCCTTTCCACCATTGATTACTCAATGAAAACTGGTGCGTGTTCTCCTAAATTCTTCTTGAAGCTCATAATCGATTCCTTGGCTTTGCTGACGTTGAGTCCAAGGGTGTTGTTGCAAAACCACTTAACCAGCTGATCTATCTCACTCCTGTATTCCCCCTTGTCGTCATCTGAGATTTTACCAACAACACTGGTGGCATCTGTGAATGCTTTGTGGTGCCTTCAAAGCAAGTCTTTCCAAATATGCTATGAATAGAAAGATACAATGGGAAACTACGGCATCATGTCTTAATGCTAATTTGAATCTGGATTAGAAATTTTCGAGTGAGAAATACAAAAGTTTGTAGTTTTTTTCCAGGATAACAGGGATAATTATACTCTTCCTCTACA
The DNA here is from genome assembly GCF_030144855.1 of Hypanus sabinus. Taxonomy (NCBI): domain Eukaryota; kingdom Metazoa; phylum Chordata; class Chondrichthyes; order Myliobatiformes; family Dasyatidae; genus Hypanus; species Hypanus sabinus. Next base: position 176,686,338 of record NC_082707.1, read on the forward strand.
GAATAATACTATAGGATTATATTACATCTACCTGAGAGCATTGATAGACCTTCTGAAATGCAGTGTTGCCTCCCTTGGTTTTGGACTGAATACCTGGGTAGATTTTGTGTTCAGCTCTTTAGAGTGACAACCTTGTGACTTATAAGTGAATTTCAGAAGCAGATTCCAATGTACAGCAGTAACAATAATATATGATTAGTATTTGTAGCTTTGACTAAGTATCTCCTGTTGGGATTTCAAGTCTATGATCAGAGTCATACTGTCACAATACAGCATGCAAACAAGGCCTTTGGCCAAATGGTCGCTGCTGACCAAGGTGCCCCATCTGATCTAGTCCCATATGCCAGTGTGGCCATAACCTTCCAAATCTTTCCAATTCATGTAGCTGTCCAACTACCTTTAAAATTGTTCTTGTACCTGCCACAGCCACTTCTTCTGGCAGTTGATTGTACATAGTCAGCACCCTTGGTAAAATGTTATTCTTCAATTACCTCATAAATCTTTCCCCTTTCATCTTTCTTCAACTTCCTGATCCTCTGTGAAAAAGGACTGAGTGAATTCACCTCACTATATGAATTTTCCTATGCCTCTCATGATTTTATACACCTCAATAAGACCACATCTCAGTCTCCAACACCCTCAGGAATAAAGTCACAGCATGTCCAACTCAGTTCCTCAGGTCCCAACAATGTGATCATCCCTTTCTTACTTCCCAGTTTCACCCACAAAGCTGCACTGGATAATCCTTACTCATTTCAACTGACTGCTTCTGTGACATTCCCCTTAATCAACTCTCACTTTTCCAACTTTCCTTCACCTCTAACCTGCCTGAAGCACCCGTACTCTGGAACAGTCCTGTCCCTCCCTTCGCCATGTTTCCATAATGGCTGGAATGCACATTCCCGAGTAGCTACCCAAGCCCGGCATCCACATTACTTGTCTGATCTCTTGCATTGAAATAAATGCAATTTAATCCAATGGGCTTTCTTCTTTCCCTGCTATCTTCCTGCCTATCATACCTATTCAAATTGCAGTCACTTTGCATCACTTCCCAGCCTCTCATTTGCCTTTCCAGTGCTTGGAATCAAGTTTAAACCCAGCTTGGTAGCATTGGCTAATATGTCCCCCAGGATATTTTGCCCACTTCTGGTTCAGATGTAACCTGTCCCCCGTGTGCAGATCACATCTATCCCAGTAATCCAAACATTTGGAAGTAATCAGGTGATTACTACCCTTAAGGTCTTGCTTTTAAACTTTTTCCCTTAGTTCCCTATAATTAACTCCAGAGAACCTTATCCCTTACTCTATGAAGACATCTGTGCCAATATGTTCAGTGACCTCTGGATGCTCACTCTTCCCCTTGACGCTGTTCTGTAGCCACTCTGTGACATTCAGAAACCTGGCACTGGGAAGGTAACATAGCATTCTGGAGGCCTTTTGTGGTCACAGAATGTTCTATCCGCTCCCATAACTATCAAGCCCCCTTTATGTAGTCCTTTCTACCTTCAACCTTCCTCACTGATCCTTGGAGCCAGTCCTGATGCCACAACCCTTCCTACTATGGCCTTCTCATGAACAATCACCACCCCCCAACAGTATCCAGAATGGTATACTTGAGGGAGTTGCAGAGGGGAATCTTGCACTATCTGCCTGCTCCCTTTTCCTCAGCAGGTAGCCACCCAGCTACTTTTGGCTCTCAGGTTGGAGAAGCCACACTTCTTATTCCATCTGGGTAGCTGCAACCTGATGGCATGAGCATTGAGATCTCTAACTTCCATTAATTTCTCCCCCTCCCTTTTCCATTCCACTTTCTGTCTTCCCTCTTATCCTTCTTCACTTCACTTGCCCATCACTTCTGTCTCTCTGGTTCCCCTCCTCCTTCCCTTTCTCCTGTGACCCACTATCCTATCCTAATAGATTCAATAGACAATAGACAGTAGGTGCAGGAGTAGGCCATTCGGCCCTTCTAGCCAGCACTGCCATTCACTGTGATCATGGCTGATCATACACAATCAGTACCCGGTTCCTGCCCTCTCCCCACATCCCTTGACCCTGCTATCTATAAGAGCTCTATCTAACTCTCTCTTGAATGCATCCAGAGACTTGGCCTTCTTCTTTAGCCCATTACCACTTCCAACTATCAACTCCCAGCTTCTCACTTCATCCCACCTGGCTTCACCTATCACCTGCTTGATGAACTCCTTCCTCTCCTCCCCTCCTTCCTACTCTGGCTTCTTTGTCCTTTTCCAGTCCGGATGAAGGGTCTTGGCCTGGGTTGCTAAATTTTACTCCTCTCCATAGATGCTGCCTGAACTGCATTTTGTGTGTGTTATTTTCTGCTTGTACCTTAGGAGTGACCACCTCAGGGAAAAGATCCTTGAAAGTAGTAAATAAAGCTACTGCAATGGACAATATTCAGCAGAGTGTTCCAACCTGCCTATAAGAGAAAAACGCTGATTAATTATTATAAAGCCTTGGTTGAATTGAAGTGCAATGTGTAGTTTTGATTGCCATGTGGTATGGAGCAGAGGCTTAGAAGGCAGATGTCAAAGTTAAGATACGAACTTCAAAAAGGGAGTTGAGTTTTGGACTGGAGCAGTGAAGTGAAGAAACGGATTTAATCGAAGTTTGAAACGTTTTGGCAAATGGGAAGCTAGATAGGTTTTTCCTGAACATTGAATATCATTTACTGAAGGTCTGAGGAAAATGCATAATACAGATGTTCACTGGAGACTAATGGTGTTCGGTGGAATAACTGTTTTCATTATAAATTAATTTTAAAGAAAGGTGCGACATTTATTTCATCTGCATCTTGGCTTCAAGCCAGTTGTGAATAGGACTGCCTTTCATCTTACACAGCGTTATTCTTGTTGGTACAGATATCATTCTTTTGTAATTTATTACTGTGAAGTACAGATGTCAACAGCCCAAAGCCTTTAAATCCAATTTGTTACTGTAATGTTTTTATTTCTGTTTTTCATCCACTTGCAGTTAGTAGAGAGCTGATATATATTCAGGCAAACAGATATATCGGGCTGGTTATTTGCAGTGTGCTACATTCTGATTAACCATCTTTCTACGGAAACTAAATCAATAGCAGTTCATTTCTTAGCTGCAATAGCTAGTACTTGTAAAGACCAATTGATCCTGTTGGTTTATTCTTGGTCATAAGTATGTCTTCAAAATGCACCTTGTCAGTTTTGGAGGAGCTTATTGTTGATTCATACACTGGGCTGAGACTTGCTTACCTGCAGCCAACAGCTTGATGTTCACTATGCCTTGTGTAACAAATTCCCCAAAGAAATGATGCTTTCAAATGATCAAGGGTTGAGGGTATTGTCAAACTATTTCATTGTTTCAACTGTTTGGTTACTTTGAGATTACAGATGTTACCTGATCTCCTAAGGCCAAAGGAGTGCAGTCACTGATGTTGATTGAAGCTTGAGTTTGAGAAGCTTTTGGCCTCTGCTTAGATGGTCAAATATCAGGTTAGTGTGAATAAACAGGCCAGTATAAGCTTTCTTTCTCTCTTCATCATTTAAGTCACCTTTCTCACATTTCATTACATTTTGCATTTCAAAAATATATTTTTGTTTATTTTTTAATTGATGTTGAAGTTTATTGCGTCATCATCTGAAAAATCCAGTCACGCTGTACATTTGGTCAGTAAACATGTTCTCTTTATCTTCTCTCAGTATGATTGTTAGTTCAACTCCAGTGACTCCACCGTTTGTTTCTCAGAAACTATTCCTTGAATGGGAAATTGGCTGCAGTGTTTCAGTAACTAGGTTTTTGATAACTACCATATAGTAACACACTAAATCCTACACTATACGTATATATGGACAAGTTAATTTTTACTTTATTATCCCATTTACGTTCCTCTGAGTGAAACAAGGGATGAAGTTGAGGTGTCTCCCATTCCTTCCTTAAGTCCATCACCTCCACTGGGGCTTAGTCCGCTAACAGCCGCTCACTGGAGTCCTCTATCCTGGGCCAGTCTTTCTAGTTGTCCCTGGGTGTAACCCATCTTCAAAGATTCTTCCTCTCCCAGGGCCAAGGACTTCTGAACTTCTGCAGGTGTTTCTGTAGCATTGGGATTTTACTGCCACCCCTTCTCCTTTCGCAACCAGGCTTGGGGCTGTCCATGGTGGAATTCACCTCTCCCATTGTTCAGCCATTATAGATCATAAGGTTCAGAGGGTTGTGGCAGGTTTCCTCTGGTGAAAATATTAACAATCAGGACATCATGGTTCCAGAATAAAGGGACTAGCTATTTCAAAGTGAGATGGAGAGAACACCTTCCTTGAAGGCCGTGGCTCTTTGGCATTCTCTACTCTGGAGAGCCATGGAGACAGAATTACTAAATATAGATAACAGATTTTTAGTCTATGTGAATGAAAGGGGTATGGAACTTTGAATACGATCAGGTCAGTCTTGTTGAATGAAGAAGATGGCTTAAAATGCTGTTCAACTTACTCTAAATTCTAACGTTCTATTAATTTATATATGTGTTCAATTGTAGGAGCTGAACGTACTGCATGATTTTAATACATTGCTGTACCAGAATCTGCTGATAAATTTGAAAGTGGATACCTTCAGTAAAAGATGTTCTATTGTTAATTCTGCCCAGTCCAAGTGACAGTACTTACAATGACATGAGAGGAACCATAGACTTTGCATTGGCAATGAGGGAGTGTAGCAGGAGAGAGTGAAACTAGAAAGCTAGATTGTCTGATGAGGAGAATGTTTGGTGCGGAGGGCAGGAAATGGATGTGAGATTGACTGGGAAGCTCCAGCAGTGTGAGCTGACTCATGCATCTGTCCTCAGAGACAAGTGGGATTGTTCCATTGGTTGAATGATCCAGGTAAAGAGGAAGGACACAGACAGAAGAGCACTATTATACCACAGGAGGGGGCAGTAAGAGTAAGCTCATGGTGGGGAATAGTGAATTCTTGGCTCTCTAGAACAACAGAGAGAGTAGGGGGTAGGGGGATTAGCATGTAGTACAGAGATAGAGGAAGGCACCAGGCAATGAAGGTCTGTAAAGTGCTTAAGAGGCATGAGCCACAAACTGTAGTGTAGGCTAAAGTGAATTTCACTGAACTTGTGAGGCCACACTCAGGTTGGAGGAACAACACCTGGGCAGCCTCCAATCAGATTCTCGAACTTCCAGTAAAGGCCCCCCCCCACCCCCCACCATTCCACATCCCCTTTGTCCTCTCTCACCTGATCTCCTTGCCTGCCCATAGCTGCCCTCTGCTTCTCCTCCCACTTTTCTTTCTTCCATGGCCTTTTGTCCTCTCCTATTAGATCCCCCTTCTCCAGCCCTGTATCTCTTTCACCCATCTACTTCCCAGCTCGTTACTTCACCCCTCCAGCTCCTGACTTCACCTATCACCTCGTGTTTCTCTCTCCCTCCCCCACCTTTTAAATCGGTCCTGCTGAAGGGTCTCTGCCCGAAACACCGTTTACTCTTTTCCATTAATGCTGCCTGGCCTGCTGAGTTCCTCCAGCATTTTGTGTGTATTTACTGAACTCATGCCTGGCTATAAGCCTAGAAACAGCTTCATAAAGTTTTCCATTATATATTTAAGGTAAAATTGGAACTGTACACAGCTCATGCAGAGGATAGGTACTGAAGCTTGACATTGCAAAAGGCATATCTCACTCTATATATACCCAGTGCCTGTGAGGTAGAGAAAGCAGCGGGTAAAGCAGATAAGAAATATTACAGGGACAAGGAAAACTTTGGATCTGTCAGTATTCATTCTGGAACAAGTGACTTCCCTGTTGATGTCAGCTGGTAATATAGAAAATGTTTGTACTGAAGGTAAACCAGACTTTGTGTGATTTCTTTCTATCTACAGAGGGGAAGTGGAAGATTATTCCAGTGGGACTGGAGTCATACAAGACTTGGGTGAGTTTATTGGCACTAAGGATTCTACCAAAGCAAGTGTCCACGGTCCTTTTCAGTCCAACGCTATCAGCCACTCTGGAGAGAATTGAAGAGAAGCAGGCCAGAAAGAGGAGGATTGCGCAGGAGATGGCGAGTGAGATTGTGAGCAGTGTCACGAGGGGCATTGTTTTGGAATGCAAGCAGGGTAATCAGTGATTGCACATCCAAAGAGAGCGATAAAGATGATACATGAAAGGCCATTATGCTAATTGAGTGGGTGACCGAAAACGGCATTTTGAGTGATCCTGTGATGGGATAGGATAGGATAGTATGGAACAGTATTTCCATACTGTTTACTGAGGCAGCCTAGAGCAGTGTTGCTATCACTTCTGAGTATCAAGTGGGACGGCTACTCGAGGTCTGGCAGGATTGGGTTGATCCAATTAACTAACATAGTAACTTTGTTTGAGTATGTGCCCGTGACCCTGGGAGCAGACTGGGCCAACTCAATCAGATTGAGGGGACGTGTTATTGAAAGAATTATGGGCTGTGAGGAAATTCCGAAACCTATGGGATGTTCTGGTCCCAAATGAACAGACCACCGGTCTGGTGGGTTTGAGAGACACCGAGGAGGTTACAGATTGCATTAACTTGCAGGTAAGTATAACAGGCTACAGCTTGAATAAGCAGTTCAAAGAAGTAGTGGATATAGTGAAACTCTCTGTAGGAAAACAGTGAGTGAGAAATAACAGAGGTGTACCTCAATGAATAGAAGGTCTGTGTTTCAGAGACCTTGGAAAATACTTTCAGCTCAGACATGGGAGTTGGGCGTATTTAATGAGCTATTCATAAATATTAGAGAATCTGTAGATGTTGAAAATCCAGAGTCTCACACCCAAGATGCTGGACGAACCCTGGAGATCAGGCGACATCTACGGAGATAAAGAAGTCGATGTTTTGGACTGAGATCATCCATCAGGACTGGAAAGGTAGGGGTAAGATGCCAGAATAAGAAGGTAGTTAAGGGTGAAAGGTGAAAAGTTTAAGAGGAACATGAGGGGAATCCTCTTCACTCAGACGGTGGTGAGATTGTAGGATGAGCTGCCAGTGCACGTGCTGCATGTGAGCTTGATTTCATTGTTTAAGAGAAGTTTGGATATGTACATGGTTGAGAGGGGTATGGAGGGCTACGGTCCAGGTGTGGGTGTTGGGATTAAGTAGTTTAGATGTTTTGGCACAGATCAGATGGGCTGAAGGTCTGATTTCTCGCTGTACTTTTCTATGACTCCATTGCCAAGCATCTTCATGCATTTTCACCTTAATTACTTCTTATTTTAAAATGTAATTTTAGAATATTACTTATTTCAGTTTTAATAGCTTTTGGGAGTTTATACTCATTTATAATCTCTGTCAGTTTTGGCCACTGGCTTTACTTGCTGTTACAGGCTATGAGGGAGGTACTGGGTCATTGTTTCATTGCCCCATTAAAGAGTTTTCCAGTCTAGGGGCCTTGCTATTGACTCTTGCAACTTTAGGCCTGTAAATTAGACCTCATGGGCGTAAAATAAACTGAAGATGTTGGAAACCTGAAACAAAAATGAAGGCTGCTAGAAGCACTTAGTATCATCAATAGGGAGAAAAAGTGAGCAGATGACTTGATTCAAGGACACTTTATCAGAGCTGGAAATGTGAGAGGACATCATGCACTCAGTGGCCACTTTATTAGGTACAGCCATACACTTGTTTGTTAATGCAAATATCCAATTAACCAATCAATGGATAAAAGCATGCAGACATGGTCAAGAGGTTCAGTTGTTGTTCAGACTAAATATCAGAGTTGGAAAAATGTGATCTAAGTGACTTCGATCATGGAATGATAGTTGGCATCAGACAGGTTGGTTTGAGCATCTCAAAAACTGCTGAGCTCCTGGGATTTTCTCACACATTAGTCTCTAGAATTTGCAGAGGTTGTTGCAAAAAAAAAAACCCAAAAAAACATTCAGTGAGTGGTAGTTCTGTGGGTGAAAACACCTTGTTGATGGGAGGGCCAGAGAAGTATGGCCAAACTAGTCCATGCTGACAGGAAGGGGGCAATATTCAAATAATCGCGCTTTACAACAATGGTGTGTAGAAACGCATCTCTGAACACACAATATGTCGAACCTGGAAGTGCATTGACTCCAGCAGCAAAAGACCACAAACATATACTCAGTGGCTGCTTTGTTAGTGTCAAATTTTGTATATCTCTAAACATTAAACAGAAGAAGGCATGGGAGTCCAGGGATGCAAGTTTAACTTCGGGTTTACTTAAAGCAAGGTGCGCATGTATCACATGGTAGTGTGATGAAGTATACAATTCACATATTTATACGTATAACTCGTAATTATTTATTTAAAGAAACAGGAATGCTTACTCAAGCAATATATTTACAATATTATTCAAATACCACTGAAATATTAACTACATAACAATTAGACACTGGAGGTACCTAATAATGTGTCCACCGAGTGTATTTTAAGTTTCAGGAGGGATATTGTCTGTGATAGGTTGCAGAGCAAAGTTGTTAAGGTAACAATTTCTTTCAGAAACTGGCAGAAGAAGAGAAAAAAAGAAACAAACTGAAATAGAAGAGAACAGCCTCATCTATTGAGAGTACATTGTGTCCCAAGGAAGCAATGTGCCCAGACTGAAGATAAGGTGCTATTCATTGACCTTAAATTGGACCTTGTTGGAACAGAGTAGGCGGCCCAAGTCAGACAGGTCAGAATGAGAATAGGATAGAAGATTAAAGTAATAGGTCACTAGACAGCTCAGGTTCCCTCTCACAGACTGAAGTGCATTGTTCTGGATCACCTAATCTGTGTTAAGATGCTTCATATAATTGCAACCACAGTGTTATGTCATGGGGTGATTCTAGTGTCAGCAAGGCTTGTCCGGGGATTTAGCCTTAAGGCACAAGATTGCCTTCATTCTCCAGCAATTACACTAGAATGAACTGCAGGAACAGCAGACCTTTCAATTAACTTGCATGAATGCCTGAGAAGGGTGTCTATGTGATAATTTTCTATTTTTTAATTAATTGATGGATATAATTTTTAAACTCTTTTTAAAAGTTGTTTCAAGTATTTTAAATGGTTTAATCACTGTTTTGGGGCAATTTGATCATTTTTAAGTTGTAATTGTTTAATTGTTTTTTAATTTTTTTTGTATGCTTTCAGAAACCAGAAGCTTTCAAAGGCTGTCAGTTGGCTACATTGAAGAGGTGTGGCTGAATCTATTTTACTTCCAGCTATTGTGGCTGTGGCTTCTTTTGACCCTCCCCCTTATGATGTTATTGGCACATGACCTTATTGCCAAGCAACTTAGTAATCACATTTTCAAGTTCACCGACCCCCAACAATGATGAGACAACCTACAGAGAAGAGTTGGAAGAGCTTGAGGCCTGGTGTCTGGTAAATAACCTCTTCCTTAATGTCAACAAGACAAAGGAGATGGTCATTGACTTCAGGAGAACCTGCACCACTCACACACCTCTTTACATGGGTAGCACAGCAGTGGAAACTGAGCAGTTTCAAACTCGTGGGAGCGCCCATCTTGTGCAACCTGTCATGATCCCAGAACACATTCTACACATCAGCAAAGCTCACCAACATCTCTACTTTTTGAGGAGGCTGAAGAGACTATGAAGGGACAATGCACATCAATACCTATGCCATTCTTCAGATACTCAGTGGAGAGCATCCTAACAAATTGCATCACTGCATAGTTTGGAAAAAGCACTGCTGGAAGAATGTTGGGTTTGAATATTGTGATCAGACCTTTGACACTAATGGAGTTAACAGAACTTATGGAATCTTTGTTTTAAAACTTGGAATCTCTAATGATGGAATACAGTCTATTTCAGGAGCCTTGAGAGATATGAACACGTCAATCTCATTTTGATTCTGTCAGCAGTTTAGTCAGCTAGTTCTAATTGCATTGCTCTCAACTAATACAACAAAGAATTATGTCCAAACATAGATGGGTGTACAAGTGATAGCTACTTTAATGCAGAGAATTTGGGAAAATGGGCTGCAAGATGGAAAACATTTCTTCAAGCTGATTTTTTTATGATTATATAAAGTGCGATGAGTAGAAGTTATTGACTACTTCTCCTTCTCACAATAGTTTGCTGATCTAAATGATCCAGCAGAGAAAACACATTAGATGCACAAAGTTGATGATGCAGTGAGGGCTTCAAGAGCCAACAATTGAATACTTCCAGACCCCATTTCTGAGATAGACATTGAGGATTAATTCATAGCTTCTTTGTACATTCAGCATTCCCTATAATTTAAGTCTTTTATGTCTGTCCGTTTACTAACTAAATCACTTCTTCTGTATGTTTTGATCTATTGTCTTGGAATACTTCCAGATGTAATAATATTTACAATGCTGAATCAGATATCATAAAGAATTGGACCTCCAAGAAGTGGCTGAGAAATTTTGTGGTGGGACACCAGAAAAGACAACATACAAGAACTGTAATCATTATTAAACTGATGATAACCAATTCTGCACATGGATTTGAGAGATTGAAAACCACTTATTAATGGGGTATTAACACTTAAGTAGGAAATTTTCATCAGCTCCATTACTGTTTTTTCAGTGTGTGACTCAACCCAATAATGTCAATACTAGCATAAAACCCAGTAAACCATAAACACAAGAGATTCCGCAGAACCTTGAAATCCAGAGTAACACACGCACAGAATATTTTGGAGGAACTCAGACTGTTTCTATGGCGAGGAATAAAGAATCAATGTATAGGGCTGAGACCCTTCATCAGGACCTGAAATGTTGGCTCTTTATTCCCCTCCATAGTTGCTGTCGAACCTGCTAAGTTGCTCTAGCACTTTGTATGTGTAACACCCAGAACATGAACCCTTGTGGGAATGGTATGTGCTCCCAGTGATGCACAATCATATCTCACAGAATAGCAGCTTTTAAAGTTATTGAATGTTTACATGCTTTAGGGCTATCAAAATAAGAACTTCATGCCATTTTATAAGTTTCTTCCCCCCAAGCAGTTAATCTGATCATTACCCCCATCCCTCTCTACATACACCCCAGTCATTGTACTATACTATAAACACTTTATAAACCATTTTTTACAATGTTGTTTACATTGTAAATACATGCTAGTTTTTGTTTCTATTCACGTTTTATTCCATATCTGAAATTTAACCACTAACTTTATGATTTATAAAATTCCTTATTCTTTATAATTGTTGAATGTTAATTTTTATTGCCTGTCATGCCAACACACCACAGAAAATTCCTGATACATTTAAGTATATAAGTTGATCCTTGATATAAAGGTACTGAGATATTTCGCTTGTAGTTATTGTGAAAGGGTTAAATAATTCAATATAAAACAACCAAAAGCAGATTAATTCTAACTTGGTTCCCAGCCACCATGATCCCAAGTGGTTTCAGAGAGCTAGAGATGCCAGAAGAAATCCTACAAGAAGAGGCATGGCACCATGTGCATGACGACCTTTAGCAAAAATGGTGGCACTGAAAACCTTCTCCAGTCAGACTTCCTGCGGGGAAAGGGAGGGGCACACTCTAATCATGGCAGGACCGATGTCTGTAACTCAGAGCAGTAGCTACAGCACTCTCAAAATCAGAGTCTTTTGGAGATGTGGTTCACTCCTCTACAGTGGAATTGAAATCCTCTCACTACATTTCCTGTAGCATGGCCATTTCAACATTTATTTTCAACGGCAATTGAGATATCTAATCAACTGAGAAAGAGGCTTTAGAATATATCTAATGTGAGATCCTCAGATGTTATTAAACACCAATACAATTCAAAGATTAATTGTGTGGGGTATCTGTCACTTACCATCTGATGCTCAAGTGCTGAAGCTTTTTTTCAGCGGGATCTCAGTCATGTAATATTAATGAAGTCCTGATGAAGGTTCTCGGTCTGAAATGTCAACTGTTTATTAATTTCCATAGATGCTGCCTGACCTGCTGAGTTCCTCCAGCGCTTTTGTGTGTGTTGCTTGGGTTTATTTCCAGCATCTGAAGATTTTCTCATGTTTGTAATATTTCTATCTGTTGACTAACACCTCCCTTGACCTTCACAAATTTTTTGTGATTATTACGGTGCCATGAAATCCCATGAGCCCCCATCCTAATATTTGCTACTGAGGGAACTGCCCCTGTAAGCTATTCTAGGCAGGATAGTCAACAGACTGAATGGTATTGGATAGGAGCTTTCACAGTAACCCCTGAGCAGATAGCTGATGGTCAGGTACATCACCTGGAGATGCAATTGTAATTGCCTTGTCTTATTTACGAGGGGTGATTGATAAGTTTGTGGCCTAGCATAGAAGGAGTCAATTTTAGAAAACCTAGCACATTTATTTTTCCACATAGTCCCCTCCTACATTTATGCACTTAGTCCAGTGGTCGTGGAGCATTCGGGTCTTGGACCTCCAGAAAGAGTCCACAGCAGGGGTGATTGATAAATTCATGGCCTAACGTGGAAGGAGATGAGTTATACAGCTCTTGTTACATGCACATGCAGTTCAACTCTTTGAGTGATTATGCAGAAAGTTTGAAGTTAATAACTCATCGGGGTGATTCATAAATTTGTGGACTAAGCTAGAAGGAGATGAGTTATTAACTTCAAACTTTCTAAAATAAATGTGCTAGGTTTTCTAAAATTGACTCCTTCTACCTTAGGCCACGAACTTATCAATAACCCCTCGAAACATGTAGCTTGGCAAAGTAACAAGGCAGGAAAAAAAAGATGAAAATTCATTTCAGCCAACCTGTTCAGATTCTGAGAGAAGATTTTACAGGCTCTAATGACCCATAAAATGAAGCCATTTTCAGCAAGATTTATTAATGTAGAAACAGCAGTTGAAGTAGCTTTCAAACATTGTGCTTCACCACAATTGTCACAGTGTTGAATGAATAAATAGATTGGGACTGGCACAAAGATCTCACTAATTTTGTTTTATGTGATAAGGGTAAGGTTTAGCTAGCACACTAAAGTAGAATTTAAGTTTTTAAGCACAAAATATTTTCAATCGGGTTCAAGTATCATTGAAGGATGGAAGACATTTAGACAATGACCAGGATCTGAAATATTAACAAAGAATTACATGGAAAAGAATTTAAGGAAATGTGGTGGACAGGTTATTACATGTGCTGGTGAAGAACCGGTAGGGGGACTGGCAGCCCCTGTCGTATTTCAAGCTTTAAGTGACAGCCTGTGGTTATTGGTGAGGCTTTGCAGAAACACGTTCACAGGCTTTGCTGCTGTGTTTCATTTGATTCAGTGATCTCAGCTGACCACCTAGGCTGAAACAAGCATTGAAAAATGTGCAAGCTGCTGGTTGTAAGGTGGAGCAACATATATACACACAGATATACACACACACACACACACACACACACACACACAGTGCTGGAGTAACTCAGGAGGTCAGGCAGCATCTTTGAAGAGGAATTATCAGTCGATGTTTCAGACTGAGACCCTTCATCAGGACTAGAAAGGAAAGGCGCAGGAGCTAGAAAAATGCCATGAAATATGTGTGTGTGTGTGTGTGTGTGTGTGAGAGAGAGAGTTTCCAGCATCTGTAGACTCTCTTATGTTGTAAGGTTAAGTTTCAAACTTACCTCCTAAACCATCTTTCATTATTTACTTCTACAATGTTATTCAGACTCGTTTTTAATTGAGACCATTGTCCATGCTGTTGTCTCCACTAGATGCAATGGGTGCATTGTACTGATGGGTGGAGGCAAAACCACCAACTGGTTGCTCAGGGCACAGCAGCATTTTCTGGGATAATAGGGTGAAGGTTAGAATCATGTTGCTGGGAACATATTCGATCTCTCACTCTGACTCTGAACTCATCCACAGCTTAATACCAAGACAATTTGGTAGGATGAGTATAGCCTCATTTATCTGAATGGTGTCTTCACATAAAACATAAATTCAAATAGTTTATTTTTTTATTTTCCTTATATCCAATGTACATTAATATTTTAATTAATTAGTAATTTCCTAAACTTGTTATCTTAATTTTAAATAAATTATTTAATAAATTTGCTAACACAAGAGATTCTGCAGATGCTGAAAATGCAGAACAACACACACAACAGGGGTCTGTGTTGGGACCAATTCTTTTACGTTATGTCAGTGATCTGGATGAAGGAATTGATGGCTTTGTTGCAAAGTTTGCAGGCGATATGAAGGTAGGTGGAGGGGCAGGTGGTTTTGAGGAAGTAGAGAAGCTACAGAAGGACTTCAACAGATTAGGAGAATGGACAAAGAAATGGCAGATGCAGTATTGGGAGTGTATGGTCATACACTTCGGTAAAAGAAATGAAAGTGTAGACTATTTTCTAAATGGAGAGAAAATACAAAAACCAGAAATGCAAAGGGACTCGGGAGTCCTTGTGCAGGATTCCCTAAAGGTGAATTTTCAGGTTGAGTCTGTGGTGAGGAGGCAAATGTGATGTTAGAATTCATTTCCAGAAGACTAGAATTTAAAAGCAAGGATATAAAGCACTGGTGAGGCCTCACTTGGAGTATTGTGAACCCTTCTGGGACCCTTATCTTAGAAAGGATGTTCTGAAACTGAAGAGGGTTCAAAGGAGATTCAGTAAAATTATTCCAGGATTGAATGGCTTGTCATATGAAGAGTGTTTGATGGCTGTGGGCCTGTATTCACTAGAATTCAGAAGAATGAGGGGTGACCTAATTGAAACCTATTGAATGGTGAAAGGCCTTGAAAGGCTGTGGAGAGGATGTTTCATATGGTGGGAGAGTCTAAGACCAGAGAACACAGCCTCAGAATAGAGGGGTATCCTTTTAGAACAGAGATGAGGAGGAATTTCTTTAGCCAGAGTGTCATGAATCTGTGAAATTCTTTGCCACAGGCTGTTGTGGAGGTTAATAGATGATAGTTGATAGGTTTTTGATTGGGTAGGACATGAAGGAATATGGGGAGAAGGCAGAAAATTGAGGCTGAGAGGAAAATTGGATCAGCGATGATGAAATGGCAGAGCAGACTTGATGGACTGAATGGCCTAATTCTGTTCCTATGTCTTATGGTCAATCACTCAGGTCCTTCAGACCCGGTAACAACCTTGTAAATTTTCTCTGCACTCTTTCAACCTTATCTATATCTTTCCTGTAGGTAGGTAGGTGAACAAAACTGCACACAATACTCCAAATTAGGCCCCACCAACATCTTATACAACTCCAACATTCTATCCCATCTCCTATACTCAATACATTGATTTATGAAGGCCAATGTGCTAAAAGCTCTTTTTTAATGACTCTATATACCTATGGCACCAATTTCAACGAGTTATTTGCCTGTATTCCCAGATCCCTTTGACTTACCACCCTCCTCAGTGCCTTACCATTCACTGTATAAGACTTATCCTGGTTGGTCCTACCGAAATGCAAAATCTCGCACTTAACTGCATTAAATTCCATCTGCCATTTTTGATGCAAATCCCTCTGCAAACCATGATAGCCTTCCTTGCTGTCCACTACAGGCCCAATCTTGGTGTCATCTACAAATTTGCTGATCTAGTTAATCACATTATCATCCAGATCATTGATGCTGATGACAAGGAACAATGAACCCAGCACCATTCCCTATGGCACACCACTAGGCACAGGCCTCCAGTCAGAGAGGCAACCATCTTCTACCACTCTCTGGCTTCTCCCACAAAGCCAATGTCTAATCCAATTTCCTACCTCATCTTAAATGCTGAGTGACTGAACCTCCTTGACCAGCCTCCCACTTTGTCAAGTGCCTTGCTAAAATCCACATAGACAACATCCACTGCCTTGCCTTCATCCACTTTCCTGGTAACTTCCTTGAAAATCTCCATAAGTGTTGGTTAGACATGACCTGGCACAAAGCCAACACGAGGAAATCTGCAGATGCTGGAAATTCAAACAACGCAGTCAAAATGCTGGTGGAACACAGCAGGCCAGGCAGCATCTATAAGGAGAAGCACTGTCAACGTTTCGGGCCGAGACCCTTCGTCAGGACAAAGCCATGTTGACTAGCCTTAATTGGTCCCTATCCATCCAAATATTTATGTATAGGGTTGCTTAGAATCCCCTCCAATAACCTTCCCACAGCTGATGTCAGACTCACTGGCCTATAATTTCCTGTTTATGTTTAGAGCCTTTCTTAAACAGCAGAACAATATTGGCTGTCCTCCAATCCTCTGGTACCTCTCCTGTCACCTCTTATTTTGGCTGCAAAATTATATATATATATATATAATTTTTCCAGCCAAAAAGGGCATCTTCATGTTTTCCCACATTAATACATCATTTGGAATATCTTTGGTCACTCAAACTCTTCTGCCCCATTATGCCCCCTTGTAACTTAATTTCTTACCTACCAGAAGGGCTGCAGCTGTTTTTCAGAACAAGTTACAATGCAAGATTCCAGCACTGATCCTTTTTGCACACTATTTGTTACATATTGACAAGATACACATTTACTTTCTAGTGTATCTTTGAGACATCACTGTATCACAAACTTCTGGAAATGTAATTACAGAGCCTGTAGCAGGTTACTTCCTCAGAGGGTCAATAAGTTGGTCATGTCTGATATCCCTTTTATAAAACTGTCTTGATGTGAATGATAGAAACATTCAGTGTGGAAGTAAGGCCTTCAGCCTGTCAAATCTGAGCCAATCACCATAAACACTCTGCTGGGTTACTTTGAATTTTTGTAAGTGGCTGCTTTAATATCTTTAGTAATCATTTCTAATGTTCCCTTAATTCAGATGTGAAGTTTTAACCTGTCTATAATTTCCTGCTCTCTCTTTCCCCTTCCTGTTTGAATAAAAAGGATGGTTGCTATTTACCAATTTAGCAGAACCACCCCCAATTCTATGGAAATTTAAAAATTAAAATCAACAAATCAGATCCAAGGAGGAAAGCACGCCCAGCTGCAGTTCAGCTATTTGCTCTGTAACACTACCCTGGCTATTGTAATTTCTCCCTCCCTACCATTTCCTGAGGTGCATCTATTTCTGTGATATTGCTTCTCTTCCCCGAATAACTCACAAAATCTGAAATATTTATAAATGAATCTGAAATCTGATTTAGTGAATGTCTAAGGAACTCTGCTTTTAACTGCTTGACTACAATCATCAAGCAAAGGAGATACAACGATTAACTGAGTGAATAATGACTTGATATTGCCAGCTCCCCCTGTGTATGTAGAGCTTTGGAAAATGTATTCTGCATTTTTAATGTACTGATTAAAATAAAGAATTTGCGGTCAAACGGTGGTTTTTGCACAGGCTTTTAAATGGATTGTGAGCAAAGTAAATCTTGAATGTGCCAGCCAGTTCAAATTCAAAATTATAGTTTAATCCAGTAAGAAAAACACAGCAAATTCATTACGTTTGAAATGTCACTGTATCCTACAGATAATATATTGGGTAGAAAGACTGTACAAACAGCAAACGAGATCAATGATCAGACAATATTTTTTGATAGCGTTTCTTTTAGTTGGGTGTGGGGGTGGAGAGGTTGAGGATGAGTAGAATGTTGAACAGACTATGCGGTGAATTCTCTATTCTTTTTCAGAAGGGCAATGGGTCTCTTTTCATTCACCCAGACGGCAAATAGGACTTCACTCTGGCATTGCACTAGAGAAATAACAATCCTGACCTCAGCTGCGTCAATGGAAATAAAAATCAGTGAGAAGTAAAATAGGTTCCCATCTTGCTGTCGTCGAATTTTATCACACAGTGTCATGAACTGCCCTTGAGTGGGATGTATCTTTTAAGTACCATCCACACTTCGTTCATATCCTGTAATGGAAGGTGCTTTCCCCAACTCTCTGTGATCAGATTGGTTGATTAAACTTCTCTGATCATTGCCTGTCATTTAACTTATGCCTTTTCTCTGGCTATCAGCCTTACTGGTGTATTACACCGGGCTTCCACCCTGCAATTTTGCTTTTTAAAAATTGCAGCTTCATATGATTCAGCTGACTCCACTTTGACCTGCATTCCATGGCTGTGGCTTTCATTTCAATGGAGTAATGAGTTGTTGGATTCTACTCAGCTAGTGCCAGACTCATGCCTCACCCATAACTGGTCCAGATGCAAGTTACTTTCTGAAGAAAAGTGAAATAAAGGTGGTGAGAGAATCTGAAGGTGAGCAATCTTGGATTTACAACTACAGTTGAGGCATCAGTTTCAGAACTAGGCTAGGCCATGAATTTGTTTTCCTTGTGCCTTTCATTTTAATGGAGCCATGCTCTTTTATGTATTCAGCATCAGAGCAGAGCCAGACTATAAGACAGTAAGACAAAGGAGCAGAATTAGGCTATTCAGTCCATAGAATCTGCTCTGCCGTTTGATCATGGCTGGTTTATTATCCCTTTCAACCCCGTTCTCATGCCCTCTCCCTGTAACATTTAATGCCCTTACTAATCAAGAATCTACCAGTCTCCACTTTAAACATAACCAATGACTTGGCCTCCACAGCCATCTGCGGCAAGGAATTCCACAGATTCACTGCCCTCTAGCTAAAGAAATTCCTCCTCATCTCTGTTCTAAAGGGATGTCCTTGTGTTCTGAGGTGTGCCCTCTGGTCCTAGATTCTCCCACTATTGGAGACATCCTCTCCAAGTTCACTCTATCCAGGCTTTTCGCTATTCAGTAGGTTTCAATGAGGAACCTTCCCATTCTTTTAAACTCTAGCAAGTTCAGGCCCAGAGCTAGCAATTGCTCTGATGACAATGTTCTTTTTAATATAAGCAAGTAATGACAAATTATAATGTTAATAATACTGATTAACTGAAGAAGAAATACATCTGTATTTTTGACTTTAATAAGCCCATGGTGAAGTACATTTTTCCATTTGAGCTTTGACTGGACACATTTTATTATGCTAAAGAAAAGGCATGCAAAAGGATTTTAAATTAATTTTGATGGGCTTGATTGAATATCCAGCTGACTTTAATATAAATGTCAATGAACTCATTTGAAAGCTGAATCAATGGAAGAAATCTCAACTGAGATTGGCTGACAACTTCAGGAAGATTACTAAATAAATTTACAGAAGTGTGATCTAAAATTGGTATGCAAAACTTATGGCATCAACTGTGGGTGCAAATAAACATCCTTGGAACGTATTCCAGGCAATTTGTTATTTTAAGAAAATTATTTTGGGAACTCAACCAAGCAGCTTAAAGAATCATTGTTACCATCTGGAAGAAGGTACAGAAGCCTGAACACACACTCTCAGCAATTCAGGAACAGCTTCTTCCTCTCTGCCATCAGATTTCTAAATGGACATTGAACCCATGAATACTACCTCATGACTTTTTTTTAATTTCTGTTTTTTTTTGCACTACTTATTTTAACTTTACTATTTAATAAACACATTCCTGTTATATATTACTGTAATTCAGTTTTTTCTCTATATTTATTTATCATGTATTTCCTTGGACTGTTGTTGTAAAGTTAATGAATTTCATGATACATGCTGGTGATATTAAACTGATTCTGATGTAAGTTTCTCATTGGGTACTTAGTATCAACATATACAAAATAGATTGATGAGATACTAAGTAGAAAGGGTTAATTATGAGGACCATTTGATGTCACTGGAGTAATACTCAGTGGAATTCAGAAGGGTGAGAGGGGATCTCATTGAAACCAATCTGGTAATGAAAGGTCTGAGTAGAGACGATGTGGAGAGTGTGTTTCCATTAGTAGGAGCATCTAAGATCCAAGGTCTCAGAATAAAGGGATGTCTCTTCAAAATTCCAGAAGGCAGCGAATCTGTGGAATTTGATACCACAGAGGGCTGTTGAGGACAAATCTCTGCGTGTGTTTAAAGCAGAAGTTCTTAAGTTCTTGACTTATGAAAAAGATAAGAATTATGGAGAGAAAGCAGAAGAATGAGGATGAAAAATATCAGAGATGATCGAATGGCAGAGCAGTTGATGGGCTGAGTGGCCTAATTCTTGCACCTGTATCTTATGCACTTACAGAGTAAACCTTAATTTGAGAAATTAGATACTAAAATAGTTTAGAAATGTTTTCTTCCTCACTGAGGGCTTTGAAATATATACAAGGGTAGCAACTAGCTTTCTATAAAATATAGATCAAAGTAAAACCATTGATTCATTGATCTCTGACTATTACAAAATCGAAGTAGAAAAATCTTGTCATTTTGATACATGAATTAAAAATATTAAATGTGTTTTTCAAAAGATTTATTTACAATCTTTGAATGCTGCAACAGCAAATGAGACTGTTTGATTGGTTGTGTTTATGTCAGCACTCAGTGAAATGATCCAATTTGTCCACTGACCACTTTTCTTTCCCTTGTGAATCTACATATTTTTCCTCTTGAAGTCTATGCAATTCCTTTGCTGCAAAAAAAAAAGAAATTCTGAAGATGAACAAGTCTTGGATTTATAGATAAAGCTGAGTGCTGATTTTGGAAAATACTTAAGGAGCAATGAGGAGATAAATTTGTTCTTTCAGCTTTAATTTTAGATTTTAATTTTAATTTTTTATTTAGATCCCACCCACCTGGCTTCCCAGCCCACCTTTTTGTTCTGGCATCTTCCCCTTCCTTTTAGTCCTAAAGAAGGGTCTCAGACAACTATGTCGACTTTTCATTCATTTCCATCGATGCAACCTGACCTGTTGAATTTATCCAGCATTTTGTGTGTGTTGCCTTGAATTTCCTGTATCTATGAATCTCTTGTGTGTTTTTAATTTTAGATGAGACCTGCATTTAATTTTAACATTTATGGTATCAGAGTGTTACATCCTCGTAAAATATATTTTGTTTAATGGGCACAACTGATTCAACATTATAAAGATCACTCTATTTTAAGTCAAAGAGAAAATCAAAGTAGATTTATGTTAAATCTGGTAAGGCACTTTAAAATTCCCATTCACATTTACAAATCTCTCACAGCATCTCCCAATTGTCTGTAATCTCCTCCAAACATACAGCCCTCAGCTATGTATCTATACACCTTTAATGCTGAACGCTATCATTCTCCAAATATAATTACAACCAGTCCCCAGGATATAGCAGCATCCTGTTTCTGAAAACTGTTGGTAAATCAAACTGTTTGTAAGAAATGAACAAAGATGTGTGAGGGGGTTTCACAAAAACAGCTGTGATGGGAGTGTGGGCAGGCACAGGAAGAATGGCCACTGAGCAGCATCACTGACTCTGTGAGGGAGTCTGTCCAGCCATCCCAACTCTGTTTGGCCTGACCCTGCTCTCAGTTGTTGAGACCTGGAAGTCTGGTGTGGGTCTACAGAGACAAGGCACTCAGAATTGCCTTGTTCTCTCAGAATCAGGTTTATTATCAGTCTTCTGTACTCCCTACCTGATGGTAACAGTGAGAAAAGGGCACGCCCTGGGTGCTGGAGGTCCTTAATAATGGACACTGCCTTTCTGAGACACCGCTCCCTAAAGATGTCCTGCGTACTTCGTAGGCTAGTACCCAAGATGCTGACTAGATTTACAACCTTCTGGAGCTTCTTTCAGTCCTGTGTAGTAGCCCCCTCTCCCCCACCATATCAGACAGTGATGCAGCCTGTCAGAATGCTCTCCACAGTACAACTATAGAAGTTTTTGAGTGTACTTGTTGACATTCCAAATCTCTTCAAACTCCTAATAAAGTATAGCAGCTGTCTTTCCTTCTTTATAACTACATTGATATGTTGGGACCAGGTTAGATCGTCAGAGATCTTGACACCCAGGAATTTGAAACTGAATACTCACTCCACTTCTGATCCCTCTATGAGGATTGGTATGTGTTCCTTCGTCTCACCCTTCTTGAAGTATGTGGATATGGTTTTCTGAACCAACATGTCGAGGAACCAACTAGAGAGCAGGCCATTCTAGATTGGGTATTGAGCAATGAGGAAGGGTTAGTTAGCAATCTTGTCGTGCGAGGCCCCTTGGGTAAGAGTGACCATAATATGGTGGAATTCTTCATTAAGATGGAGAATGACATAGTTAATTCAGAAACAAAGGTTCTGAACTTAAAGAAGGGTAACTTTGAAGGTATGAAAAGTGAATTAGCTAAAATAGACTGGCAAATGATACTTAAAGGGTTGACGGTGGATATGCAATAGCAAGCATTTAAAGATCACATGGATGAACTACAACAATTGTTCATCCCAGTTTGGCAAAAGAATAAACCAGGGAAGGTAGTGCACTCATGGCTGACAAGGGATTAGGGATAGTATCAAGTCCAAAGAAGAAACATATAAATTAGCCAGAAAAAGTGGCACACCTGAGGACTGGGAGAAATTCAGAGTCCAGCAGAGGTGGACAAAGGGCTTAATTAGGAAAGGGAAAAAAGATTATGAGAGAAAGCTGGCAGGGAACATAAAAACTGACTGTAAAAGCT
Organism: Hypanus sabinus; assembly: GCF_030144855.1. NCBI lineage: Eukaryota > Metazoa > Chordata > Chondrichthyes > Myliobatiformes > Dasyatidae > Hypanus > Hypanus sabinus. The sequence continues at coordinate 176,708,699 of NC_082707.1, forward strand.
TTTATAGATATGTGAAAAGAAAAAGATTGGTCAAGACAAATGTAGGTCCCTTACAGTCAGAAACCGGTGAATTGATCATAGGGAACAGGGACATGGCAGACCAATTGAATAACTACTTTGGTTCTGTCTTCACTAAGGAGGACATAAATAATCTTCCGGAAATAGTAGGGAACCGAGGGTCTAGTGAGATGGAGGAACTGAAGGAAATACATGTTAATAGGGAAGTGGTGTTAGGTAAATTGAAGGGATTAAAGGCAGATAAATCCCCAGGGCCAGATGGTCTGCATCCCAGAGTGCTTAAGGAAGTAGCCCAAGAAATAGTGGATGCATTAGTGATTAATTTTTCAAAACTCCTTAGATTCTGGATTAGTTCCTGAGGATTGGAGGGTGGCTAATGTAACCCCACTTTTTAAAAAAGGAGGGAGAGAGAAACCAGGGAATTATAGACCGGTTAGTCTGACATTGGTGGTGGGGAAAATGCTAGAGTCGGTTATCAAAGATGTGATAACAGCACATTTGGAAAGAGGTGAAATCATTGGACAAAGTCAGCATGGATTTGTGAAAGGAAAATCATGTCTGACGAATCTTATAGAATTTTTTGAAGATGTAACTAATAGCGTGGATAGGGGAGAGCCAGTGGATGTGGTATATTTAGATTTTCAAAAGGCTTTTGACAAGGTCCCACACAGGAGATTAGTGTGCAAACTTAAAGCACATGGTATTGGGGGTATGGTATTGATGTGGATAGAGAATTGGCTGGCAGACAGGAAGTAAAGACTGGGAGTAAACGGGACCTTTTCAGAATGGCAGGCAGTGACTAGTGGGGTACCGCAAGGCTCAGTGCTGGGACCCCAGTTGTTTACAATATATATTAATGATTTAGATGAGGGAATTATGTGCAGCATCTCCAAGTTTGTGGATGACACGAAGCTGGGCGGTGGTGTTAGCTGTGAGGAGGATGCTAAGAGGATGTAGGGTGACTTGGATAGGTGAGTGGGCAAATTCATGGCAGATGCAATTTAATGTGGATAAATGTGAGTTTATCCACTTTGGTTGCAAGAACAGGAAAACAGATTATTATCTGAACGGTGGCCAGTTAGGAAAAGGGGAGATGCAATGAGACCTGGGTGTCATTGTACACCAGTCATTGAAGGTGGGCATGCAGGTACAGCAGACGGTGTAAAAGGCAAATGGTATGTTGGCATTCATAGCAAAAGGATTTGAGTACAGGAGCAGGGAGGTTCTACTGCAGTTGTACAAGGCCTTGATGAGACCGCACCTAGAGTACTGTGTGCAGTTTTGGTCCCCTTATCTGAGGAAAGACATTCTTGCCATAGAGGGAGTACAAAGAAGGTTCACCAGATTGATTCCTGGGATGACAGGACTTTCATATGAAGAAGGACTGGATCGACTAGGCTCATACTCACTGGAATTTAGAAGATTTGAGGGGGGATCTTATTGAAACATATAAAATTCTAAAGGGATTGGACAGGCTAGATGCAGGAAGATTGTTTCCAATGTTGGGGAAGTCCAGAATGAGGGGTCACACTTTAAGGATAAAGGGGAAGCCTTTTAGGACCGAGATGAGGAAAAACTTCTTCACACAGAGAGTGGAGAATCTGTGGAATTCTCTGCCACAGGAAACAGTTGAGGCCGGTTCATTGGCTATATTTAAGAGGAAATTAGATATAGCCCTTGTGGCTAAAGGGATCAGGGGGTATGGAGAGAAAACAGATACAGGGTTCTGAGTTGGATGATCAGCCATGATCATACTGAATGGCGGTGCAGGCTCGAAGGGCAGAATGGCCGCCTACTCCTGCACCTATTTTCTACGTTTCTGTTTCTAAGTCCACAACCAGCTATTTCGTCTTACTGACGTTGAGTGCCTGGTTGTTGCTGCTGCACCATCCCACTAGCTGGCAAATCTCACTCCTGTACACCCTCTCGTCACCACCTGAGATCCTACTAACAAAGGTCGTACTGTCAGCAAATTTATAGATGGTATTTGAGCGCTGCCTAGCCACACAGACATATGCACTCCTGTTGCAAGATTCTGCAATCCCTGGAAATCCACCTCCCACGGTCCTGCCAGTCTCCCTAACACTCATTTGTATGTGCAGGATTTCTGTAAATTGACCATTTGTAATCCGGGAGAGGGCCTGTACTCTAAATGAATTCAGAATCAGCTTTATTATTTATCTGTTTATTGAGATACAGTACAGATTAGACCCTTCCAGCCCTTTGAGCCATGTTACAGCAGCAATCCCCTAATTTAATCCTAGCCTAATCACAGGACAATTTACAATGATCAAGTAACCTACCAACTGGTATGCCTTTGGACTATGGGAGGAATCTGAAGCACCCAGAAGGAAACCCATGAGGTCACAGGGAGATCGTACAGGCAGCGATGGGAACCTAACCCAGGTTTCTGGTACTGTAAAGCGTTGTGCTAACCACTATGCTACCATAACGCCCCTAATTTGATTTTCAATATCTTAGAATCAGAATCTGAATCAGGTTTATTATATGTTGTGAAATTTGACGTCTTGTGGCAGCAGTACAATGCAGGATGAAAAAATTACCATAAAATAGTGCAGAAGAGCAACAGTGAGGGACTGTCCACGGGTTCATGGGCTGTTCAGAAATCCGATGGTGGAGGTGTAAAGCTGTTCCTAAAACTTTGTGTGTCTTCAGGATCCCATATCTCTTCTCTGATGTTAGTAATGAGAAAGGCGCCTGCCCTGAATAGTGAGGGTCCTTAATGATGGATGCAGACCTCTTGAAGCACCGTCTTTTGAAAATGTTGTCAATGGTGAATAGGGTTGTGTCTGTGATGTAGCTGAACCCTCTTTCGATCCTGTGCATTAGAGCCCCCATTCTTTGGAATGAGGCAACAGGTTAGCATGCTCTCCATGGCACATCTGTAGAAAATTGCTAGAGTGTGCCATTAGTAGCTGTGCATTTAACTGCTGAGCCTCTAGGATCTGTACTTGCCTAAGCATCCCTCTGTCTAAACCACAACAATGTCTAATTGTCCAAGCTGATGCCCAAGCCTTTTGACATTAACCTTTAATAACTGTTGAGATTTTTAAGACATTTTAGTCATGTCTGGGATCACCATAACTCATTGTATGACTTATTTATAGTAAATTCTGGTTCTTTTGATAAATGGTTTAAATCCCTGTCCATTGGTTATCAACACATCTGCCTCTAGAAATAATTCCACCTTTATATACTCACAAATAGAGCTCCTCTTATCAGTTCTTTCCCTTCACCATCTCTGCAGTAAAGAGACTAATTAGTTGACTGTGGCTTCTTTATGTAACAGCCTTCCACCACACTAACAAGACCTCCTGTGTCCTGACATTCTCCTGAACATTAATAGGTGCAACTCAGGCACTGGTACTGAGAGGCTTTTTGTAAATGTAATTCTATGCTCTCTGAAAAAGCTAGACTCATGTCAAGGTCAATAACTGTCTTCAGTGATATGCATATTAGCAATTAAGTTCCCATGTGAAATGTAAAGCTTATTTGTTTTAGTTACCTCCTTGGGTAATCTAATTAGGCTTATTAGACCCGACCTACCATTTGTAGATCCATAATGAGGGGTGGCAAGTGGATAGTCATGTGGCTTCTAGAACGAAGGAAATTGATTTTAGATTGTGCAAGGCTGTTGGTGTTTTAGTTATAAACACAGGAGATTCTGCATTAGCTGGAAATTCAGAGTAACAGATACAAAATACTGGAGGAACTTAGCAGGTCAGGCAGCATCTATTGGAAAGGACTAAACAGTTATCATGCTGGCCCAAGACCCTTCATCAGAGCTGGGAGATTTCTGTTTTAATTACTTGTAGGCTGCGCAGTATGACAGGTTAGTGTTTTTTTTAAGTTTGTGATAGTAGAAAGCCTGTGGTGAAGTGACATTTTTTTCCTGCCAATGTGAAGTATTCTTTTTTTCTCACTGTCAGTAACCTGATTGTGAGAGTTGGGACTCACTCCCTGACCCAGCACCCTGCAGAAGGTATGATGGCTGATGTTCGGTAGTTTTCATCAAATTTTAAGCATCTCAGGCTCCTCCTCTGTACTTTCTAGAGAAAAGCTTAGAGGTCTACGATTGTGGCTACGATTCATGCTTAGCTGGGAAGAGTTCCTGGTTGGTGTTGTGCTGAGAAACTCCTTAGTGAAATTTGCCAGTGAGATTGCTTGTTGATTGCTTACCTTATTATTGGATAGTGTCGAGTTTCTGGTGCGAATCTACAGTGTGTGTGTTTTTAAATAACTGTATCCCACATTTATTTGTTCTTACATTTATGAAGAATTGGCAATGTGTAGTATTCTTTCAATTTATTTATTGGATCCTACTACAGATGATAGAGGAGGAGAGTGTTGTATTTATCTTGCTGCAGCGCATGTTGTAATTACTATGGGAATTGGTCTCTACTTCGTGTGTGTATATAATATATAACAGGTTTAGACGAACATATCTAGAATATTTCATGAACATCCTTCCAATGAAATGTTTCCATATTTTAGTAAAAATATTTTCAAGATCATTCTACATTTTGTTTACTTGAAAGAAATCAGTGAAAAGCTAATGAGATAGTTTTACTTCACCATTGTTCCTCAGAGCTACATTTATAGCTCTCTCTTTGGGATTTAGTCATTTTTTAAAACATTAAAGTGGTAAAAGGTTATTCATCCTCCTTTGTTCTGAGAGCAAAATGATTTGTTTTGGCAATGTATTTAATTCCCTTTCCTCCAGCGTTCCTTGAGCGACCATCTTCTCATACAAGTTGACAGCCTAGAAGCCTCCTTTCAAGACTTATTTATTTAATCGTTCACAGGTCATGGTGTTGTTGACTAGTCCTGCAACTGTGTTCATTCCAAATTTTTGCTTAACTGCATGACATAACTGGAACATTATAGAGAGCAGCTACAAGTCAACTACATAAGTGATTCTTAAGAGAGTATTTATTGCCCTATTCAAATTTACTTCAATAACTGTTAATGTGGTCAAATTGGGGTCATTTGTATACTCTTTTTGCATAGATTATTTTTCTGATCCTATCTTTAAGAATTCTCCCAAATGATTCCATTGGCAATGTTTCTTATGGAAGAAAAACCCAGCTTATCATCGTAGACAAGACCAACATTTATTGTCATCCTTAACTGCTTTTGAGAACATTTTATTAAGCTCCACTTCGAATGGCTGGAGTCCTTCTGGTAAACGGGCACTCATTAATACTGCTGGATGACTTCCAGGATTTAGACTGAGCAATGATAAGGATGGATGATAGATTTCCAAGTCAGTAGGAATCACGACTCGGAAGGGACCGTGCTGATGGTGGTCCTCCCCTGCGACTGAGACCCTTGTCCTTGGTGATCGAGGCAGCTGGAAGCTGGGCTGCCGTCTGAGTTTAGATGTATAACTGAAGAATACTTTGCAGCAGGTAAGCAGTGCAGTCACTGTGCACTGATATTGGAGCGAAAGGACCTTCAGCATTGTGGATTTACAAGCTGCATTGCACTTGCTTACCTAGCTTCTAGAGGGATTAGTCCCTCTGAGAACGTGACTGTGGAGAACTTTACCTGTCTGATGTTCATCTTATGTCCACTCTTTTTTTGCTTTCCTTGTTATTTATATCAGTAAGATGTGACTTCATTTTTAGCACTTCAATGGGAACTAAATCTGCAGACTGCTCTGGTGGAAAGCAGATGACCTAGTTTCTTAGAAGTCGGCAACTTTTACTCTTGGGCTTACGTTTCCACAGATCACTGAGGAATGGTGATGAGGTTCAATGTAGCTCAATTAGTTTAATCAGTTGTAACCCATAGGAATAAACCAGCAACATTCCTCAGGCAAAAATAGAAAACATTGGAAATGTTCTTCTTTGGGAAGAGAGATAGACTTTGTGTTTTAGGCCAGAGATCCTTTCACAACTAAAGCTTTGTTTTAGATTTCCAGCATCTGCATTTCTTCTTTGAGTTTTCTTTCCACTCAGTTGCCACTCTGTTAAGTACACCTACCTACACATCAGATTGTTAATGCAAATATCTAATCAGCCAATCATGTGGCAGCAACTCAAAGCATGCACATAGTCAACAAGTTTAATTGCTGTTCACACCAAACATCGGGGGGGGGGGGGGGTAGGGGCAAATGTGATCTAAGTGATTATGTCTATGGAATGATTACTTGTGCCAGATTGGGTGGTTTGAGAATCTCAAACTACAGGTCTCCTGGAAATTTCATGCACAACATGGTTGAAGAACAAAAAAAAACACATAAACATCTAGTGAGCAGCAATTCTGTGACCAAAAACACTTTGTTAATGAGGGACATCTGAGAGAATGGTCAGGTTGGTTCAAGCAGGACTAAAGTGGGTCACAGAGTGTAGAAATGTTGTCACTTCTGTCCATTATAAGTTAAGAAAACAAAAGCTGGTTCATCATGTTTCCGTGCTCCAACAACACCAACTGTATTGCACTCAGTGCCTGTGACATGATCTTCTCTGTGTTGGGGAATCCAAATGCAGAGTGAGAAATCTTTTTACCGAACGCTACCATCCTCTCTGTAAGTCACTTACATTCTCAATCCCGATCCCACTTTGCCTTTGCCTTTTGCTTTTGGCCTATGCTGTTCCATTGAGGTCAATTTTAATCTCATCTAACGTCAGCCTGCTGGGCTGAGCATTAAATCCAACAGTTTCATATCATCGCCTTCTTTCTCTCTTTTACTGCTTTATCTCTCTCCTGTTCTGGTAATTTAAGATTTAATTCGTCTTCTATTTCCTCCTTCCCCAGACCAATCTTTTGTTACCCACCAACTTTTGTGGCTCCAACCTCACCACACCATCGTTCATCCATCACATACCTTCCCTTTCTCTGCAATTTTAAACTCGAACTTTTATCTCAAACTTCTCCCAGTCTTCATATGAAAAGGCTTTGACCTGAAGTATTAACACCTTTTATCCCCTGTCCACAGATGCTGCCTGACTTGCTGTGTATTTCCAGCAAATTTTCTATTTTTATTTTTGATTTCTAGCATCTGCAGTATTCTACTTTTACATCTAATTGGAGGTGAAAGTGAGCTGGAATGGATTTGTACTCTGGACATTGATTTATTATTACTTCTTAATGCACTGTTTAAAATTGTACTGTGAGGTTGATATAACAGTAATGATTCTTACCCAAGTGTAGAGAAACTAAATCAAATTTAGATATAAAGGTCAGTATGATTGCAGTAACGTTATCACTGCACTGGTGCTCGTTTGCCTTCTCTATGCACTAGAATATTAGGGATTGAATTTTAGATGTTTCGTATATAAATACTTTGCACATCAGATCCATTCACAATAATTCAGATGCATCTCACTCAGCTCAAGAAACTACTGCATTCAACAAATGGAGATAACTTGACACTGTCCTCAAAATGGAGGATCATGTCAATCCTAACCAAATCCAAGAAAGACGCTGATGTTGTGTCCAGTCTAAGGTATTAGATGTGCTCATGTGCTGCAAGAAAGAAATAAGAGTTCTCTGTCCACTGATTTACTGAAGAAGGAGCTATCTTACACCCCTAAATCTAGCAGTCATACCTTGTTTCCAGGTGTGATTCAGTGAGGTCCCCTATTCAGATTTGTGACGGTGCATGATGGCTTGGCAGGGTTCAGCTGCTTTAACTCTAGTACTGAATACATATCATCTGAATGGAAGCTCTGAATGTCTTCCATTATTGTAAAAACTCAAGGGGAGCCTTAACATGAAGAGAAAAACATAGTCAAATCACTTAACAGCTTCTAAGATTTGATTCACCCTTCTCCAAGTCCCACACTTCTGATGATAAGGTGTTGCGTGCTGAAGCACATCTGAAAAAAGTCTGGAAAGAGCTGAAAAGAGTTGCAAGTTCAAAGTAAATTTATTATCAAGGTACGTATTTGTCACAGTATGACACCCTGAGACTTAATTTCTTTCAGGCTTCTCACAGTAGAACAAAGAAATGCAATAGAATCAATGAAAATCTACACACAAAGACTGACAAGCAACCAGTGTTCAAAAGAAGATAGACTGAGCAAGTACAGAAAGTAATAAATAGAAATAATACCAAGAAGATGATTTGTAGAGTCCTTGAGAGTGCACCCATAAGGTGTGGAATCAGTGCAGTGTTCGAGTGAGTGAAGTTATCCACACTGGTGCAGGAGCCTGATGGATCAAGGGTAGTAACTGTTCCTGAACCTGGGTGTGGTGTGGGGCCTCAGGCTCTTTATCTCTTGTCCAATGGTAGCAGAGAGAAGAGTGCATGGCCTGGATGATGGATGCTCCTTTATTGTGGCAGTGCTCCTTATAAATCTGCTGAATGGTGGGGAGGGCTTTCCCATGATGGACTGGGCTGTATCCACTACTTTTTGCAGGCTTTTCCATTCTTGGGCAGTGGTGTTTCCATACCAGGCCATGATGCAGCCAGCCAGGACACTCTTTACTTTGCAGCTATAGAAGTTTGCACAAACAGAGGCCCTTCCATGTCTTCCTTGCGTGCTGGCCCCAGAACTGATCCACTGAAATGATGGTGATGAGAAATTTAAAGTGACTGACCCTCTCCACCTCCGATCCTCTAACGGAGACTAGCTTGTGGGCCTCCGATTTCCTCCTCCTCCCGCAGTCAACAATCAGCTCGTTAGTTCTGCAGACATTGAGCTGTGGCACCATTCAGCCAGCCTTTCATTCTCTCTCCTGTACGCCGATTCATCACCAACTTTGATTCGGCCAATAGCAGTGGTGTTGTCAGCAAATGTACGTGTGGAATTGGAGCTGTGCTTAGCCTCACACTGATATGTGTAAAGTGAGTAGAACAGGGTGCTAAGCACGTAGCGTTGTGGAGCACCTGTACTGATGGTGACTTGGAGGAGATGCCGTCCTCGTATGGATTTAAATACCACAACCGCCATGGTAAGATTTGAACTCATGATCTCTGATTTAACCACTCCAATATCACTGTATCTACTGCCCCATTCCTTTGCCACTGACTATGTAATTGTACTGATAGCACCAGTTTTAACGTGCTGAAGAAAAAGGACTTGTGGCTCAAGAGAGACAATTCCAACTCCAGCTGAGCCTCGGCTTTGAGGTTTCCTGGTTGGTTTATTATTGCAAGTCATCTCATTTTTGAAACTATGGAAACGTGAGACATCTAAAGGTGCTTGTTAAGCAAATGCTGTCTCAGTCAAGTGCAGATGGGCTGTTATCCTGCTGTGACTTCTGTAGTTTATGATGATTGATAAATTCTTATATTCTACTTGGAGTGTAACCTGAACAAGTAACAAGGATTTCTGATTCTGGTCCAGCAATCTGAGCAAATGGGAACTAACGTTCCTAATTTGAGGAATGCAGAAGTCATGCAAATGTCAGCAGAGAGCAACACTGAAGCAGATGCACTGAAATAAAATGTTTTCAGTGCAATAGAAGCAAGAGGGCACTGAAGCTCCCTTAACGAGTTGCATTGAGACTGTAAGACCATCAACATGAAGTATTAACTTCTTCCCAGTCTCCACAAATGCTGCTTGATCTGCTGAGAATTTTTGACATTTACTATTCTTTCTGGGGGAAAAAGAAAAATGGTTTAGTAACCTAGCTGTGAGCAGTTACTTGTATTTGTTGTATCTTCTCACTCCCAACAAAGATTCTACAAGTTGTTTTAATAGATATAATCTTGTTTGGTATGTTTAAGGATCCAAAGTCTACTTTGAGAGAATTAAGGACAAATGCCTTCAAACTGCCTTGAAGATACTTTTGGAGCACTAAATGCTTGCTAAACATTCAGTGATTCAAAGTACACTTATTATCAAAGAATGCCTAAATTATATAATCTTGAGATTTGTCTGCTTACAGGCAGCCACAAGGCAGGGCACCCAAAAGAACCCAATTAAAACAAAATAGAGACCAACCCCCAATGCACAGAGAAAGAGGGAAAGAAACACAAATCATGCAAACATTTGAAGCCAGCAACATTAACAGTATTCCGAACCAAATTGTGTCCTTGGATGAAATCCCCAGAGAGGCCTGGAGTAGGTCCAAAGCCTTGTTATCAGTACATCATGTTAGTGGGGCAAATCGCTGCAAAACTTGCAGACTCAGAGCAAAGCAGCCACCGGGGGCTGTCCCACAGCCTCAGCATCATGGAGAGAGGAGTAAACATCGAGGGAGAGCAAGGGAAAGCAACCCGATTCTCGGCACCCTGCCTTTCCAGTCTGTGTGGGCCAGCGTTGACTAAACAGTGCGATTGTATCTTGCATTATGACTGGGGCTCTGATGCAGCAGATCACTCCGGGCCTAGAACATGCCATCTATTGTAAATCTCATGATAAATCTGCAGTTACCCAAACAAAATTACAAAATTGAGACATCCTTACCCAAAGAAAGTGACAGTGTGAGTTAAACACTGACCTGTTACTTGCTAGTAGCCGCTTCTACTACTTCCTCTCTGACTACTTTTTCCATTTAACCATCATCTTCTGTAGGGAAAAACTTGCCCCCTTGGCAGCCCTTTAACTTCTCTGCTTTCACCGTAAAGCTATGCATTCTAGTTTTAGATTCTGCCACTAAGAAAAAGGCTCCTTTTATGCTATGTCTGCCCTCATAATTTTGTAAAACCTGTGAGATAAATCATTCTTTCTTTATCAATTTTTAAATTGAGTTTCGAGTAGATAAACATAACAATGATAATGATACAAAGAGATCGGGATTACATTAATAATGGTTAACGTATACAGATGTGAGATAAATCATTCAAAGCGCAACACCCTCTGAGGACAAACAGCTGGCTTGAGTGCTTCGTCATGCAGTTTTAAATACTCACGCCGTCTGCCGCTAGAGCTGCCATGTAACACCTTCAAAATCCATTTCAACAAGTTGCCGAACCTCCTTCAAACATTGCTAACGTAGAAAGGCAGAGAAAGTGATGTGGAATGTGAAGCTCTTGAAGAGATCAGCGGAAAATGCATTCATTCTTTGAAGGTGTACTTTTACCAGAAATCAACAAAGCTATTGCAGGTCCTGGTGTAATAACACAGAAGCTGGAATAGGTCATTCAATAAGGTTGTGGGTTCTATGTACTCTGACTGATTCTCTACAATTCCCTTGGATAGAGAAATCCAAAGACTTTCTACCTACGTGGTGAAGAAAATTCCTTTCATCTCTGCAGAGTGTTCCATCCCTAATTCTGAACATTCAAGCTGGTTATTGTCATTCTTCAGTACAAGTGTAAAAGAGAACAAAATGATTGATACTCCGGATCCGATGAAGCAGAACGAAGAACACAAAGATAAAGAACACAATAATAAAACCCACAATGAATCTAAAAATAATAGCAATCCTACAAGACACAATGCAGGGGAATCTGAATGTTAGATAAGTCAGATAGAAAAATGAAAAAATGACTCTTGGCAGGAAGATCTCAGTCGTGAAAGCACACAGTAGGGTAGTGACTGTGTCAGCGAAGGTGTGGAGTGTAAGTGTAAAGTCGCAGTGCATGGGGGCTGGATGAAGGCTGCTGAGAGGCTGTGGAGAGAGAGTGAATGATGTGCATGTAGTGGAACCTACTGGAAATTTTGAAAGCCCTTTTTTTTTCTAGATTTCTCAGAGATTTACCACACTCTGTTTACATGGTCAGGTATCTTATTGTGTTCCAGCTGAGTTAACAGTTCCAATAAATTCCCTGATAATCTGCAGCCCAGTGCTCTTTATGATTTAGCCATGGAAATAGTGACTGCATTCATTGCCATTTTCAGATTAAAACTCTACTGATAATGGTACAATATCTGTCAGTTGGAGGGTGGCAAATGGGACTGAAGTATTTAAGGAAGGACGGAATGAGAAAATGGGGAACTACAGATTAGTTAACCTAACCTTATTGGTAGGGAATATGCCTGAGCCTATTATTAAAGGATGTTATTACATGGCATTTAGAAAATATCAGACAGAACATATAAGGATTTATGAAAGGGAATGTTTGTCAAATTATTAGTTTCTTTTGAAGATGTAATACACTTCAAAATGCCTTGGCAAAGTAGCCAGCATATTCTAGCAACCCAGCCACCCCAATCTTTCCCACTTCTCCATGGAATGGACAGTTTAAATTGCCCACGAACAAACTTTTTAACAGTATCTTGTTATACATTACTATAATAATAGAAAAGTGAAGGGCAGACCAATGATGTATTTGGATTTTAAGTCTTCGAAGGGTGTAAAGGATATGGAATCGAAGCTAGTGCATGTTGTTTGAAAATTGGCTGAAATAGAAGAGTACAGAATAGAAACAGGCCTTTTGGCTCATGATACCTGTGCTGAACATGATACCAGTCTAAACTAAATCTTTTCTGTCTGTACTTCATCATAAAGTTTCTGGTTAATAGGTAGGACATTTAGATCTGTGGTGAGGGGAAGTTTCTTCATTCTAATGCAGATGAACCAGTGGAATTCAACTGCTTGAACTTGCAAACTGTGATTTGAGTATCCTGTGGAGAAAGGATGAGGATATAAGGAGGAATGTAATTGATTTCTCCTCCCACCTATATCCTCTTCCTGACCCTAGCACAGCCCCTTGTCAAGATGGAGCAACATTCCTTGTCTTTTCTCTGTTTATCTGTGAGCTCATCCACTTGCTAATCTAAAGGAAAAAACATCAGTTATTTAACTGGCAGCCACATGCTTTTATCTGTGCTTGTGTAAGGGAAGGTTGGTCTTTGGTAGGAATACAGCACTTCAGATCTTTCCTGAAATTGAGATTTCCTACCCTTTTTCACTTAACAGAAATTATTTGTATTGTGATCGTACGGTGCATTCTGAGATGAAGTATTTGGGCTTGCATTTGATGTGATGGATTCATGCAAATTGATTGTATGAGATTGTTTCTATCTATCCTTCCTCCTGGTAATCCAAAACATAGTTCAACACTATCTTGGTTTGAAAGTAAAAATGGAATTTATTTTTAAAGCTGAGGCATTGATAAAACATCAACCCATTGGTCTTGTAAAACCAACTGATGCACCATCAATAACTCTCGGAGACGGGAGGCGAACGATAGGCTTTTATTAACAGCAAAAGTGACCACAACATCTCGGAGACTGAGGGAGGAGCAGTGCCTCCAATCGCCTTTATACAGGGGTCTGTGGGAGAAGCCATAGGAGCAGTCAGCAGAGGGGTGTGTCCAGACAGGTATACACGTAGATTACCACACCAACACAATTCCTTTTGAAGTATTTGCAAATTGTACTGGAAGTGATCATTTCTGTCATACCCAAGATAGTGATACCTTCAATAGTCTGTTACATTCAATCTTTCTGCCCTCACTACTTATAGCATGCACTATAATGAGGTAGGATCAGATAACACAGTAACAATGCAGAGTAAAGTGCAGTGCAGGTAAATGATAAAGTGCAAGATCATGGTGAGGGAGATTGAGGTCAAGAGTCCACTTTATCGAACAAGATGTCCCATTTCCATGCAGAAAAACTTTTTCACACAGAGTGGTGGATATGTGGAATGCTCTGCCCCAGAAGGCAGTGGAGGCCAAGTCTCTGGATGCATTTAAGAGAGAGTTAGATACAGCTCTTATAGACAGCGGGGTCAAGGGATATGGGGAGAGGGCAGGAACGGGGTACTGATTGTATATGATCAGCCATGATCACAGTGAATGGTGGTGCTGGCTAGAAGGGCCGAATGGCCTAATCCTGCACCTATTGTCTATTAAGTGCCTGACAACAGTGGGATCCAAGCTGTTCTTGAGCCTGGTGGTAAGTGCTTTCAGGCTTTTGTATCTTCAGCCTTCCGAGAGTGGAGAATGGAAAACGTCCGGGGGGTTGCAGGGGTCTTTGATTAAGCTGGCTTTACTGAGGCAGCAAGAAGTGTAGACAGAGTCCATAGAGGGGAAGCTGGTTCCCGTGATGTGTTCAGCTGTGCCCACCAGTCTCTGCAGTTACTTGTGGTCACAGGCAAAACAGTTGCTGGATGTTATGCATCCAGACAAAATGCTTTCTGTGATGCATCGATAAAAGTTGACCTTGATAAGAATCAGCCTTGTACCTCATGCCTACTTCTCACCAACTTCAGATACCGATGCCCGAGAAGAACAGAATAAGCTGTCCCAATGACAATCATCAGTTGCACTCTTATCTACTATGATGAAGTGCTTTGAGAGGTTGGTCATGGTCAGAATCACTTCTGCCTAAGCAAGGACCTGGACCCTCTGCAACTTGCCTATTGCTGTAATAGGTTTACAGCAGGTTCACTGGCTCTCCACTCGGCCCTGGATCACCTGGATAAAAGCAATACTTGCATCATGTTGCTTTTTATTGATTACAACTCAGTGTTCAACACGATTGCACCCTCAGTTCTAATTAACAAGCTCCAAAACCTGGCCCTCTGTTCTTCTCCCTGCAACTGGATCCTTGACTTCTTCACAGTCTGTGCAAATAGCAAATAATATCTCTTCCTCACTGACAATTAACACTGGTGCACCTCAGGGATGTGTGCTTAGCCTACTACTCTACTCTTTCTGCACCCACGACAGTGTGGCTAGGCGCAGTTCAAATGCCATCTATAAATTTGGTGATGACACAACCGTTGTTGGCAGAATTTCAGATGGTGATGAGGAACCATACAGGAGGGAGGTAGATCAGCTGGTTGAGTGGTGTTGCAACAACAACCTTGACCTCATTGCAGGTAAGACCAAGGAATTGATTGTGGACCTGGAAGGAGAAGTTGAGGGAACACCCACCAGTCCTTTATCAAGGGGTCAGCAGTAGAAAGGGTGAGCAGTTTCAAGTTACTGGGTAACTCTGATGATCCATCCTGGGCCCAAAATATTAATGCAAATATAAATAAGGCATGACAGTGACAATATTTCATTAGGAGTTTGAGGAGACTGGGAATGGCACCCAAGAATCTTGCAAATTTCTACAGATGCATCATAAAGAGCATTCTAACTGGTTGTATCACTGTCTGGTAGAGAGAGGCAAAGTGCACAGGATTGGAAAAAGCTGCCAAAAGTGGCAAACTAAATCTAGTTCGATCGTGTGCACTGGCCTCCCCAACATTGAGGTCATCATCGTAAGGCAAAGACTTAAAAAGGCAACATTCATCATTTGGGACCCCTATCACCAAGAACCTGCCCTCTTCTCATTGCTACCATCAAGAAGGAGGCACAGGAGCCTGAAGACACATACTCAATGTTTCAGGAGCAGCTTCTTCCCTTCTGTCATCAGATTTCCAAACGGACAATGAACCCATTTGTAGTATGCTACTTCAATATTTTTATCTTTTTTCTGCTCTTTTTGCACTACTGTTTGATTTAATTTAAAAATATATGTTATTGTAATTTATAGTTTTATTATGTACTGCAAAACAACAGATGTCACAACATAATATACCAGTGATATTAAAGCTGATTCTGATTCAGTTGGAACCGCCAGCTCGAGCCATCACACCCACATTCACCATCCATTACTACTTGCCTCTGCGTTCCCTCGACCCACCCTGGGTCAGGGTAGAAGGAGCAAGCTCAGTTTCTTTTCTTGGCTCCTTCCACCATGACCCAGGCACGTGTCTGATATCACTTCCCTTCTGTCAAGATCACTGCGTCAGCATGAGAATCAGAATCAGGTTTAATATTGGCAGTGTGTGTCAGGAAATTTGTTGTCGCTGTAGCAGCAGTTCATTGCAATTATATAAAAATAGAGAATCAAACTGAACTCCAGCCAGTGTATGTGTTGTGTGTGTATGTGTATAATAGTTGAAGTAGTGCAAAAATAGAAGTAGTGAGTTAGTGTTCATGGGTTCAACGTCCATTCAGAAACTGGATGGCAGAGGGGATGAGGCTGTTCACTGATCATTGAGCATGTACCTTTTAGACCCCTGCACCTCATTCCTGATGGCAGCAACGAGCAGGGCATGTCTTTGGTGATGGGGGTCCTTGATGATGGATGCCTCCTTTCTGAGGCACTGCTCCTTGTAGATGTCCCGGATGCTGAGGAGGATAATATCCATGATGGAGCTGATTACATTTACAGCTCTGTGCAGCTTATTTTGATCCTGTGCAGTAGCACCCCTCCATCCCATACCGGACGGTGATGCACCTAGTTAGAATGCTCTCCACGACGCATCTGTAGAAATTCCAAATCTCCTCAAATGAAATCTATCTGCTGTTCTGCCTTGTGTGATTTAATTCCCAAGCCATATTTTACTGGAGATTATCTGAAGGTAATGTTCAAAATTCTGAAAAGCTTTTTCTTAATTAGGAGATACCACTTGCCTTCTTCATAGCTGCATCAATATGCTGGGTCCAGGACAGATTCTTGGAGATATTGACACCCAAGAACTTGAAATTGCTCACTTTCCACTTCTGATCCTTGTATGAGGACTGGCGTGTGCTCCCTTGTTTTGCCCTTTCTGAAGTTCACAATTAGTTCTTTGGACTTACTGACATTGAGTGCAAGGTTGTTGCTGTGACACCAGTCAATTAGCTGATATATCTCATTCCTGTACACCCTCTTGTCACCATCTGAAATCCTGCCAACAATAGTTGTGTCACCGGCAAATTTACAGATGGCCTTTGAGCTGTGCCTAGCCACACAGTCATGGATGTAGAGAGAGTAGAATAATACACTAAGTACGCATCCCTCAGGTGCACCAGCATTGATTGTCAGTGAACTGAAGATGTTATTTCCAATCTGCACAGATACACAAGCCAGGACTTTTTTTCTTTGTAACGAAGGAGGATGAAAGTTGACTTGATAGAGGTGTACTGGATGGTAAGAGGCACAGATCGAATTGGACAGCCAGAGACCTTTCTCAAGGCAGAACGGGCTAATAACAGGGGGCATACTTTTAATCTTTTAGGAAGAAAGTATAGGGGGTTATCAGAGATAGGTTTTTTGAACAGAGAATGGTAAGTGTGTGGAACACATTGCCAGAGGTGATGGTAGCGATGGATACATTAGGGACATTTAAAAGATTCTTAGATATTCATATGAATGAAAGAAAACTGGAAGACTGTATGAGAGAGAAAGGTTCTTTTGATGTTGGAATAGGTTAAAAGACCTGTACTGTGGTGTACTGTACTATGTTCTATCTTCTATGTTTTTCATAAATTTTTGACCCGCGCAAGTATGATTTTAGAGTAGTCCATGAGACCATGAGGCAGAAAAACAGAATTAGGCCACTTGGTCCATCAAGTCAACCTTGCAATTCCATCATGACTGGTTTATTAACTCTCTCAATCCCATTCTTCCTTCTCTTTGTAAGCTTTGATGTCTCAACTAACGAACCTATGAATCTCTGCTTTGAATATACTCAATGACTTGGCCTCGCAGCCATCCATGGCAGTGAATTACACAGATTAACCACCCACTGGCTAAAGAACTTCTTCGTCATGTCTGTACTCAATGGATGTCCCTCTATTCTGAGGCTGTGCCCTCTGGTCCTAGACTCAACCACTATAGGAAACCTCCTCTCCACATCTACTCTGTCTAAGCCTTTCAATAAGTTTCAATGAGATTCTCCCTCATTCTCCTAAACTCGAGTAAGTGCTGGGCCAGAGCCATTAACCACTCCTCATACTTAATGCTGGAATCATTCTTGTGAACCTCCTCAAAAACCCTCTCCAATGCCGGCATATCTTTTCTAAGATGAAGGGCCCAAAACTGTTCACAATACTGCAAGTGTGACAAAATTGCTCTTGTATTCTATTCCTCTCAAATCTAATCCTAACATTGTATTTCCCCTCCTTACCACCGACTTAACCTGCAAGTTAACCTTTAGGGACTCCCAAGTCCATTTGCACCTCTGATTTTTGAATTTTCTCTGTTTAAGAAATAGTCTATACCTTTGTTCCTTCTACCAAAGTGCATGACCATACTTTCCTTCACAATATTACATCTGACATATCTTCGTCCATTCTCCCAGTCTGTCGAAGTCCCTCTATTTTTGTAGCATCTGCAAACTTGGCTATAAAGCTATCAATTCTGTCATCCAAATCATTGACATATAACTTGAAAAGAAGTAGCCTCAATACTGACCCCTGTGGACCATCACTTATCACAGGCAGCAACAAGAATAGGTCCCCTTTAATCCCACTCCTTGCTTCCTGCCAATCTTCCATCCATGCTAGTATCTTTCCTGTAATAAAATGAGCTCTTGTCTTGTCAAGTGGCTTCATGTGTGGCAGTTTGTCAAACACCTTCTGAAATTTTAAAGAGGATCTACTGACTCTTCCTTGTCTATTCTGCCTGTTATTTCCTCAAAGAATTCCAACAGGTTTCAGGCAAGATTTCCCCTTACGGAAGCCACGCTGACTTCGGCCTACTTCATCATGCACCTCCAAGTACCCCAGAATCTCATCCTTAATAATTGGCTCCAACATCTTCCCAACCACTGAAGACAGGCTAAGTGACCTATAATTTTCTTTCTTCTGCCTACTTCCCTTCTTAAATAATTTTATTGAATGTTGGCCTTAACTTGAGCTTCAGTCAATGGTAAATAGCTGACACTCACAGAACCATAATTTGATTTAGGACTGTTCTCCTTTGTGAGACTGAACAGCTGAGCAATTGTGCAGAGACATCTGTTAATGTAGAGGTGAGTGGCCAGTAACCGGGCAGGTCACTGTCCGTCTAAGATCTCACAGTTTCCACTGCACATTAGACTTGGGGAAAAATAAAGAGTCTGTGTACTTCTTGGGGTAAAATTTAAATCAAAAACTGCATTTTCATTATGTTTGTTTGTTGCTCTCTGTACTACTGATCTTTACCCTTTGAGAATGAACACAGATCAAATGGCAGAGAGCCAGCAACTATGGATCTACAGTGATGTGTAAAAGTTAGTTGATGTGATGAAAGCCCTCGTGCTTGAACCCACTGGAATGCAAGTGTCTGGTTTGAATCAAGTCATTGATTGGAACCACAGGCAGTTCCAATATTTTCTTAAATCATGGATGGTTTAAGTCTCAAATGAGACTAAGCTAGTGATATTATCACCTGTAAATTGGAGGGATGCTGCTTCAGACCCCATTCCAAAGTTTTGCCCACAAAAACTTGCCCTTCATGTGATGGTAAACTGAGTGGTGGAAGATGATCATAGAAGATCCCAAGCACCATCTTTAATAGGAGGAGGGGGAATTATCCACAGTGTCCTTGGGACAAATTATTTGGACTTTAATACATTGCTATTTCTTGATTCCTACTGCGCCAAAACTAGCTGCTGTCTTTCCTGCATCGCAAGCATGACTGGGGACAGCGCAAGAGAAGTAACAAAGTTGTTTCTATGACCTACTCTTGCTAGTATCAGCTCATGAAGATGAAGAAGGTCACCATTTCAACTTGATGACAGCCAGAGTCTTAATTCAAGCAAGAACAAGAGAAGAGGAAGAACTTCTTGAAGTGTGGTTCTTCACAGAAGGATCCATTAACAAACCCACTGACATAGACCTCGTATATGAAACCTTATGATCTCAACAATCAACGAATCGCCAGTAATCTCGGGATCTGGACAGCAAAGCAAACACTTCCAACAGACCTTCCGTGAAGTTAGCCAATCAGAATCTTCTACTGCTAAACTGTTCAGTGTTTAGAACCAGCCAACCAGAACATGACATCTAATCAATTCCATTCAGGCCCCAGAGGAGTATGTAAGCGGGTATTCTGAGGAGACAACACCTTCAACTGCGTACTGATGATGGCTTCTTGATTGGAGGTGAAACGCCTGCAAGTCCAACGAACAACTTCCAAGCAGCAGTATTTCATTCCTGGCTCCATCACAGCACGAGGTTAGCGGGTCAACATTCAGAATCAGATTTAAGATCACTGATATGTTATGAAACTCGTTGTTTTGTGGCAGCAGTATCATGCAATACATAAATTTCAAATTTAATAAGAAATATATACTGTATAAAAATTAATTAAATAGTGCAAAAAGAGCAAAAGATTTTGAGGTAGTGTTCATTTTCCATTCAGAAATCTGATTGCTGAAGGGAAGGTGGTAAAGATCTTCATAAGGTTGCTCCTAAAAGCCTCCTTGTGAAAATTTTATGTCCCACTGAGCATTGACAATCCCTAGCCCACGACTTCTCAGAGTGGTGGAGGGAATACCCGCAATGCGATTGAAAAGCTTGAATCTTAGTATTGGGAGCACTCAGAAGCCTGGTATAAATACATATCTCGCAAATTAACTGCCTGCTTGTCCCATCAGGTCCTCCTCCACCTGTCTCTGCAGATCTGACGTTGATGTATCAGCCACTGCAGAACACACAGAAGTGGTGTTGAAGCAAGTCATTCTGGGTCCCGAGGGACAGGGTGAAATGAAAACAACTGAGTGCATTTCAGAATAATTTGACTGGCTGTAAAGCCCTTTACAGTTGCACTGAATGGTAGATAAATGCATGATATATCAGAGCAAATCTTTATTTTCTCGCATTTCCCTGAATGAACAAAGGACTCAATGTAATCTCTCGACGACTAACGTAATTAGCAATTGGAATGGTGACCAGGGACTGAAAATGAATTCAGTTGTTAGCAGATCACTTGCAAACTTAATGTGCTAATGTGTGAAATGCCTGCCACTGTATATTTCTCTTGTTGTAAAAGGTGACAGCACATTTTATCGCCTGGGACTATAGGAAAATATGAATCTAATGAAGTGTCATTTTGATAAAAATCGCATTGCTTCAGATCTAAGGTCACTCCGTTGATGATGGGGTGACCCAGTAATCCCATAGGACTATATGCATGATGAAAAGGAATGGTAAAAGTAATGAGACAGAGTGAAATGATGGAGTTTACTTAAAATGAATGGTGGAACTAGGAATATTGACTTTAAAGAGTTTTGTTTCTGAATCCAACTTGCTGAATGGGAGTTATAGCTGTAACCCATTTTCATTCCCGGTTGGAAGTTGGTTGGACTGGAGGAGCGTTTTGCTGATTACCAACCCAGACAGTATTCTGGTGGTGAAGCCCATTTCTCGCCCTACTACTGTGAGCTAGAATCTCCTGGCTTGTTGCATTATGACCAATCATTTAACTCTGCTGAGAAGTTCTGGCACAAATGGATGGTAGAGTGATGGGATGTCACCACCTCACCAGTGAGATCCTGATATTTTCCAGGGTTGCTGGCTTGCTTTGGGACTTGGGTATGAAGGTAGGAAAGTAGAGGTATCGGGTGGATTGGCCATAGTGAATTTTGTAAGTATTTTCTCCTAGTATAAATGTTTGCCCTAAATTCCTAGCCAACAGGGCAGAGCTAGTTTGGACAAACACATGTTGATACATGTAGATGGCCTGTTTTCATGCTGTAATTGTTATATGGTTATATAGAAAATGGCTCTAATATTTAAAAAATATCTTTTACCTATTTTGTCTTAAGTGATCGATGTAGAAATCTTGATGAAATTTCTCAGTTGTATCCCTGTTTGGAGTAGGAATAGTGGCATAAGACCCCTCACATCTTGGAAGGACCTGGCTGAGAGATGTCATCAAGGGCTTCCATGTCAATCTGCTGAGAAACAAAGGAAATGGCAAAATAGATGAGTGCAATGGACAAATGGAGATCTGTGATATTGATATGGGGGGAACAGAAATGTGTTGAAGGACGCTGTTCATTTATTGTCAATGCCTCCTATTAACCCGCTGATTCTGTTTCTTTTTCTCCGCTTCCAAGCAAAAAAAAAAGAAAATATTGGCGGGTAAAAGAAGAACAAATTTGTTTTAGTCCATCAGTGTAGTTGTAGAAATCTATTATCTTTAAACGAAATTTGAAGGCAGATGGTGCAGGATCAGATTGCAAGGAGTTGATGAATTGAGTGAATTGGTTCATTGCACACATCATTACCCATGGAATGGTGATCCTGTTTCAACGTGCAATTGCAACGCATATGAAAAACCAGCTATATATTTTGTACAAATTATATTACTTCATTCACATTTGCTCGTGACATTTTAGAATCCATATAGTTCCATGAAACCATATTACGAAACTACTTTTTGTATTACCATTTTACTGATTGTAATGTTTGTTAACTATTTACTGATTAATGATAAATATTCAGCTGAAATTTTAGATGCAGATACTATTACAAATCACTCAGTCTAGCTAGTAGGATGAGCTTCTAACCATCCCTGCCTGGCTTTAGTACAACGAGAAGTAGGACACTCTCTTATTCTGTAGGTCAACTTGGTTCCAGAGTGACTTTCAATCCTTCATTGCTTTGGACAATATTTTTTGACTTGTTTAGCAGAACAATATTCAATTGCTTCAGTCGGAAGTTTTCAACGGTAATGTATGGGGAAAATGTATGAACCTTCTGAGAAACATACTCAAAATGCAGAAGGAGTTCAACAGGTCAGGCAGCATCTATAGAGAGAAATAAACAGTTGATGTTTTGGGACAAAACCCTTCTTCAGTAACTGATGACGGACCTTAGCACAAAATGTTAACTGTTTATGCTCTCTGAGCTGCTAGTTTCCTCCTGCATTTTGTGTGTGTTGCTCAAGATTCCCAGCATTCCCAAGTGGGTCACTGAAGCATTCATAAGAAGTGACAATGGCTTGTTAAAATTGTACAAGGCATTGGTGAGGCCGAATTTGTATTGTGTACAGTTCTGGTCACCGAATTATAGGAAAGATGTCAACAAAATAGAGAGAGTACAGAGAAGATTTACTAGAATGTTACCTGGGTTTCAGCACCTAAGTTACAGAGAAAGGTTGAACATGTTAGGTCTTTATTCTTTGGAGCGTAGAAGGTTGAGAGGGGACTTGAAAGAGGTATTTAAAATTATGAGGGGGATAGATAGAGTTGATGTGGATAGGCTTTTTCCATTGAGAATAGGGGAGATTCAAACAAGAGGACATGAGTTGAGAGTTAGGGGGCAAAAGTTTAAGGGTAACACGAGGGGCAACTTTACTCAGAGAGTGGTAGCTGTGTGGAACGAGCTTCCAGTAGAAGTGGTAAAGGCAGGTTCGGTATTGTCATTTAAAGTAAAATTGGATAGGTATTTGGACAGGAAAGGAATGGAGGGTTATGGGCTGAGTGCAGGTAGGTGGGACTAGGTGAGAGTAAGTGTTTGGCATGGACTAGAAGGGCCGAGATAGCCGTTTTCCATGCTGTAATTGTTATATGGTTATAAGAGCCTAAGATACCACATAGTAGTTAAATATGAGTAGGAGAAGTAAATGCAGTAGCACTAAAATAGAAGTGTACTGGAATCAGAATCAGGTTTATTATCACCGACGTGATGTGAAATTTGTTAACAGCAGCAGCAGTTCAATGCAATATATAATGTAAAAGAAAAAAATAAGTAAATCAATTACTGTATATGTACATTGAATAGATCAAAAAATGTACAAAAACAAATAATATATTAAAAAAGTGAGGTAGTGTTCACGGGATCAATGTCCATTTAGGAATCGGATTGCAGAGGGGAAGAAGCTGTTCCTGAATCGCTGAGTGTGTGCCTTCAGGCTTCTGTACCTCCTTCCTGATGGTAACAATGAGAAGAGGGCATGCCCCGGGTTCTGGAGGTGTTTGATAATGGACACTGCCTTTTGGAGAAACCACTCCTTGAAGATATCATGGGTACTTTGTAGGCTATAACCCAACATGGAGCTGACTAAATTTATGACCCTCTGCAGCTTCTTTCGGTCCTGTGCAGTAGCCCCTCCATATCAGACAGTGACACAACCTGTCAGAATGCTCTTCATGGTGCATTTATAGCAACCTGAGGAAAATTTCTCGAACTCCAGGAATCAATTTTGATGTAATTAGATGATTGGACAATCCTGCATTTAATAAGGATATACAGATACAGCAGTGCATTACTGATAACAATTCATGCAGTACTTTTTTTGGGGGTGGGGGCAGATAGAAAATTAAACCAGGAGAGGGCAGGAAGAATGTTCCAGAACAGAGAGACTGCGGGGTTCAAGTGTTTTTTCCCTGAAAGTAGTGGCAAGGCATTGAGTACAAGCATTGGAACATTATGTTATGGTAGTTCATTACATTGGTGAGACCACCCTTGTGGGTAGTTTTGGTTGCTAGATGACAGGAAAGATGTGATTCAGCTGGTGGGGTGCAAAAGAATGTTGCTGTGGCTGGAGAGCTTGAGTTATGATGTGATCCTAAATAGGATGAGTCTGTTTCCCCTGGGGTAAAGGAAGCTGATGTGTGACCTTACAGAGGCTTATAAAATCATGAGGGCCATAATTAAGGTGGATGGACTCAGTATTTTCCCTTGGGTAAGGGAATCAAAAGCTAGATGGTTTAGGTTTAATGAGAGAGGAGAAAGATTTAAAAGGGACTCGAGGGGCAAGGCTTTCACTCAGAGAGTGAGGGGTATATGGGAAGAACTGCCAGAAGAAGTGGTACATGTGGATACTATTTAAACATTTGGACTTGTACATGGATGGGAAGGTTTTAACAGATTGGGGGCCAAACACAACCAAATGGGACTAGCTCAGGTAGGTATCTTTAAGTTAACTATAGGAATCTCTAACAGGCTATTGTTATGCAGGCAATACTGATTCCCTAACACAAAGTACACTGCAGATGCTGGGGTCAAAGCAACATGTACAACAAGCTGGAGGAACTCAGCAGGACCTGCTGAATACTAATTCCTTATTAGTTTACACAACTAGTTGTGTCTTGGAGAGAAAAGGGGTAAAATAACAAAATACTCCCGTGTCTCTCCCTCTCTTGTCTTTCTGTCTTTTTCTGTATCTGTATGTCTGTTTCTCTCTCTCTCTGACTGTATGCCTGTGTCTCTCTGACTTTGTCTGTGTGTGTGTGTCTCTTTCTCCACTCACACTGTACCTTTGACTCCCTCTCAAATTTTGTCTTTTTTTTTACTAACTACTCAGCATATACTCTTATCAGTTCCTCCATTACTTTTCTTCCTCACACCATTTGTCTCAATAGGTTATATGACACCAACACACATTATTTGAAATCAGAGGTCAGATTGACAAACTGGAAGATGATAAATCAAAAGGCTGACTAACGGCTGCTGTTACAGCATTAACCAGTCCACTGAGACAGCATTTAGTTATCCAAACAATTACCAAGGACTCATTTTATATTTGGACAACCAGTCATAATGCCTAAAATAAATTTACTGTAATTGTTGGTGTCTGCAGTCAACTTGGCTTTAGATGTTGACTGGAAATATTGTTTTGGGAAGTTGAAGAGCACTTGGGAATCTATTTTGCCAAGTGCTATTTCAATTGATGCTTAGTCACGTGCTTGATACAAGGTGAAATATTTGTCCTTTCCTGGCCTGTTCATTCCAGAGCTCAAAACTAAGGACCCTTCTGGAAATATTTCTTGTGAAGCGTTTAAATGGCTTACTGATATTTTCTATTTTTCCACCAGAACGACTATTCAGAATGAATTTCATCACCATATGTTGATGCTTAGATTTATAACCCAGAGAGGTCCAAACCTTCGTGATAAGATGGAATGAAATTTGTTGAGCAGGTACTTGAACTATTTTTTATCCAAGAAACTGGAAGAAGGTTTAGTTGCTTTACGTTTCTTCTATTTTACAATCAATTTTTAAATGATTCTGTTTTTATTTATTATTGAACTTGCTTACATTTTGAAAGCATTGGTTAGTTTTTACTAGTTTTTGTTCCTAATGTTTGTTTAATGTTTCTACATGTTAGAGTTGGTTAGATCCTCTCTGTGCCCTGGGGTGCACTGGGCTGCAACCTTGCCTCTTCTTGACCTACCTAGTGAAAGCGGCAGTGGCTGTGCCTCTGGAACTGAGTCTGGCCCTGTGGCTCAGAAGGGCAGGAAACTGAAAAGGAAATACAGATGGTAGTTTACCTCCCAGGAGCCAGGGTCCACAATGTTTCTGAAAGCAACCCCAATATCCTGAAAAGGGAGGGGGAGCAGCTGGAAGTCATGGTACATATTGGTACCAAAGACGTAGGTAGAAGAAGGGTGTAAGTCCAGAAAACGGAATACAGGGAGTTAGGAAGGAAGCTGAGAAGGAGGACCTCAAGGGTATAATCTTGGGATTACTGCCTGTGCCACGTGACAATGAGTATAGGAATAGAGTGAGATAGTGGATAAATGAGAGGCTGAAGAATTGAAGCAGGGGGCAGGGATTCAGATTTGTGGATCATTGAGACCTTTTCTGGGGTAGGTGTGACTTGTACAAAAGGAATGGGTTGCACTTGAATCAGAGGAGAACCAATGCCCTTGTGGGCAGATTTTCTGGAGCTGTTGGGAGTGGTTAAAACTGATATGAGAGGGGGATGGGAACCAGTATGATAGAGCTGAGGATGAGCCAGCAGGTTTACAAGTAGACAAAGTAATATGAATGTAAGGAAGGACAAGCTAATGATTGGGTACAACTGCAGACAGAGCAAAGAGTTAAATTGTACCACAGAGGCAAAATTTATAAGGGCAAAGAATGCAGGACTGAAAGTGCTGTATTTAAATGCATGTAGCATTCGGAATAAGGTGAATGAACTTGTGGTGCAATTAGAGATTGGTCGGTATGACAATGTGGTCATCACTGAGACGTGGCCGAGAAAAGGCCATAGTTGGGAGTTTAACATCAAAAGATAAACTTTGTATCGAAAGGACAGGCAGGAAGGCATAGGTGGTGGTGTGGCTCTGTTGATAAGGGATGAAATGATATCTTTAGAAAGGAGTGACATTGGGTCAGAGAATGTTGAACCTTTGTGGTTGGAGTTAAGAAACTGCAAGGTAAAACACGACACTTGGAATCATATATAGGCCTCCAAATAGTAATCAGGATATGTGGTGGAGATTGCAAAGGGAGCTGGAAAGAGCATGTAATAAGGGTAATGACACAATTGTAATAGGGGACTTCAATATGCAAGAGGATTGGGAAAACAAAGTTGGTATCAGATTGCAAGAAAGGGAATTTGTTGAATACCTATCAGATGGTTTTTTAGAGCAGCTTGTGATTGAGGCTACTAAGGAGAAAGCTATTTTAGATAGGGTGTTGTGTAATAACCCAGATCTTATTAGTTAACTTAATGTTAAGGAACCCTTAGAAGGCAGTCATAATATGATTGAATTTGTACTTCAATTTGAGAGGGAGAAGCATAGGTCACTTATATGAGTATCGCAATGGAATAAGGGAATTACAGAGACATGAAAGGGGAGCTTGCCCAGCTGGAGTGGAGGGGGATACTGGCGGGGATGATGGGAATGAGAGCAGAGATGGCTGAAGTTTCTGGGAACAGTCCACAATACACAGCATAGATATATGCCACAGAAAGAGTTGTCAAATGGCGGGGGTATGCAACCAAGGCTGACAAGGGTAGTTAAGGACTGCATAAAAGCCAAGGAAAGCATATATAACGTAGCAAAAGCGAGTGGGAAGTTGGCTGATTTTAAAATCCAATTAAAGGCACCTAAAGCTATAAGAAGAGGAAAGATGAAATATGAGGGCAAATTAGCCAATTATATAAAGCAGGACACTAAAAGCTATTTCAGTTATATAAGGAATGAAAGGGAGGTGAGAGTTGATATTGGATCACTGGAAATGATGCTGGTGAGGTAGTAAAGTGGACAAAGAAATGGCAGATGAACTTGATAAGTACTTTGCTTCAGTCTTTACTGTGGAAGGTACTAGCTGTATGCCAGAGGTCTATGAGTGTCAGGGAGCAGGAGTGAGTGCTATTGCTGTTACAAAGGAAAAAGTGCTAAGTATACTCAAAAGTTAAAATGGATATGTCACCTGAACAGATGGACTACATCCCAGAGTCCTGAGAGAGGTTGCTGAAGAGATAACAGATGCATTGGTCATGATCTTTCAAGAATAACTTGATTCTGTCATGGTCCCAGAAGGGTGGAAAATTGCAAATGTCACTCCATTCTTTAAGGAGGAAGACAAAAGAGGAAACTATAGGCCAGTTAGCCTAACCTCAGTGGTTGGGAAAGTGTTGGAGTCCATTATTAAGGACAGGGTTTCAGGGTATTTGGAGACTAATGATAAATAAGTCAAAGTCAGCATGGTTTCTGTAAAGGGAAATCGTGCCTGAGAAATCTGTTAGAATTCTTTAAGGAAGTAACAAGCAGGGTGGACAAATAAGAGGCAGTGAATGTCATTTATTTGGATTTTCAGAAGGCATTTGATAAGGTGCCTGACATGAGGCTGCTTAACAAGATAAAACCTTATGGTGTTACAGGAAAGATACTGGCATTGATAGAGGAATGGCTGACGGGCAGGAGGCAGTGAGTGGGAATAAAGGGGGGCCTTTTCTGGTTGGCTGCCAGTGACTAGTGGTGTTCCTCAGGGGTCAGTATTGGGACTGCTGCTTTTCACATTGCTTGTCAATGATTTAGATAGTGGATTTAATGGCTTTGTGACAAAATTTGTGGATGATCTGAAGATAGGTAGTACTGTGGAAGTAATGTGATTGCAGCAGGACTTAGACAAATTAGAGGAATGGGCAAAAAGTGGCAGATGAAATAGTGTCAGGCAACATATGATAATGCATTTTGATAAAAGGAATAGCGTAGACTATTACCTAAACAGGGAGAAGGTTCAAACATCAGAGGGGCAGAGGGAATTAGGAGTTTTGGTGGGAAAAACTCCCAGAAGGTTAATTCACAGATTGAGTCTGTAGTAAAGAAGGCAAATGCAATGTTGAAATACATTTCAAGACAAATGTCAGAGACAATGAACTTGATTCTGATTTTGAATCACCAGAGTGGTTTTAGTTTTCATATAGGAGAGACAGTTGGCTAGAAATCTCTTATTTTAGTTTAGAAGAAGGAGAGATGGTCTTATTGAAATGTATAAAATTCTTAAAGAACACAGTGGAGGTGAGGGGGATATTAACTTGGTTAAGGAGTCCAGAATGAGGGTTAGACTATTTAGGACTGAAAGGAGATGAGGCAGATTACTTAATGTAATGGCGCAGGATTCCAGAATGACGAGGATCTGCTCTCAACAAGTCCCATATTAGCAGCAGATCAGTCTGAGTTTTAACTGCAAACAGCTGAGTGACGATCATCCAGCTTGCTTCTGTTTCTTGTTTACTTGAATGTCTGAAGGATAAATGTTTGTTTTGACAGCAGGAAAATACTGCTGAGTTTTGAGGAAGTAGTGATCTTTACATCTTAAGTTCCAGAATTGAGCTTGAACCTTGCCTGTCAATTCTGAACCAAACAGCCATCATTTTTTTTCCAACCTCAGACAATAATTTTCAACCTGATTAGTTATCTGTTTCTCTTTCCGCAGGTGTTGTCTAACCTGCAGAGTATTTTGTTTCTTTTTGTTATGACTGAGTAAAGCTAAGACATAGTTTATTTTCAATGAAAATAGGGGTTTCCTCAAATGAAGTGACATCTACTATACTTTTGACATATGCTCTAAAGTTTAATAAACTAATTTTAAGTTGATCTTCTCATTTATCTACAATAGCTAATATATAATTGATGCACCATCAATAAGTCTCCGAGACGTGAGGCGAGATATTGGCTTTTATTGACTGGAAGAAAGAACAAGCAACAATTGAGCACCATACTACATCCTGGAGACTGAGGGCAGGGCTCAGGCCTCAATCGCCTTTATACCGGGGTCTATGGGAGGAGCCACAGGAGCAGTCAGCAGGAGGACGTGTCCAGACAGGTATATGTAGTTCACCATAATAATGCAGGTGGATTTCTTTTTATGAAGATTAACTTGGTTCTTATCCTCAGGTTACGGAAGCAGCACAAGCACCAGGAAATATCCATCATTTCACAGTCAGTACAAATCCTCCGAGGTCATGTTACAATTACACATCAGCAGCTTAATCTTCTTAACACATTAGCAAGGTTTGTTTACACTTGTACCTCAGTGTCTGGAGGATCTGCATTTCCCAGCTCATTACGAGGCAAGAACTCCTGAAAAAGCTCAAATCGCTTTGTCTTTAATACAAAATATTAAAACCCTGCTTTGTTGAATAATCCCATTGTTGTGTACTTCATATTTCAGTAACATTTGAGTAATATTTGTAAATGTATTGTTTGATCAAGCATTCTTATTTGCTTAAATACTTTATCATGGGTTATATGTAAAAGTACATAAATGGCATACGTCATCACACCACAGTGTGATAAATGCCTGCCTCACTTAAATGAAAACATGAAGTTAAACTTGCATTGTGGACTCTCCATGCTTTCCTTTCAATTAGTT
The DNA here is from genome assembly GCF_030144855.1 of Hypanus sabinus. Classification (NCBI taxonomy): domain Eukaryota; kingdom Metazoa; phylum Chordata; class Chondrichthyes; order Myliobatiformes; family Dasyatidae; genus Hypanus; species Hypanus sabinus. The sequence continues at coordinate 176,738,898 of NC_082707.1, forward strand.
TAATATTTTGAAGCCACAAAACACAGCAACAAGGAAGTTTTAAGTAAATCCAAGACGACTACCCACCTATTGAAGTGCAGCACGAAATGGTTAAGATTAAAAAAAATGAAGCATTTCTTTTCCTTCAGAGAAAAACATTTTCTTCATAAAAAGAATGACTGTTTAAAAAAGGCAGAAAATGGAAGAATTCAGGGTTCATAAACTGATTACTGGCGATACTAATCATTAAAAGCAGAAATGGTTGGCTACATCAGAAAGATTGACGTGTTTGATTACACAAGAGTTCATTGGATGTTGCATACTGAATGGATAGAGCCATATTTTGAAGGAAATGAAAAGCACTTGTCAATATTGCTGAGTGCATTGGGTGGTAAAGCATCCAGATTGCTTAACAGTTTAGCTGTTCCAACCACACCAGCCAAAATGAGCTTTGCCGATATTGTGAAAGTAATGCAGAGATATTCAGAACCAAAAACATTGTTGAATGTAGAACACTTTAGGTGTCATAAAGGAATCAAAATGAAGGGGAGTCCATTTTGGCATATGTGGCTGAATGGAAGAAGTTGTCTGAATATTGTCAGTGTGGTAATGGACTTAATGATGCACTGATCACTTAGTTTGTGAAATCTTGCAAAAAAGCTTTCAAAAATGGCTCCTAACTGAAGCACAAGTCACATTTAAAAGCAGTTGAAATATGCAGACAGACGTAATTGAGTTGCAGTCAGGAATGAAAGTGAACATCAAAATTGTAACATTTGAACAGAACCATGCCTGGCTGAACCATGTAGCTGGGGCTCACATACACTAGAATAGGGGTTGGCAACCTTTTTGCCTCTGTGGGCCAGATCGTGTATTAACGAGCGGACGGTGGGCCAGATAAACGCCATACGAAAACTTGAAATATAGGAATTATCCATTTACATACATCTAGTTATGTTTTGCCTCAAATTAATGAATAACTCATGCTAGAAAACCCCACGGGCCATAGGTTGCCTACCCCTGCACTAGAACAATGCAGATTTCAAGATGAAACTTGAAGAAAATGCACCAGAGTAGGACACGTACAAAGAGCATGTCAGGCAGACAAAAATAAATGGACTGCAGAGGGAAGATAAAACGTGAAGCTGCAATCTCAAACAGAGCACTAATGTATGTTATTGATGAAAAATCTGGTAATACCTAGAGTGGCACAGGAGTGAGTAGGCTTGAGATATACAGTTCAAAAACTAACAATAGACAGGCAGTATGGCTTACATTAGAAGTGAATGACAAATTAATTAAAATGGAAATAAGTGCTAGTTTTACTGCAGAAATGTAACTAAGAACTGGAGAAACGGTAACTCCTGTGGGAATGGCATTCGTGAGAGTGAAGCACAACATCCAACAAGCCACATTGGACTTGCATGTGGTAAAAACAGGAGGGCCAGGATTGTAGGGTCATGATTGACTGAGATAACTACAACTCGGTTGGAGATCTATACACAATTTGCATTCCATTACCTGCTATAGAATAAACAGAAAGTGAACTAAGAAATGTATTGAATGATACTACAACTGTCTCCATGCTGTGCACCATGAATTGTTGCCCAGCAGAGTGCAAACAGATATTGGTGCCAACTTACTTCGTCTGGTTGGAAAGCATACTTGATTATGGAAGGAAGGACCGTGCTGCTCAGAGGACTCATGAAAGTGGTGGTCTGACTACAACAGTTGGCAGCCTAGCTGAGAAAGCTAATGATATGTTAACCAGGCAGTTATTTATGAAATGTGCTTGGTTTTAAGCTGGAAGAGAGTTCAAAGAGCTTTGGGAAAGTTCAAGCATTCTGCTTGCAGGAACATAAAACCAGAACCTGCTCTGTATGCATTAAGGCTATTGTATGAATTTCAAGTGGTAGACAACAAGTTACTTGTAAAAGTAGATGCAAAGACCTAAGGCCAGCTGGATGAATGGAAGGCCAAAAAGAGAGAAGCCAATGGAGAAGATACACCAGATGATGTTGTGGATGAGGAAACCAAGAGGAGAAATCAGATTGTAAAGGGAGCAATAGAAGGATTAATGAGAGAATACTCCAGTGATCTAGAGATTCAGAAGTTTATTTTATTGTCAAAGTACGTATGCATCTTCTCCAGATAGCCATGAAATACAGAAAAACAATGGAAGCTGTTTAAAAAAAAGACATCAAACCCTCCCCACACAAAAAGAAACAAAACTCACAATCCCTAAGCCCTCCAATGCCTCCCTCACGCAAAAATTAACAGTTCGCCCACCCAGAAACTGGCAGCTAGAACATCAAATCCTTAACCCCCAGCACCCTCCCTCACAAAAAACAGCAATAATAACATCAAACCCCCAACCCCCTCTGGCACCCTAAAAAAGTAACAGATTGTCCACAAGGGAAAAACACCAACAAGAACATCAAATCCCAAATCCTCAATCCATGCCTCGCACAAAAACTGACTTATCGCCCAGCTGAAAAATGGCAACAAGGAAAAGAACACAGAAAGCTGAAGGAGACTATATAAATACACCTTCTCAAGTTCAAGATGCTATCCTAAGAAGAAGAAAAAAGAAAGATGAAGATGACATAATTGCTATGGAAATGGAAGAGGGTGAATGAGACCTAATTTCTTGAGAAATTAGCAGAAATTGAGAAGACAGAGATGCACGCAAGCAGCTAGAAGAAGAAAAATGAAGGTGAGAGAAAGGGAAGAAGTTGAAAAGGAGACCAGTGATAGAGAGAAAGAGAAAGGCATCAAAGAGAAGGAATGTGAGAAAGAAGAGAGGGAGAAATAAGGATCATAGTAGATCCAGACAAAAAAGGAAAAGAAAGATGGCTGGAGCAGTCAGAACAACTACACGCTGTCTCGGAGCCACTTCTGCAACCACTACAGAGGAGGCCCCAGAACTTGTGATGCTTTCCATAGCCAAAAGTCTCACCTGCAAAGCAGAGTGCCCTCCTTTGTCAGAGAAGGTATTACCCCACACAAGTAAGAAATCCTCCACAACGATTAAATCTTTGGGCCTGAATGGGACAATTTAAAATTTACTATGCTGTTGATGTCTATATAGTAGTGTATTATATAGTATACCATGTATAAATGCTTTTATCTACACATATGTTGACATACATTCTATATTGAGTTGGAGTTTATAGCTGAGCAAGGAGGAGTGTTGTATTTAATACTTCAGTAATATTGTAAATATTTTGCTTGATTAAGCATTATTTGTTTAAATACTTCATTACAGGTTTATGCAAAATCACATCACCACATGATAATCACACCTTACATTCTGGACTCTCCGTGTCTTTTCAATTAGCTTAATGTTGTGGAGTTCCAAAATGTATCAATGCCTATCAATGCAAACAATGTTATAATGAGCTTGTTAATTTTGTTGGTTATTACAAGATAGTTTGGCTTTGAAAGCCAGCATGCAAATTCCTTGTCCCACTTTCAGGTAGTCTCTAGAAAAAGCATGATTTCTCTATGGACCTGTCATTACTGTCTGATGACAACCATAAATTGTTCTTCCCACTATCTTATATTTTGAATACTAGTAAAGTCAATTCACTTGATACGAGAGCAGCACACACAAAATGGTGGAGGAACTCAACATGTCAGGCAGCACTAATGGAAATAAATAAGCCATCAAATGTTTCAGGCCAAGACCCTTCTTCAGGATGGGAAAGGAATGGGGGAGATGCCAGAATAAAAAGATGGAGGTAAGGGAAAGAGGATAGCTAAAAGATGATAGATGAAACCAGGTGGTTAGGAAAGGTAAAGGGCTCGTGATGAAGGAAACTGATATAGAGGAGAGCGGGCCATCACAGAAAGGGAAGGCGGGGGCACCAAAGGGAGGTAATGGACAGGTGAAAAAAGCTAGGAGGCCAGAGTGGGGCATAGAAGAATAAGGAAGGTTGAGGGGAGAAAAGTAGTGGAAGGAGAATTCAATGTTCAAGCCATCAGGTTGGGGCCACCTAGACAGAACAAGTAGTTTTGCTCCTTCGCTCTGGGAGTGCATGGCATAAACATCAGTTTCTCCTTCCAATGGCCCTCATAATTTTGTATACTTTTATCAAATCTCCCCTCAATCTTCTATGTTCCTGGGAATAAAGTCCTAACCTATTGAACCTTTCCCTAAAACTCAGGTCCTCAAGCCCTGGCAAAATCCTTGTAAAATTTCTCTGCACTGCTTCAATCTTATTTGCATCTTTCCTGGTGACCAAGACTGAACACAATACTCCGAATTAGGCTTCATCAGTGTCTCCTATAATTTCAATGTAACATCCCAATTCATGTACTCAATACATTGATTTATGAAGGTCAATATGCCAAGGGATTTCTTTATAATCCTATCCATTTGTGACGCCAGTTTCAAGAAATTGTGGATCATCTATCTCCTCTTGAATGCCAAGCAACTGAACAGGTTTGATCATCCTCCCATGCGGGACTTTGTCCGTGTAGGATAACATCCACTGCCTTACCTACATCAACATTCCTGGTAACTTCCTTGAAAAAGTCTATAAGTTTGGTTAGACACGACTTACTGTGCACAGAGCCATGTTGACTATCCCTAACCAATCGCTGTCTATCCAAGTTATGTATCTGGTTCCTCACTATAACTTCCAATAACTTTCCCACTACTGATGCCAGACTCACCAGCCTACAATTTCCTGTCTTATTCTCAGAGTATTTCTTAAACAATGGAACAACATTACCTATCCTCCAATCCCTTATCACCTCACCCATGGCTGAGGATGTTTTAAATATCTCTGTTAGGGCCGTACAGTTTTTGCATTAGCCTCCTACAGGGTCCAAAGGAACACATTGTCAGGCATTGGGAATTTGCTTCAAGACAACAGAATACCTTCTCCCCTATATTCCATGTATAGTCCATAACCTCACTGCAGTATCGTCTCACTATAGACTCTTTGCCCATCTCCCTAGTAAATACAGATGCAAAAAATCCATTTAAGATCTCCCCCTTCTCCTTCATCTCCACACTTGGATGACCACCCTGATCTTCCTCATGCAACCTCATGTCTTCTTTTAGACCTCCTGATTTACTTAAGAGTTCTCTTGCATTTCTTATACTCCATAAGCACCTCATTTATTCCTACCTGTCTCTACCTGCTACGCTCCTCCTTCTTGTCCTTAACCAGGGCCTCAATATCTCTTGAAAACCCAGGTTCCCTAAATCTGTTATTCTTGCCTTTTATTCTGACATGAACATCAAACTCTGCACTCTCAAAATTTCATTTTTGAAGGCCTCCCAGTTATCAAGTACACCTTTGCCAGAAAACAACCTGTCCCATTTCACACTTGCGAGATCAACATGTATAAACAAACTGGATGAACTCAGCAGGTCGGGCAGCATCGGTTGAAAGGAGCAGTCAACATTTCAGGCCGAGACCCTTCGTCAGGACTGAAGAAGGAGAGGGCAGGGGCCCAATAAAGAAGGTGGGGGGAGGGGGAAAGGTGCCAGGTGAAAAACCAATCAGAGGAAAGATCAAGGGGTGGGGGAGGGGAAGCAGGGAGGGGATAGGCTGGAGAGGTGAAGAAGGAATGTAAGGGGAAAGCACTATTGGTTGTAGTAGAAGAAGGCAGAATCATGAGAGAGGTGATAGGCAGCTAGAAGAGGAGGCAGAGTGAAAGTGTGATAGTGGAAGGGAAAGAGAGGGAATAACCGGAAGTTGGAGAATTCGTTGTTCATATCAAGGGGCTGGAGACTACCCAGACGGTACATGAGGTGTTGCTCCTCACACTTGCAAGATCCTTTCTGTTACCATCAAAGTTGGCCTTTCTCTAATTTAGAATGTCGACCCGAGGACCAGGCCTATCCATTTCCATAGTTACCTTGTAACTAATGACATTGTGATCACTAGTTGCAAAGTATTCACCTATGTTAACTTCTGTCACCTGCTTTGTCTCACTTCCTAAAAAGAGGTCTAGTATCACGCATTGCTTGTTGGAACTTCTATGTACTGGTTAAGGAAACTTTCCTGAACACATTTGAGAAACTCAAATTGGTCCATGTAGACTTTATTTTATAGTTGCTTGACATGTTGGACATTTGTAAAAGTAAAAATAATGATTGATTGGCTTTATTTGTAATATGTACATCAAAACATTTGTGAAATGCATTGTTTGTGTCACTAACCCTAATCCATATATCTTTGGAATGTGGGAGGAAACCTATACAGTCACAGGGAGAACATACAAACTCCTTATAGACAGTTGTGGAATTGAACGTGTGACACTAGTACCGTGCCATCCTGTATTTTTTTCAGCAAGATATTCTATCATTGAGAACTGCAGCATGATTCCTTCATAGCCTTTAAGTAATGTTCTGATGAAGGGTTTCTGACTTGAAACAATAACTGTTTCTCCTTCCACCGATTCTACCTACTTTGCTGAGCAGTTTCTGATAGTATTATATAATATTTTTGTGTGATGGTAATGCAATTAGTCCCCAGAAGAAGCTGAATGGTAGATGCAATCATAAGTTCATGGCAAATTTGTATCGATCTTGCAGAGAACCCTCACAACTTGATGCATTTTATGTACTGTACCTTGTTTTGTTCTTGCAGGAAAACATTCCGGATTAGTTACAGATTTGATTTTGCTCGGTGTTATTATTTTGAGCACTGCTCATACTCATGTAACTGGTATTCCTTTCCATGACTCTGCACTCTGACCAGTCAGTTGATTGCAGATACTGCCTATCTGAAAAGCTTTCACAGTGTCAAGACTATCACAACTACCGTACCTGCGTTTCAATAGAATGTCAAGCTAACATATTCAGATATGAAAGTTGTTTGAGGTGAAAATGCTCCACAAATTGGCGATGATGCAGTATTGCTGCAGGAAAATACCCCGGCAATTTTTCACTTTGCTAGAATCAGGTGACAGTGAAAGCTGTTGAAAGTTTATTCACTTATCATGTTGACAGATGTACCTGTATCAACAGCACATTGATTTATGGGTTACAAATGTTCACTTCTACCTATTACTGAATGCTCTGAGGAATGTTGTGACTAACAGCTATATCCCCAGGATCCGCAGAATTGATGTTCACCTCCGTATGGGCTTCAAAACTCATTACTTGATCTGATAAGTTTGGATGCACTAGGTTCACTTAATGACAAGCTTTCACAAAATGGTTGGGTTTTCCACATGACTTACAAGATGTTCCTCTTAGCAGGGTATTTTGCTCAGCTGCCAGAAGAATAAATGTATTGTTCTGAGTTCTGTCCATCTGGATGATGCTGACAATTGTTTTCCTTTGAAAGTTTCAAGTGAATGTTTTGTCCTGGTGTTTATTTTATCCACTGCCCTGTTCAGTACTGTCTTGTCCACTTTCTTGCTCAACTGCTTAATTCTCAAGTGACAATGTGCTTGCTAACTTGAGTAGTTTGAGATTTTATTTCAAAGGCTTACCACTGAAGTTGCTAGACTTGCATCCTTCATAATTTGCATTTTCAATTCCCACACTAGATCAGAATAATCACATTTTGCAGCAAATCGCCTCAGACACATCCTTTATTGATCAATTGTGTTTTCACTTTCCTTTTGTGATTGCTGGGCAGAAAACACAGTCAGTACATTATTAGCATCTATGATACTGTGCAAAAGTATTGGTACATATATATAGCTAGGGTGCCTAAGACAGTATTGTATTTGTCAACGTGGAGCAGAGAGCGAGTTTGTAAGTCTGCCAGGAGCAAATGATGTTGGGAATGGTGAGGGTGGAGCACCGTGGGAGGGGCGTGAGGCAGGTAGCAGAGAAGGAGTGCCTGAGGCAGGCGATGGCATGGGATCAGCCGTATCCAGCCCTGAGACACCGGGCAAAGTCATTTGATTCCAAACAACTGGTTTATTGATCCTTGCAGAATGACTCTCTGGTGCTTCCTGCTCCCTCTCTACTCCTTTCCCCTTCTCCCAACCATGATCCCCCTCTCCCTGCCCCTTTCTCTGTCCACAATAGAGACCCATATCAGAATCAGGTCCATCATCATTCAAACATGTCATAATTTTTTTTTTGTGTGTGTGACAGCTGCACAGTGCAATACATAAACTTCTACAGGGCTCAAAAGTCTTAGGCACCCTAGCTATATATGTGTTTACAATACTGTATGTTATTAGAATTGTAGGTGATAATATGTTATAAGCCCTGGTAGACATTTCTCACTATTAAAAAAAACTGGAGTGCTTGATTTATTTATCATGTGATACCAAAACCTGTTGATGCTGTCATTTTCCAGCAAGATGTGACCACGGGTGAATTCAAATGTGCAAGAGGTTCAGCATGACTTCCACTGTCTTGGGAGCACCTGAATGCAGTGTCTGTGCACTGAACGAACTGAGTTTTATCATGTAGTGTAAGGTCAAGTTTTAACAAGTGTTGGCTTGCGAGGGTTTTGATTAGCTAGACTAAGTGAGAATTCATTGTCTCATTAGTAGCTGTGTTGTTACAGGCAGGGATTGACACAGGATGCGAGAGATCCTACATCTGGAGTAGAAATCCAAACAAGTCCTTTTGTGCAAAACCTCTTCCAAAGGGCAGCGTCCCCATATGTTCAATCTGTTGATTCTTGTCACCATTGTAAATTATGATCTGAAAACTTATGGTGTATGGGAGTATGATGTATGATGTTTTTCTACAGAGGCACTGGGGAGAGCATTCTAACTGGTTACGTCACCGTTTGGTGTGGAGGGGCCACTGCACAGGATCGGAAAATGCTGCTGAAAGTTGTAAAGTCAGCCAGCGACATCATGAGCACTAGCCTCCCCAGCATGAGGACACCTTCAAAAGGCAATGCCTCAAAGTGGCAGCATCTGTCATAAGGAACTCAATTCCCCAGGATATGCCATCTTCTCAGTGCTACGATCAAAGAGGAGGTACAGGAGCCTGAAGATACACACTCAACATTTCAGCAATAGCTTTTTCCTCTCCACCATCAGATTCCTGAATGGGCAATGAACAAATTATCAATGTCTCACTTTTTAAAAAAAAGCAACTACTCTTCTTCCACCATTCATTTAATTTATTCATATATATATATATTTCTTCTTGTAATTTATATATTATTATTGGTATACGTTGCAATGTACTTCTGCCACAAAACCACAAATTTCATAACATATGCCAGTGATATTAAACCGGATTCTGATTCTGAATAGTCACATAAGTTCACTGCCAGGCAATGTAGAGCAATGGTTGTTTCCATTGTTAGCATATCCAACATCTCAAACATGCTAAACTATAGTACGTTAAAGAGAAATAAAAAACAAACAATAATTTTTCTGTAGGAAGTAGATTAATATATCAAAATTAACAGCAGTGCAGATAGGAATTGAAGTTTTTCTTTTTTGTATTTGTTATATTGTGTATTATCTTTTGTATTCTAAATCATTCTACTATTTATAATGTTATAGAAGTATACAGCATAGTAAAACATCCTTTGAACCATTGGTTCTATGCCAGCCATTATACCTATCTATAATAATCTAGCTTGCCTGCATTAATTCTGTATACCTCTTCCCCACTCATTTAAGTGCCTGTCTAAATGCCTCTGAAGTGTTGTCATTGTTCCTTCTTCTACCACTTCTTCAGGCTTCTGATTCCAGATACCAACTCCTGGTAGTATGAAAATTTTCCCCCTCAGATCCCCTTTTAAGCTCTTCCCTCTTATACCTAAGCCCTCTAAATTCCCACACTTCCTACTGTGGAAAACAGAAACTGGCTATCTACCCAAACAATGTTTCTCATAATTGTATATCCCTCTGCAATGTCATTGTATATCTCTCAGCCTCTTTGTTTCCGGACAAACAGACTTAGCCTAATCAGTCTTTCCTGATAACCAAAGCTTCCAAATCCGGCCGACATCTTTGTGAATCTTTTCTGCACTCTTTCCAGCTTAATCACATTCTTCCTGTTGTATGGTGACCAGAACTGCATTCAGTGATTCAAGTGCAGCTTGCCTCACATCTATTTGAATATGTTTGTGCATTGATTGTAGATGGCTACTAAAGGTGTGGTTAAATTGGAGGCTTCACATATTCAAGAGTTATTTGATAACTTTTTGCTTGTAGTGTTTACTCAAAGATAGCAAAAAAAATGTTTTATCCTTTAAGCCCACTCTATGAACTAAAGCATTCTTCACTTTCAAATCAAAGAATATAATTCAACGATATTACATGCTACCTTTCTGCTGCCAGCTCCGAGTTGTGCTATCAACTCAATTGTAATTGAATAATGCTTCATTTATTTTATAAATTGTATTTACAGAGCAAATCCAAAATTATTAAACTCTGAAATGCAACTTTAAATCCTGGACTGCTGTCTGTTCTAATTATAAACCCACATACTGAATTCTTTGAAGTTTACTGTTATAACTTATTCTTTGTGAATTCTTTTTCGAACTGTTGTTCCTGCTATAAATAGAACCTATTCTCACTCTTTGACTTTGGTTTGAGATTCTGAAACAAACACCCAACTACCATAGATGGCATCCTTCACACAAGACTCGAGAACACTCGTGAATGTGATCCTTTCCAGGTTTAACATACCCTAAACAAAAGGTGAGTAATAAAACCACTCGTAGGAAGTGTGTCAATCATTTAGTGAGATTGCCAGTTTTCATTTTAACTGTAGATTCATTACTAAATATATTTCCTGTGTTTTCTCAGGATTAACTTTGTGTATGGGTCCTACTTACCTGCTTAAGCCCATTACCCCTGCTGGAGCATAGGTCACTGGCAGCAGCTTGTCAGAGTCCTCTGTTCTGTGCCACCTTTTCCTCTTTCAGGGATGATCTCCTCTCTCAGGGATTTTACGGGATGGGGTTGCTAGCCCCAAGCCCAACCCTCCTCCTCCCACTGCTGGGCGTGCAACCATCCACGGTGGAGTCAGGAATTCTGAGGGGGAAAAGGAAGCAGTTAATCCTGGCAAGCAGCTTGATTCTGTGTAGGAGACTGAGCTTAGAAATGGCATAAAGAATGTCCTAAATACAATGTTAGACCAGATGATGGAGGACATGAACTAAATCCTTGCTTTAGGCATAAAAATGACTTCACTTACATTATGGCACTGCTTTTGGTGATACATACAGAGAATTATGACATTTCTTTAATAATTCTGTAATATGCTCAAATAATGCTACATTGTTATCATTTTATACTAAAATGATGAAAAAATTGACCATTTTCTTAGTAAGAGTCTAACTGATATCACAGTGATATATTAACTCAATTTTTCTCTCTTCACATTTGCTGCCTGACCTGTTAAGTATTTAAACATTTTCTGTTTTTGTTAAATTCAGCTTTCCAGCTTCTGCAGATTTTTGCTTTAGATTAAGAGTGCTAATCGTTGTTCCAATGGGCGGATGAATTTATTTATCTCCCCCCCCCCCCTTCATCTCCGAATCAATAAAAAGCTGATTACATATCTTCTCGCATGCTCCATGCTTAATTAACAGTGCATATAATTTGACTTGCACAAAATGCTGGAGGAACTCGACGGCCAAACAGCATCTATAGAAAAGAGTACAGCCAACATTTTGGGCCGAGACCCTTCGGCAGGACTGGAGAAAACAAGTGAGGAGTAGATTTAAAAGGTGGAGGGAGGGGAGAGAGAAACACCAGGTAATTGGTGAAACCTGAAGGGGGAGGGATGAAGCAAAGAGCTGGGAAGCTGATTGGTGAAAGAAATACAGGGCTGGAGAAGGAGGAGTCTGATAGAAGAGACTAGAAGCCCTTGGAAGAAAGAAGAGGGGAGAGGAACACCAGAGGGAGGCAATGGGTGGGCAAGGAGATAAGGTGAGAGGGAAAAGGGGATGGAAAATGATGAAGGGGTTGGGTGTGGGGGGTATTATCAGAAATTCAAGAAATTGATGTTCATGCCATCAGGTTGGAGGCTACCTAGATGGAATATAAGGTGTTGTTCCTCTGACCTAAGTGTGGCCTTTTCATGATAGTGGAGGAGGCCATGGATAGACATATTGGAATGGGAATGGGAAGTGGAATTAAAATGGGTGGAAACTGGGAGATCCTGTTTTATCTGATGGACAGAGCATAGGTGCTTGGTGAAGTGGTCTCCCAATCGACGTTGGATCTTACCAATATACAGGAGGCCACACTGGGAGCTCCGGACAGTATATGACCCTAAGAGACTCACAGGTGAAGTGTCGCCTTCCCTGGAAGGACTGTTTTGGGCCTTGAATGGTAGTGAGGGAGGTCTGACAAGTCAAGTTTCCTCCCTTGCTACCAGTCATGGTCCTTTCATTTAGCATTGTAGGCGGAGTCCTTTTGTGGAGAATGATATGTCTTGCAGTGTCACTTGGTCATGTTTCCAATACTCTGTTGGTGTTCCTGTCTGTAGCTTTCTGTTTCCTTCTCTGCATGAGGGTCTGCCCTTCCTCTGCTCCAGGGTTGAGTCATTGCCAGCACTTACAGTGACAGAGTCTGTCATTCCTGTGCACCTGTTTTCATCCCTGCTCACAATCACTGTGACAATATATGGTACAAATACTCTCCCTTAGCACCTGACTCTTAGCATAACTGGTGTCTGAAGTTTAGATATTAATGAATTTGATTACAGTCAGCAATGGGTTTAAATCCTACAGCCTGAAGACATCAAGTTATTAGTTGAATTGCAACTGTAAAATATGAGGCCTATTTCCTGTAAAGAAATGGAAGTCATAATGTAGAATGAATCGATATTCCAACATATCCTCAAGAAAGGATCTCACTTTAAGAGAATTGTTGATCTAATAATGCCCTGTTAATTTACTTTGTAGGTGTCAGAAGATTCTGTATTGGTCTATGCTTCATTCACTAAATATGAAATTTTATTCTTACTATAAAAAAGCCAATATTTTTATTTGAAGTTTTCAATTTTATAGTCAAACCTCACATAGCCTACCTTGTGCCTTTCCAGCAAGAAACTGGCACATAAGTTTGAATTTGTGAAGCTAAAGACCAAGGTTAAAGTATTTTTTGTGTGATGTTATACAAAGAATGTGTGAATTTAGTCAGTGGAGTTGCAAAAATAATGCTAAGGTAAAAGAAATTAATCCCCTTGATCCATACATACATTCAGTTTCTCTCTTTCTCCCCACTGTCTCAGTAACTTTCCAGTTTATTGCCTTCTCATAGAGTAAAATAAAAATGATTTAAAGATTTAAGTGAAATTGCACCTCTGTAGTAATCCATCTTTCTTCATTTTAATGTTCTGAACTGGCTTTTTAAAACTTCAAAATACTAAAATATAATAACACCTCATCTATGACTGACTTTGTGACCAAGGAAACTTTTTCTCATTTTGGAAGCAACCAACAATCCAGATGTGAGTCTGCAGTATGTTTATCTGCAATTTTCTGTTCAAACATATTTTACCAAATAAAAACTGTTCATGAACCAATAGAATTTGGAAACATGCTCCGACATATTTTTTAAGCTACTCGTATTTAAAAATCAGTTCCTTCAGATAGGAGTAGCAAAATAGTTTCAATTATTAGTGAAGGCAGCACCACCACAGGTATAAGCTCATTTATTTACTGTCTAACTGGTAAGACACCTGATTTTAAATAACTCAAAATGACAATTACAAAATCAAAAGTTTACAAATGTAATTATGTTTCAAGCAGAATGTCATTTTTCTTTTCCTTCCTTAAGTCAGCTAGACCAGATGGACTAGCTTCTGAAAGAAGTAAGTGAAGAGATTGTGTAATGATCTTTCAAGAATCACTGGATTCTGGAAAGGTTCTGGAGGTCTGGAAAATTGCAAATGTCACTCCACTCTTTAAGAAGGAAGTGAGGAAGAAGGAAGGAAATTAAAGGCCAGGTAGCCTGACTTAAGTGATTGGGGAAAAATGAGACCATTAATAAGGATGAGGATTCACTCTACATTGGGGCACGTGATAAAGTAGATCAAAGAGAGCATGGTTTCCTCAAGGGGAAATCTTACCTGTCAACTTTGTTGGAATTCTCTGAGGAAATAATAGGCAAGATAGACAAAGGAGAGCCATTGGATTTTCAGAAGGCTTTTGACAAGGTGCCTCACTTAAGGCTGCTTAACAAGATTGGAGCCAATAACATTGCAAGAAAGGTACTTGTATGGATAGGAGATTGGCTGACAGGCAGGAGGCAAAGAATGGGAATAAAAGGGGTCTTTTCTGTTTGTCTGCCAGTTGACTTGTGGTGTTCCGTAGGGGTTGGTGTTGGGACTGCTTCTTTTCATGTTATATGCCAGTGATTTGAATGACAAAATTGATGGCAATGTGGTCATGTTTGTGGATGATATGGCTAGGTGGATGGGCAGGTAGTATTGAGGAAGTATAGAAGAACTTAGATTGAAATAATGGGTGAAGATGTGTTAGATGGAAGATAGTGTAGGGAAGTGTATGGTCATGCAATTTGGTAGAAGGAATGAAGACGCAGACTGTTTTCTAAATAGAAGAAAATCAAAAGTCAGGGGTGCAGAGGGACTTGTGAGTCTTTGTGCAGGATTCCCTAAAGGTTAAGCTACAGGTTGAGTCAGTGGTGGGGAAGGCAAATGCAATGTTAGCATTCATTTCAAGAGGACTAGAATATAAAAACAAGGATGTGATGCTGAGACTTTATAAGCATTGGTCAGACATCAGTTGGAGTATTGTGAGCAATTTTGGGTCCCTCATTTAAGAAGTGCCAACTTTGGAGAGGGTCCAGAGGAAGTGCACAAAAATAATTTCATGATTGAAAGGCTTAACATATAAGGAGCATTTGATAGCTCTGGGCCTGTACTTGCTGGAGTTTGAAAGAATGAGGGGGGGGGGGATCTCATTGAAGCCTATCAAATATTGAAAGGCCTAGGCAGAGTGGTTATGAAGAGGATGTTTCCTGTAGTGTGAGTGTCTAGGACCAGAACACACTGCCTCAGAATAAAGGAACGTTCATTTAGAACAGAGATGAGGAGGAATTTCTTTAACCAGAGGGTAGTGAATTGCCACAGCCAACTGTGAAGGCCAAGTCATTGGGTATGTTTAAAGCAGAAGTTGATAGGTTCTTGATTAGTCAGGGCATCAAAAGTTAAAGGGCAAAGAAGGAAAATGGGATTAAGAGAGATACTAAATCAGCAATGCTGGTGGAGCAGACTCAATGGGCCTAGTTTTGTTCCAATGTCTTACAGTCCTTTAATGAGAAAGCTATCAACCTATTTATTACATTACTCCTATGGTCTGGTGTCAATGATGCATTTTGAAAACTCTACAACTGACAACATATTCTGCATCAAGCTAACCTTATTGTTTTGAACTACCAGAGCATGCCTGAGTAATCTTATTTTAAAGGTAAAAAGTTTTCAAAATACTCTTTAATATCCATTCCTAATTTTAAAAAAATCTTGTGGCTATTAATAACTTGATTTTAAGAACCTACTATGTACCACAAGGGGGTGCAATTCACAAAAACATGCATGGCAATTAATTGTCAATCATGCATGTGGCTAGTTTTGTGTATAAACATGACGGCCAATCTGATTTAAAATTTTTAAATTAACAGAAGTTATACGTTCTGTTTATTTAATCAGCATCCCACCCTGTAAATGCCTTACAGTGTATATATATTATTGAATAGGTTATGTATCCAAAGAGATAGAAGAGGGTTTATTTACAACGCCAACATTTGTATGTTAAGATTTTCAGTTGGCACTACACCATTATATTACTGTAAAACATACTGACCACATCTCTATCCAATAGGAACATAGCGTGTTCACATACATGGATATACAGAGAACTTACTGCATACACCCTCTGGCTCTGTCCCCACTGCTTGCTGTTGCTGCATCTGAAAACGATCCCTGTTCTAAAGAAAGGAAGTCAATGTGCAAGATATGCCCTCTCTCTTTCTCTTTGCTGATGCTGCTCAACATGCCGAGTATTTCCGGCACTTGGATTCTGAATACATCAAACTGAAAGTTGGTTCTTTAATTTCTGATGTGCTGACGGATTTTGCTTTTTGTTGGTAATTTGCTGAAGGAGAAAGAGAAACCAGGACTTTAAATTATACAGTACACTGCTGGGTTTCTGCCATTAGCTTTTCCGCGTGTTGTTCGTTGTAATCTATGCAGAATGACAATTAGGATAAATAAATAAACCATGTTTGATACAGTTTGGCCACAATCAATAGTGCAGCCGGATTTGGGGAGATCGGGAGCTAGCCTAAATCTGTATAATGTCAGTGACTTGGCAGGAAGGGGACCTGGATTTGAATGAGAAAATGTTCGGAAAACTTGATCAAGGTCATGATTAGAAGAGATTTGGCAATGACTGGGCAAAGACTGCTTGAACTTAACACAATTAAATAGAACTTACCCTCCCCCCATTCCCCTATCATCAATTATTTATTGAATATTAAAATGATGCATATCCTAATTTCATATGCATCTTAACCAGCGCTTCAAGGAGATATTTACACCTCAAAGACAGCTGTTTGTCTCTTCCTCGTAGTTGGTGCAGATTACACTTTGAATCCTGTGACCTCTGTTCTACAATGGTAAAAATAATTAGTGGAAAATATGCAATTCGTATGTGGGGATGGAAACAATGAAGTTTCAGTCCCTGCTTTGCCTCCAGCTGCTGCTGCTGCTTTTTCACTTTCCCCAGCTCTCGTTCTAAAGCTTCGGGAATTGCTGGCTCTGTGTGGAGCACCTACTGTGCATTGTGCTTGTACGCTCCGGCACCACACTGGCCAAGAGGCTTTCCTGACAGATGCAATGAGTCAGTGAAGTGATGTGAAATGGATGGGAGGGAAGAAACTTCTGAACTGACCCATTTACAGCTGGCTCCTGGGCAAAAGCAAATGAACTTTTGAGTGATGTTACATTTTATTTCCTATGATGAAGGCATAACAAAATAAACTGTAAGTAATTCCGTCAGAAGAGATTAAATGCAAATCCAACCTGCTTGCTGGTTAATATTCCTCCTAATATCGTCAATTCACATGCTGTATATTATAGCGGAGTAACGGAGAATGAACTGCAGATGTACATCTCGGTCCTATGCTCGAAAACAACACTCAAAAAGCACAATTCCTGACAACTCAATTCAGACATTTCTGAGGAAGATATTAATAATTGTTCTATTGTGCTATATTACTTGTCCCCCAATGATACCGTCATCAACTTGTTGTTATAATGCAAATATACTATATTTGGGAATTTCTCTTTGGAAAGATTTCAAAGGAACTTCCAAAAAATATTTCTAACATTTTGAAGTCTCCTTTTCATAGCTTTTATAAAATTATAAAAGCAGCTTGAATTTGATTTTGTCATGTGCTTTGCACAATATAGTAAAGGTAACTTTGCTATGAAAATCCATATTGATTATATTAGCACATTTTTTTTCCTTCATAGAATAGAATACAGCTACCTAGAGATTGGGCCTGTGTGTGCCAAATATTTATGTGGATGAAAGTGATTTAAAGCATTATTTATTGAGAATGGTTCAATTTAATACCAGAGAATGTATACAGTGTACAACCTGAAATTCTTATTCTTTGCGTACATCCACGAAACAGAAAAAAAGAATGAATGACAGAAATGTCAGAACCCCAAAGAACTTTTCTCCCCCCATTTGCTCCAGCAAAAGCATTGACCCCTCACCCCACCATGCAAGCAACAGCAAAGCCCCCAAAGAGACTATGATCCAAATGCCATCAAAAATTTACAGTCTGTCCCAACACTTCTGCGTCTCAGACATGCTCTCTTTCACTGGCAAGGGAAATAAAGGTTGCTCCTCAACAATCGTTTATGTCAATGATTTAGATGAGGGCATTGAGAACTATATCAGCAAGTTTGCTGACGATACTAAACTGGGTGGCAGTGTGACATGCGAAGAGGACGTTAGGAGAATACAGGGAGACTTGGATAGGCTGGGTGAGTGGGCAGATACTTGGCAGATGTCATTCAATGTGAATAAATGTGAAGTTATCCACTTTGGAAGCAGGAACAAGAGGGCAGAGTATTGTCTGAACGGTGTAGAGTTAGGTAAGGGAGAAATGCAAAGAGACCTAGGAGTCCTAGTTCATCGGTCAATGAAGGTGAATGAGCAAGTGCAACAGGCAGTGAAGAGGGCAAATGGATTGTTGGCCTTTATTACAAGGGGAATTGAGTACAAGAGCAAGGATGTCCTTTTGCATTTGTACAGGGCCCTGGTGAGACCACACCTGGAATATTGTGTACAGTTTTGGTCTCCAGGTTTGAGGAAGGATATTCTGGCAATTGAGGAAGTGCAATGTAGATTCACTAGGTTGATTCCTGGGATGGCAGGGCTGTCTTACGCAGAGAGATTGGAGAGATTGGGCTTGTACACACTGGAATTGAGGAGATTGAGAGGGGATCTGATTGAAACGTTTAAGATAATTAAAGGATTTGATAGGATTGAGGCAGGAAATATGTTCCAGATGTTGGGAGAGTCCAGTACCAGAGGGCATGGATTGAGAATAAGAGGTCAGTTATTTAAAACAGAGTTGAGGAAGAACTTCTTCTCCCAGAGAGTTGTGGAGGTGTGGAATGCACTGCCTTGGAAGATGGTGGAGGCCAATTCTCTGGATGCTTTCAAGAAGGAGCTAGATAGATATCTGATGGATAGGGGAATCAAGGGATATGGGGACAAGGCAGGGACTGGGTATTGATAGTCAATGATCAGCCATGATCTCAGAATGGCGGTGCAGACTCGAGGGGCTGAATGGTCTACTTCTGCACCTATTGTCTATTGTCTAAATGAGAGCAGAAGTCTAGCAGCGGCCTGCTATTTCGACGTTACTGTCATCCACGTCGTTTCTCCAAGTCCCTCAATTCGAGAGCCGACAGATTCTCCCTCACCATCAAGAGAGAGAGAGAGAGAGGAACGCTCGAGTGCAGGAGCCTTCTTCTGACAGCACCACACACCGCCTGCTGTCTTGATGTTTCATTCTCCTGCAACACTTCAGTCGGCAACACAGATGGCGCTCCACCTGGAGATAACGAAACACCAGATTGCATGGCGAGTCCAAGAACCATAGTTTGAATTTGCAGGTGTAGATCACAGACTCTGCCAGCACCCCAGCCACCTAGAAGAGAAAAAAGAGACACGAGGAAAGAACAATAAATAAGCTGTTTCACCAGTGAGCTGGAAGAAGCCGTCTAGGTCTGAAAAAACCCCTGCTGCCATCTCTGCACCCATTTTTGGCAGAAAGCACATTTGTTGGGCACTTCCATGGAATATTTATTTGAACCTTGCACATAGAAAGGTTTTCCCAACCATGCAGCTTAATCACTTCATTAATGCATCTGGTCTCCGTCTTTAATGGGATAATTTGGACGTTTTGGTTGCAAATTATCACTCATGTCATTCACTCACAGATCCACTCTCAGCATTTCATGCAACTTTACACTTCTGAGGCATCACCACATCTGACTGCACTCTCTATGGACTATTCAAACACCATTCAAAACATATAGACACTAAAACTTACAGTAAGGAACCTTTAGCCAGTCAAATATAAAGAGTTTTATTCCAGTCAAGATGGCGCCAAGCTGCGAGGTCTGTCAATGTTGTGCTTCAGACTCAGTTGTTCTTTAGGTTTATAGTGATGGTTTTGGGGACAGAGAGTGGAGTAGTGGGTCAGGTTAGGGCTCAGGTACAGGAACGAGGGAGAGGGGCAGTAAATGATAAGTCTGGGGCTGGAATGTGCTGGGGACAGTCCACAAGTGGTGTTGGCATCTATGGAGACACTGGCAGCTGTCTTGAGCACATCCTTACACTCTTTGGTTGTTAATACAAATCGCTGTATATTTCAAAGTACATACAATAAGTTAATCTGAACCTGAATATTTTGAAATGGAATCTCATTTGTCACTCTAATAGAATCTTTCTGTTACTGAAGGAATCAATATTGTGGTGATTGGGGTGGATTTTTGGGGAGAATGGCCACTCTCTCTTTCCCTAGCTTTGCTCACACTGCTGCAGTGCACTGCTATAATGAATGTTGCCTGAAAATCTGAATCTGTCGAGCTTGCACAAACAGGCTCCACCCAGCTAACAGGAATCACCTGCCACTCATAGCCTGCAGCCTATTTAAACCCAGCTCCCATCCATAGCCCTTGTTTACTCATCGAACCAGCCAGTCTCAAACAGTAGCTCCTAGCTTTCAGTTATCTTGTTGTCTGTGGTGGTTAGTATCTGTTCTCTCTGGTTTTATGGCCCTTCATGGCTTATTATTTTGCAGTTTATTATTAAAGTTATCACTTACTGCTAACTTATCTCTGCTCCTCCACTTTCGTAGCAAGTATCCTTTGCATTTCCCTACAGGATGAGTGAACCCGCTATTGACCCAGCAGCTTGCTTGCCGAGAGGACCTCATTTGCTGATGAGAGTGGACGATCCAGGAGGAACAGGAAACCATTGACCACCTGCTCACCACTCTCAACCGAATCTCTGCCTCAATGCAGCAGCCCTGCATTGGTCAACCTCCCCCCTTGAACTCCCAAATTCACCAATTCAAGGCATTGATGAGGCCAAATTTGGAGTATCGTGTACAGTTCTGGTCACCGAATTATAGGAAAGATGTCAACAAAATAGAGAGTACAGAGGAGATTTACTAGAATGTTACCTGGGTTAACTGAGTTTCAGAGAAAGGTTGAACAAGTTAGGTCTTTATTCTTTGGAGCATAGAAGGTTGGGGGGAACTTGAAAGAGGTATTTAAAATTATGATGGAGACAGATAGAGTTGATGTGGATAGGCTTTTTCCATTGAGAGTAAGGGAGATTCAAACAAGAGGATATGAGTTGAGAGTTAAGGGGCAAAAATTTTAGGGGTAACACGAGGGGGAACTTCTTTACTCAGAGAGTGGTAGCTGTGTGGAATGAGCCTCCAGTAGAAGTGGTAGAGGCAGGTTTGATTTTGTCATTTAAAAAAAAATTGGATAGGTATATGGACAAGAAAGGAATGGAGGGTTATGGGCTGAGTGCAGGTAAGTGGAACTAGGTTTGAGTAAGCGTTTGGCATGGACTAGAAGAGCCGAGATGGCCTGTTTCCATGCTGTAATTGTTATATGGTTATATGCAGGTGTACGGCAGTCTATGGTTCTAATGGCCCACCACAGTTGCAGATGTATGTCAGTTTGTCACTGCCTGCCCTCAATGTGCCTGGTCCAATTCCATCAACTAGTGGCCCTCTGGACTCCTGTGGCCCCTATTGGTTCCTTGATGCCCATTGTCCACATCACGATGGATTTCATCATGGAATTTGCCACCTTCCTTTGGGACCATGGTGATTATGACAGTGGTGGACCAGTTCTCCAAGGTGGCCCACTTCGTTGCCCTCCTGGCAGACCACAGTACGTGTGCTTGCAACACTGTGTGTCAGACAGAGTGGTCAACAGCACTGGGGCTCCACAGGGGACAGTCCTGTCTCCCTTCCTCTTCACCATCTACACCTCGGACTTCAACTACTGCACAGAATCTTGCCATCTTCAGAAGTTTTCTGATGACTCTGCCATAGTTGGATGCATCAGCAAGGGAGGTGAGGCTGAGTACAGGGCTACGGTGGGAAACTTTGTCACATGGTGTGAGCAGAACCATCTGCAGCTTAATGTGAAAAAGACTAAAGAGCTGGTGGTGGATCTGAGGAGGGCTAAGGCACCAGTGACCCCTGTTTCCATCCAAAGGGTCAGTGTGGACATGGTGAAGGATTACAAATACCTGGGCATACGAATGGACAATAAACTGGACTGGTCAAAGAACACTGAGGCTGTCTACAAGATGGGTCAGAGCCATCTTTATTTCCTGAGGAGACTGAGGTCCTTTACTAGCCGTCAGACGATGCTGAGGATGTTCTACGAGTCTATGGTGGCCAGTGCTATCATGTTTGCTGTTGTGTGCTGGGGCAGCAGGCTGAGGGTAGCAGACACCATCAAAATCAACAAATTCATTTGCAAGGCCAGTGATGTTGTGGAGGTGGAACTGGACTCTTTGACAGTGGTGTCTGAAAAGAGGATGCTGTCCAAGTTGCATGCCATCTTGGACAATGTCTCCCATCCTCTCCATAATGTACTGGTTAGGCACAGGAGTACATTCAGCCAGAGACTCATTCCACCCAGATGCAACGCTGAGCGTCATAGGAAGTCATTCCTGCCTGTGGCCATCAAACTTTACAACTCCTCCCTCGGAGTGTCAGACACTCTGAGCCAATAGGCGGGTTCTGGACTTATTTCCACTTGGCATAATTTACTTATGACCATTTAATTATTTCTGGTTTTATTTTGCTATATTTCTACTCTATTCTTGGTTGGTGCAACTGTAATGAAACCCAATTTCCCTCGGGATCAATAAAGTATGTCTGTCTGTCCTCAAGCTTCCATCAGCCACTAATAAGGTGGAGCTTGTTTTCCAAAATGTACTCTGCTTCCACTGCTTCCCTCAGGACATTGGGTAGGACGGGGCCCACAATTATCTCTCGCTTCTGGTGAGCGTTCTGTTCACTCCTCTGCACCTCAGTGAATTTGTGTTCTGGCTGTCATCTGCAGACCAGCGGTCAGTTAGAAAGAGCCAATCAGAAAGTGGAGAAATTTCTGCAATGCTTCACCACCTCTAACCCTTCCACATGGAAGAAGTATTTGCTGTAGGCTAAGTAGTCCCACAATTTACACACCTCCTCTGCCATGTGTATGTCAACTTTTGCAGAGCTTCATTGCTACCACCCCCAGTTGTTCCCTGCAGAGAGCCAATGATGATCCCATCCACCAAGTCCCTGGTTCACCACTGCCAGAAATGCTTGGAAGAGGGTACAGAAGGCCATCCTAGCTGCCAACTGTATCTACTGCCACCAGGCCAATGCTGGCATCACCAAGTCTGACTATTCGGGCCTGGTGATGGTCTCTGACTATCCACCTGAGATCTGCCCCATGTGCACCGACTTCCATAATTTCATTGATCCCCTCAAGATTACTCATTGCATCAGTCCAGACACTTACCCCCTCCAGCTGCCACTGCCCTGATGATCACACCTACCTTCCATGTGTCCTATCTCAACCCCTTTGTCCATGGACCACTCACCCAGCTGAGGCTGCACCTCCAGAACCTAGGATGGTGGAAGGTGGTCCAGTGCAGACGGTTCGTTGGAACCTGGTAAATTGAGGAGGGTATGACCCGGAGGAGACATCTTGGGTGCCATCCAGTTTCTTCTTGGATACATCGCTCATCGAGGAGTTCCACTGGACCTACCTGGATCGCTCTGGGCAGTTGGGTGCCAGGCGTGGGGGCAGTGGGTCCTGTCAGGCCTGCACAGGCAGGCACATCATTCTCCACCCAGCCAACAGGAATCTCCACCCACTCATTTCCAACTCAAGACCTGCTGCCTATTTAAACCCAGCTTTCATCTACAGTCCTTGTTTCCTTGTCCATCCAGCCTGCCTCAGCCAATTACTCCTAGCCTTCAGTTACCACGTTGCCTATTCTGTTCTCTCTTGTTTCATGACCCCTCTTGGGTTGAAATTTTCCAGTTTATTATTAAATTTATTACTTGCTGCTAAATTGTCTCCACTGCTCTGCTTTTGGGTTAAGCCTCTCTGCATTTTCTGACAGAATCACTGCAGAGAACACCAAGGCTAATATCAAAATATACTCAAAATCTCCACCAGATTAGGAGCATACCTCTATGTTCTCCAGTCAGAGCAAGGACATCACTTTCCTGTTTGCCAGACTGGTGCAGAAGAAAAGGAAGGATCACTGGTGAGAGGACAAGGCACAGAGTGAGTAAAATCCCCTGGCAAACACGTTTGGCATCATCCACTTATAGCAGATAGGAAGGAAACTGTCACTGTGAGGACAATGACTGATTTCCTTTTTGCGAGCCAGTAAGGGAAACTGTCACTCTGGAATGGGCCATACCAGAGACAGGTTGCGTCTGTGGTGAAGAAGGCAAATGCAATCTTAGCATTCATTTCAAGAAGACTAGAATGTAAAAAGCAAGAACGTAATGGTAAGACTTTTTAAAGCACCAGGAATGCCTCACTTGGAGTATTGTGAACAGTTTTGGGCCCCTTATGTTAGAAAGGATGTGCTGAAACTGGAGAGGATTCAAAGGAGGCTCATGATAATGATTCCAGGATTTCATATTAAGAGCCTTGATGGCTCTGGGCCTGTATTCAGTATAATTCAGAATAATGAGGAGTAATCTAATTGAAACCTATTGAATGGTGAAAGGCCTTGAAAGGCCTTGGAGTGGATGTTTCCTTTGGCAGGAGAGTCTAAGACCAGAGGATATAGCCTCAGAATAGAGGGGTGTCCTTTTAGAACTGAGATGAGGAGGGATTTCTTTAGTCAGAGAATGGTGAATGAGGTGTGTTGAGGAGAGATGAGGAGAGTTATGTTTGCGCCCAATTACATATCAATTAAATAAAAGCACACTTGCAGAGGTGGGGTGGGCGTGGGGTGTGGCTTTAATTGGTGTAGTCATGTTGCAACAAAAGGGAGATAGCAATGCAGATGTGAAGACAACAGATCAATGTGTAGTGCTAAGGGGGGTGTCATCGCTCTAAAAGAAATAGGTCCATACGTTGTACTTCTTCCCCTTTATATTAATGAAAGATAAAACTGTATATGTAGAAAACATTCAATTTCCCTTTCATAAACCCATATTCCAAATAAATGTCCATTCACAATAACTAAATTCACAGTTCTAAAGAGTCAGTCTTTTGGGTAGCACTCTGTTTCTTTCAGAATGTTGCCTCTCAAACTGTGGAGAGGCATCAGGTCTCATAGGTGTCTTGTCAATGATAACATTCTAGTTGCACCTTTGGGCTTGTGGAGGGGCATTGGGTTTAGTAAGTATCTTGTCTAAGACAACGTTCCAGTGTCACATTGCTGTCAGTGACATCATTACTGAGAGTTAAGTCCGGTAACTGCAACGTGTCCATCTTTTTGGATGCAACTGACTCAGGTGTGTTCTTCAGTTGAGTATCCAGTATCTGGTCCACATGATTTCTCCATGTCTGATCTCCAACATCCACTGTGTTTTTTAGTGGTCCAGTTCTTGTAGCTATCCTACTGGTGTGTCCGCTTACCTTCCCAGTAATCACACATTAAGACTTCCTGTCCAATGTTGAAGTTCCTTGCTGCTTCACTTGGCAACTGGTTAAACTGTTTATTCTGTATTCCCTTCCGTAGATCTGGTTTCAGAAGGTCTATGCGAGCTTTCAGATTCCTGCTCACAAACAGCATTGCAGGTGTTTGATTTGTCATTGCATGAACAGAGTTCTGGTACACAAAAAAGAAGTTGCCCACTTTGTGCTGTAGAGAAATGTCTTCCTTGTCTACAGCTGAAGGTTTGGATAAATCTTTCAACTAATCCATTTGTTGCTGGATGGTGAGGAGCTGATTTGAAATGTCTGATGCATATTTCTTTATGAACAGTCAGAATGCTTCTGACATGTATTGTGGTCCATTGTTACTCTGGTAAGCCATTAAGCCATACAGACAGACTGTATATTGTTTGATTCTGTTTTATATTTGGTAACTTTATGCATTTGCTAATTTTTGTGTTTGAGACTTCTCACTCGGTTATGCTATTTGTCCGCCTTGCACACTCTCTATGTGACCTTGTCTGTGACACTTCCTGCAGACTTTTTCTTTGAACCAACAGTTATTTGCATCATGGGAGGATTTGCCAGATCGATAACATGTTTGGCTTTTTGTACCATTCAGGGATATTTTGTGCATTTCACTTTCTAAACTTTTCTGTAGTTCTGTTGCATCCTTTAGTGGAAAGACAGAGGATTGGGAAGCTTTTAAAAGCCTACAGAGAGCAACTAAACGAATCCTTAGAAGGGAAAATATGAGATGTGAAAGCAAGCAAGCAAACACTATCAAGGAGGATAGTAAAAACTTTTTCAAGAATATAAAAAATAAAAGAGAGATGAGAGTAGATATAGGACCACCAGAAAATGAGGCCGGAGAAATAATAATGGAGGGCGAGGAGATGGCAGATGAATTAAATGAGTATTTTGCTTCAGTCTTCACTGTGGAAGACACTAGCTGTGTGCCAGATTTTGTAGTGTGTGAAGGAAGAGAAGTGAATGCAGTCATTACTACAAGGGAGAAGGTGCTCAAAAAGATCTAAAGGCACATGAGTCACCCAGACCAGATGAACTGAAAGAGTTCTGAAAGAGGTAGCGTTAGAGATTCTGGAGGCATTAGTAATGATCTTACAAACATCATGGTGCCAGGGGACTGAAAAATTGCTGATGTCACTCCACTCTTTAAGAAAGGAGGAAGGCAGCAGAAAGGAAATTATCAACCAGTTAGCCTGACCTCAGTGTTTGGGAAGATGTTGAGGTCAATTGTTAAGGATGAAGATATGGAGTACTTGGTGACACAGGACAAGATAGGACAAAGTCAGCATGGTTTTCTTAAGGGAAAATCTTGCTTGATGAACTTGTTGGAATTCTTTGAGGAGATTACAATTGGAAAGATAAAGAGATTGTAGTGGATGTTGTATATTTGGACTTTCAGAAGGCCTTTGACAAGGTGCCACACATGAGGCTTCTTACGAAGTTAAGAGCCAATGGTATTACAGAAAAGTTACTAGCAAGGTTAGAGCATTGGCTGATTGGTAGGAGGCAGTGAGTGGAAATAAAAGGGTCCTTGTCTGGTTGGCTACTGGTGACTAGTGGTATTCAGCAGGGGTCAGTGTTGGGACTGCTTCTTTTAAAGCCGTACATCAATGATTTAGATGATGGAATAGATGGCTTTTTTGCTGTTTGCAGATGATATGAAGGTTGGTGGAAAGGTTGGTAGGTTTAAGGAAACAGATAGGTTGCAGAAGGACTCAGACAGATTAGGAAAATGGGCAAAAAAGTGGGAAATGAAATACAATGTTGGAAAATGAATGGTCATACACTTTGGTAGTAGAAATAAATGTGCGGACTATTTTCCAAACAGGGAGGAAATCCAAAAATCTGAGACACAAGTGGACTTGGGAGTCCTTGTGCAGAACAACCTAAAGGTTAACTTGCAGGTCGAGTCGGTGGTGAGGAAAGCACATGCAATGTTAGCATTCATTTCAAGAGGTCTAGGATACAAGAGCAGGGATGTGATGCTGAGGCCTTATAAGGTACTGTTGAAGCCTCACCATGAGTATTATGAAGAGTTTTGGGCTCATCGTCAAAGAAAAGATGTGCTGGCAGTGGAGATGGTTCAGGGGAAGTGCACAAGGATGATTATAGGGCGAATGAGG
Source organism: Hypanus sabinus (assembly GCF_030144855.1). Lineage (NCBI taxonomy): Eukaryota > Metazoa > Chordata > Chondrichthyes > Myliobatiformes > Dasyatidae > Hypanus > Hypanus sabinus. The sequence goes on from NC_082707.1 coordinate 176,766,156, forward strand.
ACAACATCCAGGTCAGGAAAACAGCTGGTGGCAGTCTCCATTACCAGTAGTGGTCATCCATGGATGTATGCAAGAGGTTTATTGGGGGGCAGCAATATGATATGTTAGTGGTCAGAGGGTATTCAGTACAGATCTACCCCTAGCTGTGACTGAAGAGGCAGTTGATATTGCCAGGGCAGGGGGTGAAACAGTGGGGCTCAGGTACTTGAGATTGAGGGTGTGCAGCTTCTTGTGGGTTTTCTTTTGGTGTGCCCAATAAATAAGGGAATTTTTCTGGGGGTAGACATGCTAAAAAGAGCAGGTACTATTATAGATTCAGGGAAGGGAGAAATAACATGGACAACCCCAGGGACGGTGAACTTGTGCGACCCACAGAGCGTACAACATGGCCCATAGAGTGATAGCAGTCCCAAGCAGGGACAGTGATCGTGAATCATGTCTGGAGCTCTCAAAGGTAGGGGCCAAACACAGACACGAACTGGTAGAAACAAAGCAGCTGCCTGCAGAGGTAATGGCAACTCAAGTAAAGGCTTGCCAGAAAGGGGAGAGAAAGGTGCAGAAAGGGGATAAGAGTGCAGATCACAGGGCAAAGGAAGCAAAAGAAGAACATGAGATGACAAACTGAAGAGAAAAAAGCTGCAAATGCCTCTTTATGGAGATGTGAAGGAGCACTGCAACCAGCGTAAAATTTGAGGAACTGAGCACCATATTGCTGATCAGAGAGAGTTAGATGGAGAGAAGACAGTCGGGTGACCAAGTCATGGTAAGGGAGGTGCCTGAAAAGGATTGTTTTGCTCTGTGGTGGATTGGACCACAGGTGGTGCCCCTGACATCTGACACCTGGTTTGTGTGCAGACCCGCGAGGCCAACAGTGGGAACACTGGACTCAGGTTAAGACGGATGACTCACCTTGTTGTCCTCGCAGACAGAACAAGGGATCAAGACCACCCATTAACAGTGCCATTAGAGACAATCCGAGTTAATAACACTAGCTTGCTGCTTCACATCTAATCTCTCCTAATGGAAGAAGACCTGCTGATAAAAGGAATGGGAACACAAATGCAGAGGACACAATAGTGTATCAGCAAGTAGTGAATAATATGTTAAAATATAATGGTAATGGTATTTGTAATGAAGGCTGGTTCTGTGAGGTAGAAAGTTATATAGATCAGAGTAGAAACATGAAATGAGATCTGAGTTATGTTACGAATGAGGAGCAACTCTGTTGGGCAGAAGGGTGCAAAGTCGCCCCCCCCCCTTTTGAGAATCGCAAAATCGCTATTATTTCGGGTCTGATACCCAGGAAATGAGAGAGATAAACAGCTCATGTCAGTAATGAGAGAGAGAGAGACAATGCAGGGATACACAAAGGTGGAATGTCTCCTCCTAACAAAAGCGGAACGGAACCACTGATTACTGCTATTGTCTCTTGGAGAAGGAATTGTGTATTGAGTACTGTTCTATTCATTGAAACCCCTCAGGGGGCAACCAGAGTGGTCTGGTTGATGTGTTGCATCATCCCAACCTGATTGACACCTGAGACCCCGTGAGTGGTGATAAAAGTAGGGTCTGGGGAAACACCCCTCAGACGCACCAGGAGAGATGCTACGAGACCGGTGGGGGCTTGTGTGTGTGTCCACCCTTGCCTGGGTGACGAGTCCTCCACGGAACGGTCTAGCTAAAGGACGGAGGGGTCATACGTGAATGGCCACAACAGCAACGCATCGACGGATCAAGATCGTAAAAGGGAAGTTGGCAAGTCAATAGCTGTTACTGCTTTCTCTCTCTCTCTCTCTCTCTCCAACAATTGCAACACTGTGATCAACAACTACCACAGCCTGCATGAACTGAACTGAACTTTAGATTTCCATCTGACAATTCATTATCCCCTAGACAATGATAGAGTTTATTTCTTATTGATTATTATTATTATACCTGCACTTTTAGGTTTAGTATTGATGACATATATTACCTGTATATTTGCATTGATAATATTGTTGTGTATTTTTACTAATAAATACTGTTAAAAATAGTATCACCAGACTCCAACGGATACTCCTATCTTTGCTGGTAAGATACCCAGTTATGGGGTTCGTACAACAGAAAAATCAAGATATGCAACCTTGATGACAAGGCAGGCACAGAAAGAGAAAAAAATTGCACACAGCATCTAAAGGCAGACACCGCAGCCTGGAATGGGCTGGACACAAACGCACTGGGCCAGCGATCAAAGAGACAGTCCGGGTAGGGTGCCACTAGGGTGAGGTCATTGCAGCCATTCCAGTGGAGACCATCTCAACCTCTCCTGTAGCTTGATCAAAGGGACTGAGAGATTTGTTGTCAGATTATTCTAGCAATCCACTGTCATGGCATGGAATGTGAACCTGAAAGCACCTTGCTGTAACCCTACTGATAGCCACTGCTGTGTTTTAGCTGTCCAGGATGAGCTGCCAACAAATGTTGTGACTATGATCAAAGTCACTGGAGAGATACTGAAGCTGGTTAGATAGATGTCTTTATTCATTGCTACAAGCAGACGTTCTTCCAAGACACTAATGTTAGAGACTCACAATTCCAAAAATAGATCACATTTTTATACTCTTATGATCAATGGTAATAGTAAGTGATTCAATACAATTTCAATAGTTACAATGACATTGTTTACTTCAAGATTTTTGGTTGACAATACTTCCTTCGAATTGCATTTCTACAGTGGGGGACACTTCTGAATATTCAAATACTTTAGCCGGAAGAAACTAATTGACATAATAATATCAGTCTGGTCTGTAAGCTTCCTTTAACTCAAGTCATAATGGTGTAAGTTACTTAAACCCATAGTCGCCTGCTTTGATGCAGGCCAATTAATACACACCTATTGTCTTAGCGTTTGGCTGATGCATTTGCAAACATCTCATGGTCAGTATTTTGCAAACCATTTCTCTTAGGCTATGTCCACACTACATCAGATTAATCTGTAATCGAAGCTTTCTCTCTTCATTTTTACCATCTATCCACACTAAAACGGCGTTTTCGTCCCCAGAAAACAGAGATTTTCAGAAACGCTCTCCAGGGTGTGTAATTATGAAAATGCCGCTTGGCTGGATTAGTGTGGATGGGGTAACCTGAGAAATCTGAAAATGCTGTCATGACATGCCAGAACAGATGGTGACGGCAGAGCGCCATTCCATTGTCTTCTTGAATGTAACCTAACAATTTCAGAACAGACAGCAATGAGACTGAAGCCAGAAGAGTTAGAAATGCACTCACCAAATACTTTGATCCATAACTTACTGAATAAATAAGTATACTCACTTTGCCCTGTTTTCTGTCCTTGCGTGTATGAAAGTGGTTTACCTATTTATGCAAGTACTGCTCTGACAATAGATGTGTAACAGCCTAATGTAACATTGTATGGAAACACAAGATAACACTGATGCAGACATGTTTTATACATTTAACAAGGGGCTTTATTAATGAAACAGAATTCATCAGTTTTTCAATGTTTGTCATCAGCCGGGTCATACAGTCCGTGAACTCCCTGTCAGTTGCCTCCATACACTTCAGTATTAGTTTTTTTTCACTTTTAAGTCCTGCTGCGTGAGAGCCAACAGCTGTCCGTTGTTTAAGTTTTTCTAGTCTGTAACTGCACAAACGTGCACTTTTACGGCAAGATCCGATACCAAACATGTTGCTTGTTTTCGGTAGATGTGTCCTGTGCACGCGCAGTAGGAGGAGATTCGCTGAAATATCCATTTCAATGTGGACAGAGATATTTTCAAAAACGCTTAGTGTGGATGCCTATTGTTTTTACGCAAAACCGGCGTTTTCAAAATTATGCAGTCTAGTGTGGATATATCCTTAGTAGGCAGAACAGCCTTCCATTACTGCTTGTAATTTACTATAAGAGCTGAAGCCTGGTTCTTGCTTTAGTTAATATCTACTATATTCATATAGTAACTCTAGAATACTCCATAACATTCCTACTACTACCACTTCACCTGAATCACCACCCCAGCCAAATTACACCACACCCCATCACCACTCCACCACCATTACACTATCCCAGCAGCATCCACCTCCACTGCCATCACACCATACAACAACGTCACATACCAAGCACCAACTGTTCCCCTCTGTGAAATGTAGACTCTCTCTTCTTTTCTCCTAACTCTTCTCATCCCTTGTCACCAGGGCGTGTGCCTTTAAGGGCTGTCATTCTTGAGGGATTGATGCTCAGTAGATCATGCATGTGTGCAGAATCACGCCTAGTACTTTTGAACATCACATGTGTCATCACGCAAGTGCTGTTTTGCATCTCTAGTCAACTTTATTGTCGTGCACAAGTACAGTGAAGTACAGATACAATGAAAAACGTGCTTGCAGCAGCTTCACAGTCACATAGGTAGACAATGCACAGGATACAAATTATACATAAAATTATACCATACCATGAGAAAAAAAGACTGTTTTAAAAAAAAGATAAGCCATTGGTAGTGCAAGAAGTTGTCCTTGGTATTCAGTTTCTGAGGTAGGATTAGGGTTCTGCAGGTCAGTTCAAGAACCTGATGACTGTAAGAAAATGGCTATTCCAGAACTTGATGGCATGGAATTTCAGGCTTTTGTACCTTTAGCTGATGGTAGCTCTAAGAAGATAGCATGACCCAGATAATGGGGATCCCTGAAAATTGACACTATGTTCCCAAGGCACTGCGTCTCCTGTATGTGTTGCCATTGGCAGAGACACCGAGCCTGTAATGGACAAGGCAGGACCACAAACAAGCCTCGTGCAGCTTTACACCAGATCCAAAATGTTTAAACACATTCATGGCCAATTTCTTGTTCTTTTGTGGGAGCGACCAAAGGCATTAGTGCAATAATTATCACCCATTTAGTAACGCAGAAAGTCTGATATCTAGGCAAGTAAGTTTACAATTGATGTGATTCCCAACACCAAAAGTAGACATTTCATAAAGTGAGCAGTTGCCCCATCGCTCAGGTTTATTTCTATTGTTTTGATCTACTGTTCATTGATCTAGTTATCCACTCCGAAAACACAGTGATTCCACTAGCTTCTATACTTTGAACAATGCAATTTCATATATTTTCTCCTCAGCTTGGGTTATGATACTTAAGAATATGGGGAAACTAATGAGCTTGCTAGAAATTAAACACTCTTTTATGATTCATTTGTTGAATTTGATTTTAATAATTTAAATGATTCTAAATAATGCCTGATTTGCATTTATAATATTTTAATGATCAAATATGGCCCTAATCTTTAAGTACCTTGACTGAAAATATCATGTAACAGATTGCACCATTTGATGCAGGGTGGGAGTCATAAGAGAGTCACAACAAAGCTGTGATCTGGGACTGCTCCCCTATTCACAGCAATGACACTTAACCAACCGCTGCAGTTGTTTAACATAGCCCTGTACTTATATTGAGTGTGAAGGGCGTGAGTGAGTGAAAAATTAAATTAATGTGCTATTTCTGGCTACACTTAAGAAAATATTTGTGCCATTTGCATGTTCTCTGCCTTCGCTATTGAATTTAACTTTGCAATGTCAGATGGTCTTGAACATTTCCCCAGACAGCAGAATGCATTATTCAGTAGCTAGGTTTCTTTCCATAAAGCATAATTTCAGTGAACCTGATCATATTTTCTCTTTATGGTTCGAACAATGCAAGAAATCATGCATATGGTTTTGCTCCAACAGGGTATTATGCATTGAAGAAACATATTTGTTCATTTATAAATGTTTATATTGCTATCATTTGTTTCCCTTGTTATGATACTGGGATAAAATGTCAGATAGAGTCAAAAATGCATTTTTAGCAAATAGTAATCAGGGTAGTCTTATGTCAATCTTTATTTTTATCGGTATTGCCTGCCAGAACATCTGACAATACCTCACTTCGAATAGTGTTTAATTTTCTGAGGATTAGGATGGCAGAATATGGCTGTGAACCGAATGGCAGAAAAATGAAATGAGAAAAAAAAAGACTGTGCTGCTACAAATCAGTTTTATTAAGGCATAGAAAGTAATTTCACAGGCAAGTGGTATGTTAGAAATAATTGTAAGGGAGACAGTGCAATAGAAGGAAAATCATGCTATAACTGTGCAAGGCTTTGTTCTGAACCTGGAGACTTGACATATGGTTCTGCTCCCCTTGTTTATGGAAGGAGATATATTTGTTTTGGAGTCAGTTCACTAAAGATCCATCAGGTATAATCTTTGGACATTGTATTGATCTTACAAGCAATAACAGGGTAGGTTGAATCTATACTCATTGGAGCTTAGAAACTGAGAGGAGATCAAATTGAAAAATATCAGGTTCAGAAGGGGCTTAACGGGCTGAATGCTGAGAGGACAGTTCCTCTCATGGTGAACCTAGAAATTCAAGCATAGTTTCAGAATTAAGATAGCTATTAATGACAAAGATGAGCAAACCTTCCATCATAGGGAGACATGAATCTTTAGAGAGCAGAGGAGACTGAGTCACTGAACATATTAAAGGCTGAGATAACAGATTCTTTTGACTAAAGGTCTCTGAACTGACTTAATGAGGCAGGACATTATTCTTTTTCTTCTGTTCCAAGGAGATTGGGTATCAATTGCAAAATATTGAAACAAAGCAATAATTTTGCATATTAAAAGCACTGTTTTCAACAAAGTATGGGAAACCATTAAGCAGAGAGAAGCCAGTTTATGGCTGATGAGAGTTCGGAAATGATAGTCTAAATGTAAATGACCACAGATGTATGCTATAAATGCACAGTACCACATTCCCAACTTGACATATATCACATTTTCAGATCATTTTCAGAGCTTTCAGTTCTATGAACACCAAATGTTGGAACTGATTCTACTCCCTCTGATTACAATGCTGTGTTTATTGCTCCGTAAAAGACTTGTTATAGGGAGATTTGTTTGTGTGCCAACTATTTCTCCTTCTAAAAAGCTCCATTTTACCCACTGTTTACTCAATACAAGGTAAACCTACAACCTTGTCTTACCCAGTCCCTCCATTGCTTGGACTCAGTCCATACCTTCCCATTTATTCATCATGTGGAAAGGAAATTTGGTGGCCAAAAATGGCTAAAGCAGGGAGATGGTGGAAAGATAATACTTATGGTTTAACGGTACAGCAGATTTACTATAGAAAGATGCTGCGTGTAGCCACAGTCATAACCTCTTTCTGGCCTTTGCATGTTGCAATCATGTTTCTCTTCAACTACTTGCTTTGTAACTGACTCATTAAAGCTGCCTTCCTGCCCATTAATGTAAATTGGTTGGGGAATTGTAAAGTGGAAATTTAGTCCATGAGTTTAAAAGCCCACAGACAATCCGAATTTACTGATGGGAATCTTGCGCAGTGTTGTTACTGGGTGTTGGGAAATCAACTCTTTTGATCTGGTCTGCCTGACCGGTTGAATGTTTCTGGCACTGCCTGTTATTATTTTAAGATTTCCATTATTCAGAGTGATTTGGTTTTTTTATGTGTGTTACCTATAATAAAAACGGAGGACAACAGAAACATTCAATAAGTCAGGCAGTGTCTGAGGAAAGAGAAACAGAGTTTAACTTCAGGTTAAGGGTTAGCAACCCTTCTTCAAAACTGGAAAAATAAGAAAGCAGGCTGCTGTTGTGTGAATGAAGTCACCGGAGTAAAGTACTGATACTGAAAAAGAAGCTTCTTTATTCAACTAAATAAGATATAGCAGACACCATATGGAAACACTTCTGGTCAAAAGGTTTGGCTGGCTCAATGTGGGCTCAATATTTTATGTTCTAACCTTCAAAGGACGATTCCATATTTACTATGTACCTACAATATTTTCTTTGAAACTACATACAAACTTCACACCTCCCAATTTGCACCCATACCACTGACATCCAAATAAATTTTAGGAATGCAATTTCAGCGTTGTCTGGTCTGGAGATTTGCAGCTTTTAGGAACCCATTGTTCAGAGCTGCACCCCAACTTAAATCCACAACTTATACTTGGACCCGAAGACTGGTAGCCAAAGTCATTTGCTAAATGTAATATGTGCTAAACCCAAAGATCACTCTAACACAGACATGTTGGGGAAAGAAACATTTTGAGAAGTTAAATACAAGATATTCTGCATATGCTAGAAATCCAGAACACACACAAAATGCAGGAGGAATTCAGCAGATCAGGTTGCATTTATGGAGAAGAGTAAACAGTTGATGTTTTAGGCTGAGATCCTTCATCAGGACAGAGAACCTCAGAGTATCTGCAGAATCCTTTGTTTCTCTGATCTGGAGAACGTTCATCTGCATCTGATCATAGATATTCCCCTGTTCTCCTGATCTTTGCAACTTGAAATTTGCTCATCTTTTCACTTTTCCAGTTCTAATGAAGGACACTTGACTCAATGATTTAGCTCTATTTCTCTCTCACATATTCTGCCTGACCTGCTGAGTTCCACTAGTATTTCATTTCTGTGTTGAAACATGTTTGTTTTCTCACTTTTTCCATTAAGTTGAAGGGTTACTAATCAGAAACATTGACTTTCTTTTGCTCTCTGTGGATGCTGTCTAATCTACTGATATAGAACATAGAACAAAGAACACTACAGCACGGTGTTTCTTAAGGTTGGCCCTTCAGACCACGAAGTTGTGCCAACCTTTGTGATGGTATTGGGTTTGCTGACTGCAAAGTTCTATACTCAAGCAAAGACCTTAAGCCGTTATAGCCATAGATACTCTCACTAAAGGGAAATTATACTGTAACTATCTAATCTTCAAAGCCTAGTTCACTTCCTTGTTTATTCTCCACAGTAAGTTTAGCTGCTAATATCCATTATTCGAGTGGTGGACATCCCTCCCTACTGAGGAGGAGATACTTCCAGCTACCAAAGTATTTTAAACAAAGTTAATTTAGTTTTAGTGATGCATATTTTAATACAAACAACTTTCTTAAATCACACTTAAAAATCATTCTATCTTATTAAGCATTTCCAAATTAGAAATATTTCTAAAACATAATGGATTTCCAAAACACAGATACAATTCCTCTAAGCTAAAATAAATACCAATGATACAGATGAACAAATCATCTGTCACAGAAATTGAAGCCAGATGAATGGACTTCAGTTCATTCGTGTTTCTTTCATTCTTGTTGATGTTCTTTAACCATTCCTAACAAGCCTGAATTGCTTTCTACATTTATACAGTTTCTTTGCCACTTGCTAACTTCATACGTGTATGATATTCCCTCAGATATGCTTTTTATACAAACAGCCTAAAAGCCTCTTGGAGTCATAGTTCCGGGCTATCCACCATAAATGCTGTGAAGATAACTTCCCTGAGTACATAAAATTTCCAACATTACTAGATCAATTTTTAATGTTCTAAATCTGGTTTGCAAACTTCTTTGAACTCAGCAACTTAAGCAATATTCTCTATTTTGAAACAAGCCAGATTAAATAACACAGTCCTTTGCATTCTGGGAGATGCAGTGTGTCTTATTATGAAGTATTTATTTATGAAGTGGAGCCTTTTCTAGGAGTAAATAGCAATGCAAACTGGTTTTGAAACTGTTAGTGTAACAGCAGTATGGGATTTTGAGCTTGGGAGAAGATGGTTGTGCTCCAACCTGCCTGTGAACTAAGTTGTAGGAGAAATTATTTCATGTTACTGTATACTTGTACTGATCTATAACATCCTTTAAACCTGCTTGATGTAAAATGAAGCATTAATACTAAATGAGAGGTTAAGACTGAGAGAAATCTGCTGTAAAGTCAGAATCTCTTCATTTATTTGAAATACTGTGTCTTGTTATGTAGAAGCATTAGAAACAAAAGCATAAGCAGCATTTTCAAACATTTGAGTTTCCTCATGAACTTTGCAATTCTGGCTTCCGGCACCATCTCTTCAAATGCATAGCATCCAATAATATATTAATACTATCTTAAGTATATAGTCATGAGCACCCACTGCCTTGAGGATACAAAATTGTAAAGGTAAACAACCTAGCAACTAAGAAAAATTATCTCCAGTTTCAAATGGTCATTCCTTAATTTTGAGATTAATCAACCTCATTGTCACCTCAAAGTTCCAGAGTCCCACACATTGGAAGTCATCTCATCTATATTGGAAGATTCAATAATTAAAAACCTTGAAAATAACATTAAGCAGAGCAGACTCTGCAATTGAGAGAGTCAACTAAACATGGATTCAAGAAAGAACCATTGTATTTGCCTACTCAACAGGAGTTCTTTGACAATATCTTAGGGGTTCAATAAGGGCAGATAAGGATCAACCAATGGATATAGAGTATCTGGATTTTCATAATACTTTTGAAATATCCCTTGCTGGAGGTTGGCATATGAAGGTGTGGTAATATACTAACATGGTTGAGAATTGGGTTATCTGACCAAAAGCAAAGAGTGGGGAAAAAATGTTTCTTAGATTGGCAACATGTGAATTGTTAAGTACATTGGGTATCAGTGCTTGAACATCATTGATTGGAGCATAAGACATAGAAGCAGAATTAGTCTATTTGATCCATTGTGTCTGCTCCACCATTCCATCATGGCTGATTTATTATTAAGCTTTCTCCCTGTCCCTGACACCTTTACTAATCAAGAACCTATCAACTTGATTGGCCAACAGCATTCTGCTGAACATTGTGGGCATGCTATGTTGGCTCTGGAATGTACAGGCTTCCTCCAGCACATGCTTGGGTATGTTGGGTGTAAATGCAAAGGAAGCCCTTCACTGCATGTTTCAATGTACATGTGATAAAATTCAATCCTGAATTTTGAATATTGAATATTGTATTTCCAGGTTTGCTGATGATATAAAACTAAGTGTGATTATGAATAATCTGGAAGATATAAAAGTGAGGGACAGATAAGAATATGACAGATACAATATACTGTGGTAATATGAAAAGTTTCTTTGTACATCTTTGGTGTACAAAACTGAAAAATAACATTATTTAAATGGGAAGGCTATGGGTACAGTCGATGTTGAAAGGGACCTACATTTGCTTGTAAACTAGACATTGAAAGCTGCCTGACTGTTACATAAAGAACTAAGAAGGAAAATGGTCTGTTGACCTTGAGGTCAAGACGGTGCCAGTGTACAGCACCATTTCAGTGGACATCTTCTGGATAGATTTTGAAACCATATATTTCACCTATTTTATGTTTCGAATGTCTGTTTTTCAACTTGGATGTGATTCTGGAACTTCTGGTGCCTGTGATTTGCAGTTTGCAGATTGTTTGGGTGTTTCAGTGCTCTGCAGTCTCCAAACGGATTCCAGGAGGCAGGGGCAGCGTGAGCACACCTCATGGTGGGCGTGAGCCGATGTTCAATTCCATTCCGCTAATTAAAGCTTCCATTTTCACCAATTAAAGTGACAAGGGAGATTGAAACATAGAGATAAATGCAGAAGTTTGGAGATCGTTTGGGTACTTCAGTGTTCTACGGTCTCTGAGAGGATTCCGGGAGGCCAAGGCAATGTGAGTGAACCTCGTAGTGGACAGGCTCTGGGATGGGGCACAAGCCAATGTTCAGCATTTTGCTGATTAAAGCTTCCATTTGGTGCTGATTAAGGCAACAAGGGAGATTGAGATATCGAGGCGAGTGTGGAGGGTGAGCACCAGTTGCTTGTGATCACTCTGTACCAGAGAGGGGAGAGATTGCCACTGTGCCCAGAGAGTATTGCTCTAGTTTTCGGCGTTTTGGATAAGACTTTTTTGTCAGTCTTATAGTTTTTAATATTCTGTGTTTCTCGCCCAATCTTTCTAATTTTTTTGAGTGGGGATGGGGATTTGGGGGTTGATGTGCCTGCTCCATTTTGTTGGTTTTGTTTTTGTGCGGGGAGGGTGGCTTTGGGGGTTGATGATCATGCTGCCTTTCTTTTCTTTCTTGGTTTCATGGCCACCCAGAGAAGAATTTTAGAGTTATATACTTCGATAATAAATTAACCTATGAACCATAATAGAAGAGGTTTGGGGTACAGAGGCTAAAGATGTTTTTTTGCAGTTTTAAAGGGCCTTGTAGAACCCACATCTGGAGTATGCAGTTGTGTTTTTCTGACTTAATAAAGAGTATACTTGCCTGAGATGGAGTGTCGTGAAAATTTATTGTATGTTTTTCCTGGAAGGGTGGTTTTGATGTCAGAGGAGTGAGTGAGTAGGGCAGGCCCACGGTCTTGACATTTGGATGAGTGAGAAAAGATCTGATACTATATTCTTCTCGACACAACACATTGGATGTAGGGAGGATATTTTTCCTGCTGATGAGTCATTGTCTTCTAATTAGTTTTAGGACTCAGATGGGAAGAGATTTCTTCATGGAGAGGGTGGTGAATTTCTGGAATCAGTCTGCCAGAGGACAGTGAAGGATCAGGAGCCGAGTTCATTGAAAACAGAAATCAACAGTCTAAACACCAAAGAGAAGTAAAACTTTGTTCATTAATAGGCAAAATAAATCTCAGCAAGCCCTTACTTAATTGCAGTCAGACATCTTTTATTATTACAATTTTTTCTATTAAAGGCTGAAAAAGTGTTTGGCATGCTTGCATTTAAACTTGCTGTAAGACAAATACACGCCACTGAACACCAATGCCTGGAATAGTCTGTTTTACACTCTCTTGCTCTTCTGAGCAAGGTGCATTTTTACTGTAAATTGGAACAATGGAGTGAAAAAAAAGTCTGTTTTAAACTTTACTAGAAACAAAAAGATCTTCAAAGCAAAGAGAAAATATAATGATAGCTCATGGGGGGGGGTGGAGTATTTTTGAGGCCTATCAAATATCAAATGGACATGGAGTGGATGTTTCCTATAGTGGAGGAGTCTAGGAGCAGAGGGCACAGTCTTGAAATAGAAGGGTATCTCTTTAGAGAGGAAATGAGGAAGAATTTCTTTAGCCAGAGGGTGATGAATCTGTGGAATTCATTGCTGCAGACAGATGTGGGGGCCAAGTGAAGGCTAAAAGGCTCTTGTTTAGTAAGGACATCAAAGGTTGTGGGGAGAAGAGCAGCTGCCATACCGGCTGGATAGGATGCTCTCCATGCAGCACCAATACAAAAAACTGGAGAGTTCAAAGGGGACATGCCGAATTTCTTTAGCCTCTTGAAGAAGATAAGCCGCTGGCAAGCTTTCTTGGTTTAAAACTATAAGACATAAGAGCAGAATTAGGCTATGCAGCCCATCCTTTGCCTCCATGTGGTTAGTTCAGGAGAGATTGCTGGTGATGTTCACTGCTAGGAATTTGAAGCTCTGAACCCTCTTGACCTAGGTACTGTTGCTTTTAACAGGAGCATGTTCAGCACTTCCACCCCCTTCTTGAAGTCAATGACCAGCTCCTTTGTTTTCCTGAAACAGAGGAAAAAGGTTGTTGGCATGACACCAGGTACTAAGCTCTCTATCTCCCTCCTGTACTCTGACTCATCACTATAATTGCTATTTCAGATATGGCCCTCTAAGGTGGTATCATCTGGAAATAGTTCATGGAGATAGAGAAGAACCTGGCCATGCAGACATGAGTGTAGAGTAGCGGACTGAGGATACAGCCTTGTGGGGCACCAGTGTTGAGAATAATTCCAGGGAATGTGCTGCTGTCTCTCCGCAATGAATGTAGTCTATTGGTTAGGAAGTCAAGGATCCAGTTGCAAAGGGAAGCATTCAGTTCCAGGTCTAGGAGTTTGAAGATGAGTTATTGTATTGGAGGCAGAGTTGTAGTCAATAAACAATAGTTTGACAAAGGTGCGTTTACTGTCCAGATGTTCCAACCATGAGTATAAGTCCAGGGAGATGGTGTCTGCTGTGGCAATAGGAAAGATTGCAGTGGGTCAAAGTTGTTGGAGTGAATGTGTGCCATAACTGGCCCCTTGAAGCACCTCATGTCAGAAGCCAGGCCACAGTAATGAAAGCATGGTTTTTCAATAGGATGATGGTTATCTTTCTAACCTCAAATTGAAGCAGGATGACATGTAAATACCCCTGCCAGCTGGTGTCTGTGCAGGATCTGAGGACATGGTCAGGGACACTGTCACGGCCAGCTGCTTTCCAAGGGTTCACTCTGTGGAAGATTGACCTTATGCCCAAAATGGTGACTGTGGGTGCAGGTGCATTGGAGGCTGTCATGGTGGATGGGTGACATACCAATTCCCTTCTGTTCAGAACATGCAGATAATGCTTTAAGTTTATTGGGAAGTGATGCACTGTTGTCAGCAACACTGCCTGACTTTGTCTTGCGGTACATTACTGCATGTGAACCCTGCCACAGCTGATAGCTGATCTGGGACTCCATTTTGGACTGTTATTGCCTCTTGGCATCACTGATAAGTTTACAGAGATCATATCTCAATTTCTTGTAAAGTTCATGATCACCTGATTTGAATGCTACAGACCTAGACTTTAGCATGGAGTTGATCTCCCAGTTCATCCATGGCTTCCAGTTAGGGAACACCTGGATTGTTCTCTTTGGAACACAGTCCTCAGCACACTTGCTGATAAAGTCCGTGATGGTGGTGACATACTCATCTCGGCTGGCCGCCGGTTCTTTGAACATAGACAAGTCTACTGCCTCAGAGGAGTCATGTAGAAGTTGATTTATTTACTGAGGCTAGCACTGAACAACTTTGTGTACTGGATCCTCATGGTTTAGCTTCTGTTTGTCTGCAGGGAGGAGCAGCACAGCCTGGAGATCTGGTTTGCCCAAGTTTGGGCAGGGTGTTGGAGTTATGGACTGAGTTTGTGGATGGGAGGGCATGACTTTTACCTGCCTGAATAAAATCATTGGGAAGTATATGTTTAAAATGGTGGTCACAAGCTGCAATTCATGCCATGACAAATATTTTGATGTTGATAAAAATGTTGATCACACATATAATTCCTTAACTCATCTCCATGTGAAACATTGCAACAGCTTTGAATTTAAACCAATATAACCCATTAAGTTATTTCATCCTCTCAATGGAAGGCATTCTTTTCAAAATGATAGCATTAGATCAACTGATCTGTCAGATATCAAGATGCTGAATGTTTTCATTATAGTTATTTCTATTTCCCATGACAAGCATTCTTGTAATCTTCTGAGTAAAGTTGTCAACTGTTGTTGAAATAATGGCTTAAATAAATGCAAAATGAATTGACAAAGATCATTCAATAACTTGTACAGATGTAATCATTATATGCTATTAAATTACTGCCAATATTTTGAAATCAATTAATTGACATTAATAATGGTGATTGATTCCATTTACATCATAGCTGGAGCCAATCTATGACAGAATTGGAGGAAAAATACTGCAGATGTTGGAAATTCAAAACATGAAGATAGAATTATGGAAACACTTCGCAGGTCAAACGGGACCAGTGAGCAAATGAGTAGGATTGATATCTCGGATCAGGGATCCTCCCTCAAAACTGGAAATGTGAGAAGACAGGTGAGCTTTAAGTTGCAGAGTTGGAAAGATGGAAAAGAACAGAGAAAATGACAGGTTGCAGATCATGGTTGTCAAGGTAACCATTACTTTAAAAACCAGTAGCTGGAATAAAATCATAAAGAAGCAAATTGAAACATAAATTGAAATAAAGCCAAACCCATATTTTAGGAAATAAAAGATTCACCTGAAAATATTAAGTCCCATTGGAAAGTGGGTTGCTTTTCCTCAAATTTACATTGGGCAGCAATGGAGAGACAGATTAGCAGAGAAATGGGCCAGAGATTTAAAGTAATAGGTGACAGGAAGTTCAGGATCACCCTTGGAAAGTAAATGATTATATTCTGCAAAATGGATACCCAGTTGGCATTTGGCTTCTCTCTGTTGAGGATACCTATGAATGGACCAAACTAAAATGATTGAAGTAGAAATGAATTGTGCTTCACCTTGATCCGGATGTGTCATGCCAAATGGTTAAAGTTCTGGTGTTAGGTTGCCTGTGATTGCATGGGAAAAGTGGCACAATAAGGAGAATAGTTGATAGAGATGAGGGATGTGTGCTTAGCCCACTTATCTACTCTCTCTACACCAATGACTATGTGGCTAGGCACAGCTCAAATGTCATCTATGAATTTCTGATGACACAGCTATTGTTGGCAGAATTTCAGCTGGAGACGAGGAGGCATAAAGGAGTGAGATAGATCAGCTGGTTGAGTGGTGTTACTATAATAGCCTTGCACTCAATGTTAGCACAACCAAAAAATGAATGAAGGGAAAGTCGAGGGAACACACTCCGGTCCTCATCAAGTGGGAAGTGTAAGTAGTTTCAAGTTCCTGGGTGTCAACATCTCTAAAGATCTACTGTATCTTGCATCCAGCATATAGATAAATTACAAAAAAAGGCATGGCAATGGCTATATTTTGTTAGGTGTTTAAGGAGATTTGGTTTGTCACCATAGGCCCTAGTGAATTTCTACCATGGACAGTACTCTAACTGGTTGCGTCACCATCTGGTATGGAGGGACCACTGCACAGGATTGGAAAAAGCTGCAAACTCAGCCAGCTTCATCATGGGACTTAGTCTCCCCAGCATCAAGAACATCTTCAAAAGGTCTTCAACATCTTCAGAAGACTGTATCCATCATTAAGGCTCCCCCATCACTCAGGACATGCCCTCTTCTCACTGCTGCTATCAAGGAGGAGGTACAGGAGCATGAAGACACACACCTAACATTTTAGGAACAGCTTCTTCCCCTCTTCAATCAGATTTCTGAATGGACAGTGAACCCATGCACACAAACTCACTGTTTTTTTTCTTTTTGACTGCTCTCTTTTTGCACTACTATTTAACTTTTTTTGGTAGTTTTTATTAATATGCATTGCTCTGTACAGTTGCCACAAAACAACAAAGTTTCACAATATATGCCAGTGATATGAAATCTGATTCTGACACTGATGCACAGAGGGACCTTGAGGTGCAAGTCCTTAATAGTGGAAAGTGCATAGCATGGTAAAGAAGGCATATAGCAGACTTGCCTTCTTTGGTTTGGGTGTTGAGTACAAAAGTCAAGAAGTTATGTTGCAGCTGTATTAAGTGTTGGCTAGGCCACTTTTAGAGCGTTGTTTGCCATTCTGGTCACTGAATTACAGGAAGAACGTGTTGGCTTAGGAGAAGACTCAGAAGAGGATCATCAGGATACTCTCTAGGTTAGAGAATAAAAACTATAAGGAGAGGTTGGACAAACTTAGATTATATTCTCTGGAGTTTTGGAGGCTGAGGGTGACCTGAGAGAAATATATAAAATTATGAGAGTCATAGCTAGAAGTAGTCAAGTCTTTCTCCCAGAGTGGAAATGTCAAATACTACCGAGCAAAGCTTTAAACTGAGAAAGGGAAAGTTTAATGGAAATTTATGAGGCAACATTTTTTACAGAGTGTGTTATGTGCCTGGAATGTATTACCAGCTAAAGTGGTGGAAGGGGATACAGTAGTGATATGTTAGAGGCATTTAGGCATAGGCAGGGAATAGAAGGATATAGACCAAGTAGGATTAGTTGAAATTGGCATGGTTGGTACTAATATAATGGGCTGAATGGCCTTTTCCTGTGTTGTATGTTCACATTCTTTTCCTTTTATGTTGGGTTTCCAGCTTCTTTTCCCACCATTAAACAATATAATGAGAGAAAATGAAGTAGGAAACTAAGGATAGAACTTGGATTGCCATGGAATGAGTGAGGTTAGTTGATATAGTCTTGAGATTAAACAGGTAGTCACAAGAGATTCTGTAGATGCTGAAAATCTTGAGGAACATGCACAAAATGCTGGAGGAGCTCAACAGGTCAGTTGGACTTCCTCAAATGGAGGAACTTCCTCTCTCTTACTTTACAGTTCTGATGAAGGCACTTAGCCCGAAAGATCGACAGATTAAACACCTCCAAATTTCATCAAGTAATTACTGCTGTAATGTAACACTGGTGAACTTTGAACCAATCACACACAATCTGCAACATGGTTATGTGTCTGAAATAAATATTTGGCAAACCAGCAATGAAAGAGGAAACAGCAACAATGAATAATTGAATAGCACTTGGCTTTAACACTGCAATAAATTCGCTCAGGCTGAAGATATCTAAATATTCCAATTAATAGTAATTTTCATTTTGGTCTTCTGAGTGCTTGGGGACACTAGGACAAGTCTAGTTGTGAAAGTGAATGAATCCTTGTGTTTCTGTCAAGAAACATTCAGATCTACAAATACATGGTTAAGAGTCAGAGGAGGAGGTATGAATATGATAGCTAATTCCTATCGGAGTCTCATTCTAGCATCTATTAAATTGGGCTTACAATTTATAAAGGTAAGGCCTTTCTTATATGAAAAGAGAAAATGTTGAAAATACACAATCAGCCAAGCAGCATCTGTGCAGACAAAACACTGTCAACATTTTTCACCAGAAGCTTTCTCGGTTTCTCTTTTTTTCTGCTACCATCTCATTGTTCTTTATCTTTTTATTGCTGTCATTCTCAGCTGTTCCTTGGGTACTCTTTCTCAAAACTTTATATGTTAATGAATGATTGCCAGTGCTATATTAACTAAATCCCATTTGAACTGGTGGTTCACAATGCTGGTAATCTGTGGTGCTGAGACATTGAGCTGAATGGTGTGTGGAACTATTTGTTCATCAGGGTGTGCTGTGATAGTTATTAAAAACTGGGTCCTAAATCATATTTAAAGACTGTAATGGTTCCTTCACAAGTAATTGTGAACTTTTATTTAACACCAATGTACATTCAAGAATACAGTCGGGCATCACTCAGCAAGATGAGGATTTCTGTGTTTAGCTATAGCTGTCAAATTTTGATTGTAGTTTTGTTGCAAGGGAACTTTATGGTCACCTGCCTTCCTTGTGTTACTATTTCCACTTCGATGGATTCAAAGGAGCTGCTGCGAACATACTATATCTCATCTATTTGCAGGTATTGGAGTGTGGCAGCATTTTGTTAACCCAGATCCTACTCTGCACAATGAAACCCAGGAGGCAAATAATTTACTACTGATTTTATTCAGATATAAGCAGTATTAATCTGTGCAATTACCACTGAATGCAGAGTATTATGTTAATGGATTAATATATCTTAGATTTTAAGTAAATTAACCATTCAATTTCCTTTGGTTAGATTCTCCTTCATGTAGAAGTCACTACTAGTTTTATTACAGGAGGGATGAGGCTGAGGAAATTTCTTGTAATTTTCATTCCAATAATAGTTGGATGATCTAAATCAGCTTCCTGAGTTATGTCAGACTGCTTACTTCTTAAAAATTCCCTAGCCCTCAAGCATAGGAGCACACGTTTTCTGTCTTCACAGTAGTTCCTAACAGGTGTAAGTGTAGGTAGAAATCTTAAGACCATAAGATATAGGAGCAGAATTAGGCCATTTGTCCCATCAGTTCTGCTCTGCCATTCAATTATAGGCTGATCCAATTCTTCCAGTCATTCCCACTTCCCTGCTTTCACCCCATATCCTTTGATGCCCTGGCTAATCAAGAACCTATCTATCTCTGCCTTAAATGAACCCAATGACTTGACCTCCACAGCTGCTCATGGCAACAAATTCCACAGATCTACCACCCTCTGATTAAAGTAATTTCTCCACCTTTCAGTTCTAAATGGACGTCCTTCAATCCTGAAGTTGTGCCCTCTTGTCCTAGACTCCCCTAGCACGGGAAATATCTTTGCCATATCTAATCTGTTCAGGCCTTTTAACATTCAGAATGTTTCAATGAGATCCCCCTTCATTCTCATGAACTCCAGGGAATACAGCCCAAGAGCTGCCAGACATTCCTCATACGGTAACTCTTTCATTCCTGGACAGATATCTTGGGCAGACATCACTCCGTAGGTATTTAGTAGCAATGCAAATCTCTGTCTTTTCACACTTTTTAGAGTTCTGTGTTCCTCAGATATATCAGATTATAAGGCCTTCAAAATGTGCATATCCTCTTTTTTGTGATACTGGAGAAGGAAATGGTACAGAAAGCATCAGAAGATAAAATGAAACACCAAAAAAAAACATAAAGAAGGACATCAGGTTCAGGAACAGTTATTACCTTTCAACCATCATGCTCCTGAATTACTTCACTCACCTCACTCTGGATAGGCTGGATAAGTCATTGAGATCAGAAAGCTTCTTGGTCCCTCAGATGGACTGGACTGCTGATTTGAAGAGAGTAAAAGGTGGGGTTCTGTGTTTCATAATAAACTCCTCAAGGTGCTTGGACAGAGTGGTCTTGTTGCACTCTTATTCCCCTGACCCCGAACATCTGTTGGTTAAGTTCTGACTGTTCTATTTACCAAGAGAGTTCTTTTCTGTGATCCTGATATACCAGCAAAGGCTGACATTAAGCATGCGCTCAAGGTGTGAGCGCAGCAATTGGCAAACAAGTAACAGCCTACCCTGACACCTTTCAATCATTGTCAGGGACTTTAATCAGGCTTGTTTGAGGAAATCCCTGCCCAATTATCATCAACATATCCCCCGCAGCACAAAGGGTCCCAGCACTGTTGTACTACAATTAGGAATGCCTACTGTTCCATCCCTGGATAGAGTAAGCGCAAAACTCATAACATGTTCAGTTACAATTTCAGTATCAACTTTGAATTATTTGTAGCTTCTGAAAGTTAATTAAAATTTGGTGTCAACCAAACAAGGGAAATAAATAAGTATGAGATTTGTAGCTTTGCTGTTAGAGTTAGGCATAGGGCCCAGGGGTTTACATAGTCCAAGTCAATCTTGCTAAAAAAGAATCTTTTGCAAAGGCAAACAGAGATGAGTTATGCAAGATGAAACAACTTTAAGACCAAAGCTAATATTTTTTGCAACATTACTTGGTGTAATATATTCTTTCAGGTATAATTTGGAAGTTGGACACAATGATAGTCCCATCGTTCTGATGTTTATTTCATTCAGAATTCCTGATGTATTAGCATATTCCCATAAACTAACCAATGATTGAAAATAATTGGAACTCAGCTAATAAACAGGCACAGAAGAAACACTAGACACTGGTGATACACTGGGTATTTTATCAATGTAAGAACATTTAAAGCTTCGGGTCATCTATCTTTCAATGCACATCAAGAATGCCAAAGTATAAATTAAATTCAGCAATTAGTTCCCTGGCGATTATATTGCAGGAAAAGGAATGTGAAATAAAGAACAAATTCATCTGCTGATGAAACATATCCCCTATTTTGAGCATCTGCTCAAGATAGTTTATATGATTATATCAATACAGTTTGTCAAGTGAATCTTTAATTTTGATGAAAGTTGTACTAATACTTCCAAGAATACATCTGGGAATTCATAAAATACAAAACAGAACTTAGTGAGGGTTAATTTAGAGAAAATGTTGATAATACTGGCTGCAAATCATATGAAAACTGATTGAAAACTTTGGCATCCAATACGAAACTGTGCATTTGTAAGAAATGTGCTTGTGTATGCCATTAATTTGGTTATAGTGCTGTTGAGGAAGATGATTTGGGGTAGATAGGAAGAAGGGCCTTACAGTGGGTGGTGCAGTGTAATTGCAAAGAGCTCATTTGTGTCTAGCACCAGGGAATGATGGACTGATGTGAAAATCATATGTTAATTATAAGGGTAGCATATGTCTAGTTCCTTCAAATCCAACTGTGATTTTCTAGCAATAAATTTTAACCATTATCATTGATTAAAATATGGTTAAAATTATTTTAAATTAGCATTATAATGGTTCTTTGAAACATTGTCTGTCATCCAAGCAAATTTAACAATTGAAATACTTTTGTTTTGCAGCTACAGTACTTCATATGAAATCTGAAATCTTGATTTAAGGTGACATCATTTTCTGAAGAATTAAATGTTTGCTCAAAGGATGCTAGAATATGAAATTAGATTGCTTGAGATCTTCAGAGGAAAGGTGCAGTAGATGATCTTGATGGGGTTTCCATATATATTCTCTTTGTGCTTCAAGAATCTTTCAATATATTTGATGGAAAGAAAAATTGAAATCCAAATAAAGGTGGTATGTTAGTCTTCCTTGATCAATAAATCTTTCATGTGTCTTTAGGCTTTTTTATTTTATTCTATCTAAAAGCATCTTCTAATTATATAATTATGTTCTACTCTCTTAGTGTAACTCTGACATTTGGTCTGTGCAAGGAAATTAAGTTGTAAGAAGTCTTACTTGTAGAACATTAATCTGGAGCACATTTATAAGTAGTACATATATTGAGAGTCAAATAATTCTTGCATTTCATAAATATTAATTGTTGTTATAGCTCTTTTACAAGCAGTGGTTTTTGAAGAATAAATCAATATTGACCAAAATATGTTCAGAGAAATAAGATAAATGTTTGGAAAACTGCTCAATATAAAATGTAGTCCCACCTGACATGATTATCCTCCCAAATAAATCTCTTTTCAACCTGCTACAAACAAATGTGTTGCTATGGTGACAGTTAAAATCTATTCACCTACAGATGTGGAAAAAGCTTTCCAATTCATGGCGGCAAGGACATGTTATAATATTATCACCATCTAAAGGGCACAAAAAACAGATGTATTTGCACTTTCTATTGATGTAGACACTCTCTATAGTTTCTGAGCACGTACAGTGGTATTGTTCTAAAATTGCAAATTAAAGCAAACTTAAAATGTGTCCTGCACTTGATATTCTCTTGGGTTTAGTACAACTTGCTTCTCTAGCAGATAGGCTGTGCGTCTCCACAAAGAAATGAATCCCTTTATCTGACAGAATAATGTTGCCTTTTGAGGATCACTTTTGTAATCTATATACTGAAAGCCTATGTAAACATTGCACACATTTTCGTAACTCTGAAGTGAATTGTTTATCTTTGATATGTTTTAAAATTTATTATTTATTTTAGTGTATTTTAAGCAGCTTCTAATTATTTTATTGTCTGATGGAGAGAAAAATTACAAGGATGTTGCCAAGACTTGAGGATGTGAGATTATAGTGAAAGGTTGATTAGATTAGGACTTTATTCCCTGGAGTTTAGGAAACTGAGGGGAAACCTGATAGAGGTATACAGAATTATGAGGGATATTGATAAGATAAATTCAAGCAGGCTTTTTACAGTGATGTTGGGTGAGACTAGAACTAGAGATCATGGGTTAAGGGAGAAGGGTTATATGTTTCAGGTGAACAAGAAGGGGAAGCTTTTCACTCAAAGGGTGGTGCCAGCATAGAAGAGCTGCCAGTGGAGATGACTTAAGACAAACTTGGATAAGTGCAGAGATGGGAGAGGTATGGAGAGCTGTGGTCTGGATGAAAGTTGATGGGATTGTGCATAATAATAGTTACGCATTCACTAGATAGGCGATGGGCCTGTTTCTGTGCTATAGTGTTCTATGACTTTATAAATTTATCTTTTCATTCCCAATTCTGTCATTGTTTGATATCATACACTCCCGCTGGAGATCCAGGGGTATTGGAATGTTACTTTGCCGGTAAATTCTATCTCAGCCTTATCAAATACAGAGGCCGAGACTAGGACTATGCTCTAATATTCTGTGATGTGGCAGGACAGCATATAAAAATGTCATTTTACTGGGGCATCTGACATTCACTATGAACAGGCAAAGCTGTAAGTGCTGACATAAAATAAAACCTCTGATAATGAATGTTGGATAGCAATACAATCTCCTTGAATTAAAAATTGTGCAACCATAGAGAATTAGTCATTTAGACTACAGTTTACTGAGGATACCTTTGGTAGATTGAGCAATGAAGCTTTCTATTTAACTACCAGTTCCATAATTCTATTTTACAGCTTCTTAAGATGTACATATTGCTAAAACAGAGTTTTAATCTGTTTAAAAAAGAATCCAATTGACCATCAATCAGCCAAAAGGCAATGACTATTTTTCTTCTTTACTGGCTAATTGCAGTACATAATTAATCATTCAATAGTGTCACACAGAAAATGCTGAAGGGACTCAGCAAGTCAGGCAGTGTCTAAGGAGGGGAATAAATAATCAATATTTCAGGCCAAGACCCTTAATCAGGCCTGGAAAGGGGGCAGAAGCCAGAATTAGAAGGTGCAAGAGGGGAAGGAATACAAGCTGGTGGGTGATAGGTGAGATCAGATGAGGGGGAGGGTGGATGGGGAGGACGGGGAATGAAGTAAGAAGCTGAGTAGAGATAGGTAGAAGATGTAAAGGACTGAAGAAAAAGGGATCTGATAAGAGAGGACAGCGGATCCTGGGAGAAGAGGAAGAAAGAGGAGCACCAGACGGATATGATAGGCAGGTGAGGAGAACAGAAGAGGTAAGAGGAGAGCCAGAATGGGGAATGGAAAAAGAGAGAATGGGGGGGTGGGGGGAGAGAAATGACCAGAAATTTGAGAAATTGGTGTTCATGGTGTGAAGTTGGTGTGTGGTTCTCTAGATTTCCAGTATCTGCAGAATCCTTTGTTCTTAATCTCTGAATACTTTTATTTCAATAGCATTTTATTGCATCAATGACTCAAAAAGGCCCCTGCTAGTAATTTATGTTTGAATGGATGTGGATTGCCTGGCTACAAGGGGGTTGCCATTGAACATTGCTGAAAACTCATTTGAAAGCTTATGATCCCAGACAAGTTCATTATGGAGTGGTATAAATATATACAAGTATACTCTGGCATAATGTAACTGATAACATAACCATTGTTCATTGTTTCCCAGGGGCTTCTCAAGTACCAAACTGAACAGAACAACACGAGTAAACATAGGGCTCTTAGAATCCAAGATAATGGAACCACAGGTAAGGAATGCTTACTAACATAGCAAAACCAGCACAGAACAGAAGCTTTGGTCCACCTAGTCTCTGCCGAACCATTAACTTGCCTAGTTCCATCAACCTGCACCTATACCATTGCCCTCCATATCTGTCATCCATGTACCTATCCAAATTTCTCTTAAATGTTAAAATTGACCCCTCCTCCACCACTGGCACTGGCAACGTGTTCCACACTCTCACCACCCTTTGTGTGAAGCAGATCCCCTTCATGTTCCCCTTAAACTTTTCACCTTTCACCCTTAACCCGTGACTTCTAGTTCTAGTCTCACCCAACCTTTGTGGGGGAAAGACTGCTTGCATTTACACTATCTAAACCCCTCATAGTTTCATATACCTATATCAATCTCTCTTCAGTCTTCTACATTCTAGGGGATAAAGTCCTAACCTATTCAACCTTTTCCCTATAACTCAAATCCTCAAGTCCCAGCAATATCATTGTAAATTTTCTCTGCATTATTTCAATCTTATTTACACCTTTCCTGTCAATAGGTGACCAAATCTACACACAATACTCTAAATTAGGCCACACAAATGTCTTATAAGCAACTTCAACAAAGCTTCCCATCTCCTGTACTCAGCACTTGATTCATGAAGGCCGAAATGCCATAAGCTTTCTTTATGACCCTATCTAGCTTTCACACCACTTTCAAGAAGTTATGGATCTTTTTCCTGAGATCCCTCAGTTCTGCTACACTCCTCAGTGCCCTAACACTCACTGTGTAAGTGTAACACTCATTATCCAGTTTAGTCCTCCCAAAGTGCCACTTCTCACACTTGTCTGCGTTAAATTCCATCTGCCATTTTCAGCCCATTTTTCCAGCTGGTCCAGATCCTGCTGCAAGCTTTGATAGTCTTCCTCACTGTTCACTACACCCCCAATCTTGTTGTCATCTGCAAATTTGGTGATCCAGTTAACCACGTTATCATCCAGATCATTGATATAGTTGCTAAACTTCAACGGACTCAGCACTGATCCCTACGACACACCGTTAGTTACAGGCCTCCAGTCAGAGAGGAAACTATCTACTACCTTTCCTGTCAATAGGCTTTCTCCCACAAAACTAATGCCTAATCCAATTTACTACCTCATCTTGAATGCCAAGCAAATAACCCTTCTTGACCAACTTCCCATATGGAACCTTTGCAAAGGCCTTGCTCAGGTCCATGTAGTCAACATCTACTGCCTTGCATCAACTTTCCTGGTAACTTCCTCAAAAAATTCTATAAAATTGGTTAGACTTGAACTACCACATACAAAGCCATGTTGACTATCCCTAATCAATCCCTGTCTTTTCAAATACCTATATATCAATTCCCTTCCAGTTACTTTTCCGCTACTAAAGTCAGTCTCACTCGCCTATAATTTCTTGGCTTATTCTTAGAGCCTTTCTTAAACAATGGAAAAACATTGGTTATCCTCCAGTCTTCTGGCATCTCAGGTCTGCCTAAGGGTGTTTTAAATTCCTCTGTTAGGGCACCTGCAATTTCTGTACTAGTCTCCGATAGTGTCCAATAGAACACCTTGTTAGGTCCTGGGGATTTATCCACCCGAATTTGCCTCAGGACAGCAAACACCTTCTCCTCTGTAAACTGTATAGGGTCCATGACCTCATAGCTACATTGCCTCACATCTATAGTCAACCAAGTAAATACAGATACAAAAAGTTCATTTAAGATCTCCCCCCTTTCTTTAGGCTCCATGCATAAATGACCATTCAGATCTTCCAGAGGACCAATTTTGTCCCTTGCTATCCTTTTGCTCTTAATATATCTGTAGAAGCCCCTAAGATTCCCCGTCACCTTGTCTGCTAAACAACCTCATGTTTCTTTTAGCCCTCCTAATTTCCTCTTAAGTGCCCTCTTGGATTTCTCTACTCCTCAAGTATCTCATTTGTTCCTACCTACCAATATCTGCTATGCACCTCCTTTTTCCAGGGCCTCAATATCTCTCAGAAACTAAGGTTCCATGAATCTGATATCCTTGCCTTTTATTCTGAAAGAAACATTCATACCCTATACTCTCAAAATTCACCTTTGAAGGCCTCCCATTTACCAAGTACACCTTTGCCAGAAAACATCCTATCCCAATCCACACTTGCCAAATCCTTTCTGATACCATAAAAATTGGCCTTTCTCCAATTTAGAATCTCCGCCTGAAGACCAGACGTATCTATTTCCATAATTACCTTGAAACAAGTGGCATTACGATCACTAGAAGCACAACGCTCCTCTACACAAACTTCTGTCACCTGCCCTGTCTCATTCCCTAACGGGGGAATTAGTATTGCATTCTCTCCAGGTAGGACTTCTATTAAGGAAACTTTCCTGTATACATTTGACAACCTCTTTCCCATCCAGTCCTTTTCGAACATGGGAGTCCCAGTCAATATGTGGAAATTTAAAATCACCCACTATCACAACTATATGTTTATTACAGTAGTTTGCGCTCTCTCTACAAGTTTGCTCCTCTAATTCCCATGGGCTGTTGTGTGGCCTATAGTACATTCCCATTAATGTGATCATACTTTTCTTATTCCTCAGTTCTGCTTGTAAAGACTTACTAGATGAGCTCTCCAGTCTGTCCTGACTGAAGACTGCCGTGACATTTTCGCTGACTAGAAATGCTACACCTTTCCCTTTAATCCCTCCCGCATTATCTCATCTAAAAGAAATGGAACCGTGGAACATCGAAATGCCAATCCTGCCCCTCCTGCAACCAAGTCTCACTGATGGCTACACTGTCAAAATTTCATGTGCTGATCCATGCCCTAACCTTATTGCCTTTCCTACAATACTATATTGAGTTTCAGTACATTGAAATGTATGCAGCAAAGGACATTAGTCTCAGCATGCTCAACGTTTTGAATCCTGACCTTGCATGTAGGCTTATCATCTTTCTCCTCAACCACTCCACTATCTGTTCTGGTGCTCTGGTTCCTATCCCGCTGTACCTCCAGTTTAAACCCACCCAACTGTGCAGCACTAACAAACCTTTCTGCTAGGATTTTAGTCCCTCTTCAGTTCAGGTGCAAACCATACCTTCTGAACAGTTTCACCAATCGAGATATGATGGCAGGATATAGTATTAATGGTAAGACTCTTGGCAGTGTGGAGGATCAGAGGGATCTTGGGGTCCGAGTCCATAGGACACTCAAAGCTGCTAAGCATGTTGACTCTGTGGTTAAGAAGGCGTATGGTACATTGGCCTTCATCAACCGTGGAATTGAGTTAGGAGCTGAGAGGTAATGTTGCATCTATGTAGGGCGATGGTCAGACTCCACTTGGAGTATTGTGCTCAGTTCTGGTTGCCTCACTACAGGAAGTACGTGGAAACCATAGAAAAGGTGCAGAGGAGATTTACAAGGATGTTGCCTGGATTTGGGGAGCATTTCTTATGAGACTAGGTTGAGTGAACTCGGCCTTTTCTCCTTGGAGCGATGGAGGATGAGAGATAACCAGATAGAGGTGTATGAGATGATGAGAGGTATTGATTGTGTGGATAGTCAAAGCCTTTTTCCCAGGGCTGAAATGGTTAGCATGAGAGGACATAGTTTTAAGGTGCTTGGAAGTAGGTACAGAGGAAATATCAGGGGTAAGTTTTTTACGCAGAGGGTGGTGAGTGAGTGGAATGGACTGCCGGCAGTGGTGCGGAGGCGGAAACAATAGGGTCTTTTGAGAGACTCCTGGATGGCTATATGGAGCTTAGAAAAATAGAGGGCTATGGTTAAGGCCCAGGTAGTTCTAAGGTAAGGACATGCTCAGTCCAACTTTGCGGGCTGATGGGCCTGTATTGTGCTGTAGGTTTTCTATGTTTCTAAGGGAGCCCAATGATCCAATAATCTGAAGCCCAGAACCACTCCTTAGCCATGTGTTAAACTGTATGATCTTCTTGCAGATGTGGTTATCAGGGAAACTGGAGGTCTCCCAAAGTTCCCACACTTCACAGATGGAATATACCACTAACACTGGACCCCTTCTAAACATACTAGCGATGTACTAACAGGGAAAAAGAAACTTGCGAGAAACTTACTTCGAGCCTGCATCTGTGCCTGTCCAAGCCTGTTGAGCCAAGGCCAGACCACTCTAACACCTTTTCTTTTTTTTTATCTAGAAATTTGGTGCACAGCCGAAGTCAGGATGAATTCCCCTTTCCTAACTGACCGTGAGAAAGAGATCATGAGCCAGGGTGCTGCAGTGCCTCTATTGAGGGTAGTTCCACAACCCTGTCTGGGAGGGAGTCAGACTCAATAAAGGAAGAAAGATGTTTTTCCAAGTTGGAACGATGGCAAATTTGAAAGTGTTTCACTCAGGTGTTCCTATTGCATCTGTTCCCTTTATCCTTCTTGGTGACAGAGGTTCCAGGCTTTAAGAAGCTTTTGATGTGGCCTGCAGAAGTGACTTTGTAGACTGCACGGTGCCCAAGTACACAGAGAGTGACTACTTAACGCAGTGCTGTCCTGCTCTGAGTGACATCAACCTACATGAGAGTTGTTGGAACTGTACTCATTCAGGTGAGTTCAGTGTATTCCATCATGCTCCTAACTAGCACCATACTTGTGAGAGTCTTTGTAATTTCAGGAGCTGAGACTTTTCTGCAGGGTGTCCCAGATTTCTCCTGCTTTTACAGTTTATTTAACTGTCCGTTTGAGTTTCTGGTCAATGATCCTGCAGCATGGTGAAGATGGGGTGTACAACAATAGTGCTGCCACTGAACACCATCACTGCGTGAGTAGACCTTGTCATGCTATTGTCTGCCTTCCTGTGTCTGATAATGTCAGGGGGCAAAAAAGAGAGAGAGACAGCAAATTAACTGCCGGAAGAGCTGTGGCATATTTTTGAGGAACTAACAAACCCTGTAAACTTAATCCCTGTGTCCTAGTATTCCAACCAACATGGCTGGAGACTTAGTGGTTAATCAGTTGTGACTTCTTTACAAAGTTTCCAGTGAAGTTTCAAGCAGACAATAGATGCTGCTATTCAAGAGAAAAAAAAGGATAGAAGGAAAATGGATAACAAAAGGCCAGTTGGCTTAACATTGCTTGTTAGAAAAATGCTGGAACTCATCATTTGAGTCTGAACTGAGCACTTACAGATGCGTAACACGATGAGGTCGAGTCAGTATTGTTTTATGGAAGGAGATGTTACTTAACACATTTATTAGGACACTTCGAAAATATAGCCAGCTGGGAGGTGCTGGGCAAAAGTCAGTGAGTGTAGTACATTTGGATTTCCAAAAGGCATTCGGTAACACGTCACCTATAAGGTGATGGTTCAAGATGATAACTGCTCAGGATGAATATAATATGTCAGCATGATTAGAGGAGTGATTTGCAGGGCATTCATTGTCAGGCTGTCAGATTGTATCCAGTGTCCCAGCTAATACAAATCTATATAATGATGTGAATAAAAGATGACTGAGTGTAATCTATTCTATTTTGCTGACAATATAAAGACAGATGGGAAGGTGATTTTTTAAGTAAGATGCAGAGCGCATCACAGAACAGTGATATGAGCATATTGAACCAGTGGGCAAAGAGGAGGTAAGAGCAGGTAATGTGGGGTTACCCACATGGATAGGAAAATACAAAGGCAGAATATAAATTAAATGATGCAATTATGTAGTGTGCGTCATCATTAAAAGGCACTGTTCAGAGAAATCTGGATGGATGCCCTTGTGCAAGAATTTCAGGAAGGTTGCATAAAGGTTCAACAAGTAATTCAGAAAGCACGTGATTTGGAATTCTTTATTGCAGAGGGTGGGGTGCAAAAGTAGTGCAAATATATGGGACTTTGGTGAGCTCATGAGATACACCATGCTGTAATGCACACAGTTTTGATCTGTTTAGGGAGCCCAGCATTTATTCTTCTTTCCTTGGATACTGTGCAGTGTTGAGT
The DNA here is from genome assembly GCF_030144855.1 of Hypanus sabinus. Classification (NCBI taxonomy): domain Eukaryota; kingdom Metazoa; phylum Chordata; class Chondrichthyes; order Myliobatiformes; family Dasyatidae; genus Hypanus; species Hypanus sabinus. The sequence continues at coordinate 176,796,831 of NC_082707.1, forward strand.
TTGCTCAATAGATCCCTGAAGCAATGAGTTACCTTTGGAGGAAAAATTAAACAGAAAAATGTGTCATTCTTCTTTCCGTGGAGTTTGGACGAATAGGAAATGATTTATTAGAAATGTCCAAAAATTCTCAGGAGCTTTGTTATGGTAGAGGTTATAAAACTGATACCTCTGAAGGGATAGTCAGTAGAGCTGATGCCAAAGCTCGGAAACCAGGATCTTACTGAATGATGGAACAGGCCAAAAGGGCTGCACGGCCAATTCTTTATTTCTAAATGTTCTAATTCTAATTAATTTATAATCACCGATTGGGCCCATTTTTGGAATTCTTTTCTTGCAAGTACCACAGCAATTGAAATGCTGGAACTTCTCAGCAGATCAGGCAGCATCTGTAGAAAGAGGAACAGATGTTGCTTGATTTGCTGAATGTTTCTGATTTTGTCCCAAATTTTCAACATGAGTAGTTTCTGTTTCTGATTTTCATCTACCTAAATTCAAACGTGTGGTATATTTTGAAGATTCATTCCAAAGTATTACTTAACTCTGTTCACAATTACTAAAGTGTAATTGTCACAGCAAATTATGACATCCAAATAGGCACAATTAAATGCATATGTTTTTGGGTTGTTTCCTTAGAAACTGTGCTGAACCACTGTGTGCGCTGTTGGTGTCCTCAATTATAGAGGTGAAAGGTATATATTGCCTGCTAGCTTTACACTACAGGCAAGCAAAAGTTAGAATTGCTGCTTGAAAAATCTGTGCCCCTAAGTTAGTTCTTTTTGCAAGTGTGTAGTCTCATTCTCTCAGAAAATACACATTTTGTACATTTTTGTTGAATATCCACAGTCCTAATCTTAATACTTTTTCTTGATTTCCAGTAGTCCCAGACGTACATTGTTATTTATGTTATTTTGCTTCCATTGCAATGAACAGTTGACTCTGGTTACTTGGGACACACTTTGCATGTTTTGGCCCAATTAACTGAAGTTTCATGGAAATAAGTTAAAAAAGCATAAAAAAGACAAACCGACATTTAACTGAGTAACAAATTATGTATCTAAATTAAATACAAATTTCAAAAAACACTGCCAATACTACTGGTGGTTGTCCTTCATATCCAATAAAATGACCTGTCTCACTGGGGTATGGGACCTGCCAGCTACCCTCATTTGCTTTTGCCCACTTGTTGAAGCAGTGTACCGAGATGTGGTTGTTGTCACACGCAAATAGCTGCTTGGAGCCACAGTTGAGAGTTGAGTGCCTGGTGGGGACCACAGATAACAGTCAAGATGATTGTTGATAACTTCAATTTCTTCGTTGTTTCTAACTTGTTGAAGTGGTGAAATTGTTTCATTTCCACTCCCGGCCATTTCTAACATTCCACGTCTGAACGCTTGAAATCGCAATGAGCAAAACACTTCTGAATTCTTACTGCTTATTTCTTGCCATCCATCAGTGACAAAAAATACTGTTTTTTGAACACAATCACATGCAGCTGATACTATTTAAAAACTGTTCATTCTAAGCACAGTGTGGAGTCTAACGGCCACCTGACCTGCACTTGACTGACGCTAGTTAGAACAAGTTCAGCAACAGTCCACTTCATCAATTATTGTCCCAAATAAATAAAGGAAACCCCGGCTCTCTTTTTGATTAGTTTTTGTTCTTTAAGAGTTGTCACAAATCGTGGTTGCCCCAATTAACTGAAGGCCCAATTGTATTTATTTATTGTTTCTTATTTTCAAAGTTAAAAATTTCAAAGTAAATTTATTATCAAAATACACATACGTTACCATAAACTACCTGGAGATTCATCTCCTTGCAGACATTTGCAGGAAAAAATGTAGTACAATAGAATTACAAAAAAAAACTGTACATAAACAAAAACTAACAAACAATGTGTAAAAGAAGACAGACTGTGGAAATAAAAAATAATACTTAGAACACGAATTGCAAAGAGCCTTTGAACATGAGTATGTAGATTATAGAATCAGTTCAGAGTTGTGGTGGGTGTAGCTATCAGGATCCTGATGTTTGTAGGGGAATAACTGTCCCAGAACCTGGTGATATGACAACAAAGGCTTCTGTACCATCTGACCAATAGTACTGGTGAGAAGAGGGCTTTATCTGGTTGGTGGAAATTTTGATGATGCACGCTCCTTTCTTGTGGTAGCACTCACTGTAGATGTTTTCAATAGTGGGACTTTTTGCCAGTGATGGATGGAATTGTGGTCACTACTTTCTGTAGCCTTTTGTATTCCTGGGGATTGGTGTTTCCACACCAGGCTGTGATACTACTAGTTAGAATACTCTTCACTGTCCACCTATAGAAGATGCACAGTATATCTTCTCTATATATTGAATATCTGTATAGAAATATATATGTATTAAAAAATACATATACTGTGTCTCTCAATATTGCTCAATCTAGTTGGAATGTTTTCTTTCAGTGCAATAAGCACCTGAGATCTTCTATTAAAAGATACTACATTAGCTCAAATACCCACGGAGCTGATGAGTCAACTGTCAATTTGTGAGCAGCTGTTCATGAGCTGTTCCTTCATGTAGGAAGAAAATACGAGTCTCCCCAGTGAATTATTTTATTCAATTTTATTTCAGATCCCACTAATGCTTCTGAACCGATATCAAATCCTAATCATATTCTAACTGCTTTGTGGTTTAAAAAAACTCCAGCATGGACATTCCCAAGCCCGGATGAGAAACGAGGAGGGCTGGGCAGGGGCTTGCAGCCCCATCCCGCAAAAGCCCAGTGTACAGAAATGCTAGCTGAAGATATAGAAACTCATTCCGGGGGAGAAAGGATCTTTGAAGATGGGCTACACCTGCAAAAGCAGATATAGAGCATAGAATACAGGACAGTACAGCACAATACAGACCCTTCAGCCCTCTGATAATGTGCCAACCTTTCAACTTACCCCAAAATCAATCTAACCCTTCCCTCCCACATACCCCTCCAGTTTTCCTTTATCTGTGAGCCTACTGAAGAACCTCTTGAAAGTCAACAATGGATTTGCCTCCACAACCACCCAGCTCTGCGTTCCATGCACTTTCCTATTTCTGACATTACCCTAAACTTTCCTCCAGTCACCTTAATAGTAACACTCCACCTGTGAATCTACTGGGGTCATCTGTTGTGTCTGGTGCTCCCAATGCAGCCTCCTCTACATTGGTAAGACCCGTTGTAGACTGGGTGACTGCATCGTCAAGCACCGTCGGGCTAAGACCGAACTTCCCAGTAGCTGAACATTTTAATTCCCATTCCCACTCCCACTTTGACATGTTGGTCCAAGCAGCATCCTGGTACATCTCCTCTGCACCTTCTCCAAAGCTTGTGCATCTTTCCATGATTCAATGGTTTCAAAGTACATTTATTATCAAAGCACTGTACTGCCCTGAGGTTCACCTTCTCCGCAGACAGCTACAAAATAAATAAAACAATGCAATCCATTCAAAGAGAAATATTGCACAAATGGCACCAAGAACATCAACCTCCGAGAGAGAGAAAAAAAAACATATAAAAAAATTGATGAGAAATGGAGTCGATCATGGGCTCTACCCCATTTCTAAGCTTCTTGGCCTTGAGGGCACTCAATTCCAGGAGACAGCGAAGTGTCAGATCGCTAAATTGGACTGAAAACACACCATTAAACAGTAGATCACAGGCTCCAATGGTACCACAACCTCATTTAAAAGAAAAAGAAGATGGAAAAGAAGAGAAAGAAACAGTTTCATGGACCATCTGAAGGATGTTGCCCATGGTAGCATTGTTTGCTGGCACCATCTTCTTCCTGACGAGGTGTCACAACTGAACATAACAATCCAGGTGTGGTTGAACCAGAGTTAATTTTTACTACATGTGTTTTTATTTGTACTTAGAGATACAGAGCAAAATAGGCTCTTCTTGCTGTTCGAGTCGAGCTGCCCGGCAACCCCCAATAACCCCGATTTAACCTTAACCTAATCACAGTACAGTTTACAATGGGGACAAGGTTCAAACATCAGAGGTGCAAAGGGACTTCAGAGTCCTTGTGTAAGACTCCCAGAAAGTTAATTTACAGGTTGAGTCTGTGGTAAAGAAGGCAAACACAATGTTGGCATTTATTTCATAGAAAACCTGGAGCACAATACAGGCCCTTCAGCCCACAAAGTTGTGCCGAACATGTCCCTTCCTTAGAAATTACTAGGCTTACCTATAGCCCTCTATTTTTCTAAGCTCCATGTACCTATCCAAAAGTCTCTTAAAAGACCCTATCGTATCCCCCTCCACCACCATTGACAGCAGCTCATTCCACACACTCACCACTCTCTACATAAAAATCTTACCCCTGACATCTCCTCTGTACCTATTCCCAAGCACCTTAAACCTGTGTCCTCTTGTGGCAACCGTTTCAGCCCTGGGAAAAAGCCTCTGACTATCCACACGATCCATGCCTCTCATCGTCTTGTACACCTCTATCAGGTCACCTCTCATCCTCCGTCGCTCCAAGGAGAAAAGGCCGAGTTCACTCAGCCTATTCTCATATAAAAGCAAGAAGATAATGCTGAGCTTTTAAAAGACATTAGTCAGGCCGCTTTTGGTGTATTGTTAACAGTTTTGGGCCCCATATCTCAGAACGGAATTGTTGTCATTTGAGAGAGTCCAGAGGAAGTTCCCGAGGATGATTCTGGGAATGAAAGGGTTACTATATGTGGAGCATTTGGCAACTTTGGGCCTGTACTCACTGGAATTTAGAAAAGTGTGGAGGAATCTCATTGAAACCTACCAAATGTTGAAAAGACCAGATAGGGTGGATGTGGAGAGGATGTTTTCTATGGTGGGGCTATCCAGAACTAGAGGGAACAGCCTCAAAATTGAGGGGCAACCTTTTAGAACAGAGGTAAGGAGGAATATTTTTAGCCAGATAGTATAAATCTGTGAAATGATCTTCCACAGTCTGTGATGGGGGCCAATCCATGGGTGTATTTAAGGTGAAATTTGATTGTTTCCTGATTGGTCAGGGCATCAAAGGATATGGTGAGAAGGCAGGTGTATGGGGGTGAGTGGGATCTGGGATCAGCCATGATGGAATGGAGGAGCAGACTCGATGGACTGAATGGCCTAATTCTGCTCCTATTGCTTATGGTCTTATGGGCTCACCCAGTATGTCTTTGGACTGTGGGAGGAGACTGAAGCATCTGGAGAAAACCCACACATTCCACAAAGACTCCTTACAGAGGATGTCAACACATTTTAAGCCTTCTTCACCACTGTATCAACTTTGGGGGATCTATGGACCAGGACTCCAAGATCCCTCTGATCCTCCACACTGCGAAGAATCCTGCCATTAACCCTGTACTGCACCTTCAGGTTTCAACCTTCCAAAGTGAATCACTTCATACATTCCCAGGTTGAACCCAGTAGGCATGGACCTCCAGGCAGAAGATACTCCACCTACAACCATGCCCTGCTTTCTGTGGGCAAGTGCCACTTCCAAATCCAGGCAGCCAATATTCCCCATATCCTGTGTCTCCTGATCTTTTGAATGAGCCTGCCATGGGAAATCTTGTCAAATGCCTTACTAAAATCCATATGCACCACACGTATAGCTCTGCCTTCATCGACATGTTTTGTCACCTCCTCAACAAATTCATTCAGGCTTGTGAGGCATGACCTACCCCTCACAAAGATATGTTTGCTATTCCTAATCAGATGATGCTTCTCCAAAAGCTTGTAAATCCTGGCTGCAAGAATCCCCTCCAATAGTTTCCATGACAGAGACATAAGAGTCATTGATCTATAATTACTTGAATAAAGGAATAGCATTTCCTACCTTTCAATCCTCTGGCACCATTTCTGTGGCCAGCAAGGACACAAGGATTATGGTCAAAGGTGCAGCAATCATTTCCCTAGCTTATCTGTGGTATATCCTGTCCAGCCCCAGGGACTTATCTATTCTAATGTTTTTCAAAAGTTCCAACATGTTCTCTTTCTTAACCTCAGTATGTTCCAGCATATTAGCCAGTACTATGCTAACATCACATTCATCAAGGTCCCCTTCCTGGTGAAAACTGAGGCAAATTACTCATTAAGGACTTCCCTTACTTACCTTCCAACTCCAAGTACATGTTTCATCTTTTATCCCTGCTCAGTCCTACTCTCACCCAAGGCTATGCTAATCTGCAGATATGTGCGCTCTTTGTCATTTTCATCTAACCCAGAACATACGTTTTTCCCTGTATGCCGTCAAGTTAAGAGCAAACAGCTTTGGAGGGAAAATCATGTTTCAAAAACAAAGCAGGGCAGAAAAGATAACTATTCTAACAGAATATAAGAAATTAGAAGTAAATAATCTCGAGCAAAAGGAAATCCTGAATGAAACTCTGTATTTTAATGGACAATTTTGGACAATGCGAATGTAAATATTTTAGTGCAATGGAAATTGTTTGACAGTATTTGAGAGAACACTTCCCTGGAACGTTGCAGCTCAAACAAACACCAACATGTTTTGTCAGGTATCAATAAAGTGCAAACTCCACCATGGCTGGTCTCAAGCCCGGCCATGAAAGGAGGATGGTTGGGACATGGGGCTAGCAACCCATCCTGTATACAACCCAGAGCTACAGAAACACCATCAGAAGCTCCAAAGACCTCATCCCAGGAAGAGGAGGGATCGACCAAGATGGTGGGCTACACTTTGGGGCAACTTGAAAGTCTGGCCCAGGACAGAGGACTCTGGTGAGCTACTGTAGGCAGCCTATGTCCTATAGGGGTGATAGGCTTAAGAAAGTAACTAAAGTGCAAATGGAACAGTTCATAGCTTTCACGTGTAGAGTATCTCATCTACAGGTGCACAGAGACTTGATAAATAAAATAATATCAATGACTTCTGAAAGTATCCCCATTATAGCTGCTTCAGAAATTGATATTGTTAACTGCCCCTTACCAAAACTTTACACAGTTTATTCATTCCAACCCAAGTGTGAAAGCATGGACAAGTACTATGGTGCATTGTACTATGGTGCAGGACCTGTACAAAATGCTATTTGGCCAGATATTTGCACAAGCATTTTATCATCACTTTTAGCACTATTAAAAATTTTAATGTCTGAGGAAACAGGCTGTTTTACAAAGCTACCAAACAACCTAAATCCCTCCAGCCCAATTATTTCTGATTCCGTTTTCTTCCAGGTGACACATTGCAGCAGGATAATTCTATAAATAGAACAATACACAATTAACTTATTTAAAGGTAGGCTCCAAATCCAGGAGATCCTAAACATTTATGCCGACATTCAATATGATAAATACCCATTAATAATTTGTCATATTATTAAATTGTTAATGGAATAAAGATGATTTAAGTTTTCTTTTTATTGACAATAGCTACTCTCTGAATTTCACCTCACTGCCACACCACTAACATGGGATAAACCAAAATTTCTCTCTAGAATTGAGGATTATTTTATTTATATTTGATTACTTGGTGGTCCAATCATAAAAGTCAACTTTTGCTGATGAGATTTATTTCTACCTCTGCATGCTGAGGTTGTTTGTCTCTGAGCTTTCTGCATATATGGAACTAGAACAACAGTTAATGATTATTGTTCCCATTTGTAATACTTGGGATGGATATGATCTAGGATTATCATTAAAAAGTGCAATAAGGTAGAATAATTAATAGGAATTACTTCTGTTTTTTCTTCTGCTTTTATTTCTTTATTTTGATTTATTTGTCTCTGCTACTATAATTTTCTGCTTTAGATATTTGTGCTGCATGTCAACAGGCAGAAAATTTATTTACCACAGTATATTGCATACTCAACAATCTCCTCGTCGCACAAAGTGATGTATTGAAAGAGGCAGAAGTTCCGGTTCCAAAGTCTGAGCTTTTGCAAAGCTAAAACCTGGCACTTTCTTCACAAACAAGGGAAAATCTACAGACACTAGAAATCCAAGCAACACCCACACGCAATGCTGGAGGAACTCAGCAGGCCAAGCAGCATCTATAGGAAAGAGTACAGTCCTGCTGAAGGAACTTGGCCCGAAACATCTTCTCTACACTTTTCCATAGCTGACCTGCTGAGTTCCTCCAGCATTTTGTGTGTATTACCTGGCACTTTCTTTACTTTTTTTGTTCAGAGTGCTTCAAATCTTTGAAGTTTGTTACTCCATCGAGCTGTGGAGGTAAACATATTCAAAAAGGAGATATACATGAACTATAGGGGAATCAAGGAATAGAGCAGGAATAGCAGGAACTTTGGATCAGCAATGTTATGGATTGATGAACCAACCTTGGGGGAACAATTGGCCTATTCTTGTTTTTAAATGGAATAATGCTTTTGAGTTCCTCTGTGCCACTGGTTATCTTCAGGAGACTTGTCGAGAGTGATAGTGACTCCTGAAGAGACTATCAACTCTTGTATCTATTCTCAATTCCTTCTGCCCAGTGGCTTGCAGGTTATAGTGACTTTCGAAACTAATAATATGTGAAGATTGCATGGGTCTTTGGAGCTGCAAGTAGACTATGAACAGCTACTGAAAGTCTTCAGTAAAGTACAGGAAATACCAAACTACCATTAGCCTTTGAGCGAAGATTGTCTTCCAAAATCATTAGCAGTCGCAAGGTGAAGTCAGAGGTACCATATTAAGTAATTATTTATTTCCCCTGATTTATATTAACTAAGTTGGCCATGAAGATATGAAGCTATTGGATTTGTTGCCTTTATGGTAAAATGAAACCAGCGCAAAGTGAGCACTTTACTACAAAATGCTAGTGACTAGGAGGGCTGGGATATTGTTCTAACATTGTATTTGACCTAAACCAGCATCAGGTACGCAATTTACAAATCGTAACCACCATGTGAATGAATTTGATCAAGGAGACAATGGGATAGATTTTGACTTCTCTGAAAGGTGGAAACTGTTAACAACACCACTGACCCCATCCCCCCCCCCCCCCCCACACACACACATCGATACCTGGCGCTTTTTCATTTTATTAGATCATTTTTTCAGATCACCTATCAAGCATGCAGGAAAAGGTTCCCCCCAGCTTTTAATTGACCTGTGGTCTTGGATAAGATGTAAGTATGGCACTGGTTTTGTGAACCTTTGTGTGTGGGTTCCTCAATTATTTACTAGGGTTCTCAAACTGATGATAAAACAAATTGCTTTTTTAACCTGGTTGGCAGCTGTCAGTCATGTTTGCCTACTTTGTGAGTAGATATTTGGTGTGGCATTGGGAGAATTCATTAGTCTCTACATACTAGCGCTTTCCCATCTCTCCCTACCCTAACACAAACATCTTGCATTTAAAGGAAGATTTTCCATTTTTAATCATTTTAAAATTTTCTAATCAGCACTGAAGTACTTGTGAAATGTTCATTTTCCGATCCAATCTGATCAGTGAACTGAAGTAATGCCATGGCCTTTAATATGGATACTGATGTGTTTTTTAATTAATAGTGACAATTCATTCAGTGCAAACAGCATCATTGAGATATAGAATATTACAGCACAGAAACAGGCCATTCACCCCATCTAGTTCATGTGGCTCACTCAACTATAATCCTGTAATTTCAAGATAATAAACTGCAGTGTTTATTATCTTGAGGTTATAGGATTACATTCAAATGGATCACATGGTGCATTGTCGATCATTCAGAGGTTAGATCCCTTTATGGGATGCACTATCTGAACGATCAGCAATGATTATGAGAAAAACTTAAAGTGAAATTAATTGCATAATGGAAAGTGAAATTAGAAAAAATGACCTTATAAACTTGCACTCGACCAATGGGAGGAAGGAGATTAATAAAATTGTTATGCACTAGGCTATTTCCAAGGAAACATAACATAACATTGACGAATTACAGAATATAGCAATTTTAACTATTGCAAGAATTGCATATGAATTACCAGATTCCTCAGTGAGTTCTTTTTTAATTGCAATATTTTAAAGCTGACCAGGTGAGTGATGGTTCTCTATTCTTAGTGAAAATAACTAGTTGTGTGAAGAATTTATCGGGGCCTGCAAACGGTGAAGGATTCCTCAGTTTGGCTGATGTGTTATAATTTTATGCCTCATTGTGTATGAATCCCAAATTGCTTTTGCAATTTAATGGTCTCCTAAACATGAGGTAAAATATTGTTGGTAGAAAGTATTGTGGCCTTGGGCCAATTTCATATTTGTTTTCACAGCACTGAAGGAGCCCATTTGACCCAATAAATTTATGCTGGTTCTCAGGGTCCTATTATACTGCGTATTTTCCTGAATCCCTAGTCTCTCTCACTTGCGCAACAGCTCCCTGATTTTCCTGCCACCCACTTATTCGACTGGTAATTTTCAACAGCAATTAACCTACCCATTGGGACACGTTTAGGAATGTGGGAGGAAAGCAGAGAGACTGCAGGAAGCACATCACAGACAAAACGTTCAATCAGCCCACCGACAGCACCAGAGTTTAGGATTGAACCCAGAATGCTGGAGCTGAACAGTAGCTACAATAACTGCTGTGTTGCCTCTATGCATTCTATTATCTTAACATTTATACCACAATGCCACTATTTATCTTGCTACAAAACAACAAACTTTATGAAATACGTTTGCCAGTGATAATGAAACCAGATTCTGGAGGTAATGCTGACCTAAGTTGTTTTTAAGCTCACAAGTTATGAACGTCACTGGCAATACCAGTATTTCTTGTCCCTAATTTCAGAAGCAGTTATGAGTCAACTACACTTGTGAGTGGAATGCAGGCCAGACCACACTGAGATGAGAAATGTCATTTTACTGAGCAGCATCAATAAAGCAGATGGGTTCTTTTGGCGATCTGATTATTTCCATTACCAAAACTAGCTTTTCTTCAAAATCTGGTTTTGCTTTGCCACTTGAATTTAAATTAAACTTGCATCACTGAACGGATGGCCTCAGACTCAGGCTGTTCTCCTGCAAATCAACCACTATACTTCGATACGCTGGGAGCAGCGGTCTAGGCTCCTGGGTTTAAAACCAGAACCACATTTCTTGAAGGTTGATACAGCACCAAAACCTGTGAGAGGATCAAAAATATCTCTAACAACCAGGTATAAACTAGATCTATAATGGAAAGCTTTTTAAAAATTTACAGATACTGGAAATACAAAATAAGAACAGAGAATGCTGGATTTTTCTTTGGTTGTCCATCGGAATCTGATGACGATGTCCACTCCTTTAACGGTGAGATCTTTGATGACTATACAGTCCTATCCTGGACCCACAAGTTATATTGCAGGTGGGACATGTATATGTGTTAGTGGTGGTGGTGGTGATGGCAACCATGGCTGCATTTCTCCTGGCTCTCTTCTGCTGACTTCTGGTTGTTCTTTCCATCTTCAGAATATGAACCCCGTCCCGACACAGCTGTCGCCAAGTGTTACGGTCAGCAGCAACATCCTCCAGGTCCTCGGGTCTGATCTTGCACTTCCTTAAAGCATTCTTCATCTGATCCTTATAGCATTTCTTCAGCCCTCCAGCTGAGCGATGACCATGATGTAGCTGGCCGTATAACACTCTGCGGGGTAGCCGACATGGGGCATCCTGAGAAGAAGAAGAATCTAGCATTTTCTGTTCATATTTACAGACACTGGAAATATAAAATAAGAACAGAGACTGCTGGATACTCGTTGAAAGTCAGGCAACATCTGTGGAGAGGGACAAAGAGTTAATGTTTATGTTGAATATCTTTCATTTGGTTTATAATCATTTTCAATGTATGTATATATTTTATGTTAGCTATATCTCAGTGCTGAAAGAATAAAAGGGTATTAGACAGAAATCCTTTTGTTTGAAAAGACAAAAGGGAGTATTAGATGGGATTACATTTAATTCTGACATAATCATACAGTTTTATGTCCCTTCAGGCCTATTCATTGTTTCGTACATCCATAGAAACACAGAATCCTAGCAATGTACACTCAGTGGTCACTTTATTAGGTACAGGAGAGAATCCCAGTGTGGCCTTCAGCTGCTATAGCCCATCCACTTCAAGATTTGATGCTCTTCTTCACACCACCGTAGTAACACCTGATTATTTGAGTAACCATCACCTTCCTGTCAGCTTGAACCAGTCTCCTCTGACCCTTCTAATGAACAAGGCATTCTCACCACAGAACTGCTGATCACTGCATGCTTTCATTTTTTTTTCACCACTCTCTGTAAACTCTAGAGGTACTTGAGGGTGAAAATCCCAGAACTGTTTCTGAGATAGTCAGAAACAGTCTGAGATACTGTTAATCACTTAGATCACGTTCCTTCCACATTCTGATGTTTGGTCTGAACAACAGCCTCTTGACCATGTCTGCATACTTTTATGCATTGAGTTGCTGCTACATAATTGGTTAATTAGGGATCTATTACTGAGCATGTATACTTAATAAAGTGGCCTTTGAGTGTACAGAACTGATAAAACCCCTTCTCGCTCACCTCAACCATATGACGGTAATATCTATTTACACAAATAGGAGTTCGTATTCTCCTATGTCTGTCTTATCCAAGGAAATTTACAATTGCTTTTTCAATGCTGTGATTGCATCTTTTACAACTTCACCTGGCAGCTTATCTCCGTGAAAAACCTACACCTCGAGCCAAGTTGCTGGGATGGTTTATGGGGGGTGCAAACATTCCAGATACTGAACTTCATATTACAGATTGGAAGATGCATGTTTATTTTAAAGCAGGATAGCCCTTTCACACTGGTTACCATATGAATTTTAATGAGGGGGCTATTACTAGATTACTAGAGATCAAGCTCTGCTCTACTCAATACCTCTCAATATAGTAGCAAAGTCTACAACATTATATCAAGTTCAAACTAGTTTCTGTAGTATATGCTGCTTTTAAAGGGCCATCAAACTTGTATAAAGTGCAGAAACTTGAAGACTAGTTGCATTAAAATTGGTATTCCTCTGACAACCTCCAATATTAATGGGTTCCTGCCCTTCACTCACTCCTGATAGATCACTAAGTTAGTTAAAATAGCTGTCATATTCCCATGAATGCAAATGCTGCCATGACACCGATTCCGTCGTTCTGAAAACCCATGTGTGGCCATTTTGTAAATTAACCTTGGCCATTTATCCAGTTGTGCTTTTTCCTTGCTTGAATCTCAATAAACATCACATCAAGGCCCAGGTTGTGTTCCTTACTACCAAAAGCATGAAAGATTAGTCCCAGATTATATTGAGGATGGTAGATCCTCCCCTCGTGATGCTGTTGTCAGATCACTTAGGGAGCCTAACACTAACCACAGGATTCATGGTGGAAATTGCTGACAGGCACATTGTAAAATGAGTCCTGTGGGTTTTGGTGGGTGGACTTTTGAGACCTTTGTAAGTATCGGGACAATCTAAGAAATGTCCTGATTTCCTGTATTCAATTATAGTCTCCAAATGTGTTTGATTTGGTTGGAGAGCTGCCTGAATTGGATACAAAAACAGAATGTGTCTTCAGTTATGTTAATTAAAAACAGTGGGGTTAGTAATGATGATACTACAGAAACAGACAAGAGGTCATGAATTTAAATCCCACTGAGGGAATATAGGGGAGTGAATTCAATAAAATTGGCTAACTTGTGCGCTGGCAGTGGAACAATTCACCATACACACTGCCAGGATTTCATAATCTGACTCACAACCCCGTGGGGGAGAGAACAAGCCAAACTTCTCTCATTTGGTTTACACATGACTCCAGTCAAACTCTAGATTCTTAGTGCTTTCTGGACCTGCCAACGCCACCGAAATCCCTGCAGCTAATCCAGCCGCCAAGCTAATGCACACGGCTTATTAATAGATCGTTGACTCATCCAAAAAGAAACCCAGGGGCATTCGTCTTGCACTCATAAAGAGGAAAAAAATTCACTGCAATAGTTTCTGACAGAATTTTGGTTATTAACAGCCTTATGTTTCTATTAAGGATGTCAGTCATCATTATGAAGAAAACAGGAGGTAAATTTTAGACGTAAAGCATTGTAATATAAGGCACTATGGTAATGAACATTGCAGCATAGTTGTGTGGGACTAAGTACCTCAGGAAAATCAGAACTTTGGGATATGTTTTATAATCTGATGAGTTATCAGACCTCTTACAGAATGGAGGGCAGTGTTTGCATTTCAATGCCACTGTCCAGCACTCTCTGTCAGTCATACTACCAATTGTGTCATGAACTTATGCTACCTTGCTCAACTTTCAGTTAAATCCTTCCAACATCATGCTGCATGCAGGGGTTTCTTTCAGTGTGGGCAGATTCCATCTTGTGTTAACTGTTGATATCCACTGCAGTGTTTGCTTTGTCCAATTGGAGAAACTTGGTTGCAGGTCCACAACTGATCTGTGGTTTCACCAGGGTCTCCCAGTCCTGCATTGTATCAATTAATTACTGAAGACAATGTATGGAGGCCAGAAAACTTGAATGTTTGTATGCTGTAAAGCAGTAGAGTTGGTAATGTACTCACAGTGGCCACTTTATTAGGTAAACTGATGCACATGTCTGTTAATGCAAATTTCTGATCAGTCACTCAATGGATAAACGCATGCAAACATAGTCAAGAGGTTCAGTTGTTGTTCAGATCAGACATCAGAATGGACTGCAGATCTCCTGGGATTTTCAAGCACAACAGTCTCTAGAGTTTATAGAGGATAGTGTGAAAAACAAAAGAAACATCCAGGGAGCCTCAGTTTTGTGGATGACAATGCCATGTTAATGAGAGAAGTCAGAGGAGAATGACGAATGGTCCATGCTGACAGGAAAATGACAATAACTCAAATAACCACATGTTACAACAGTGGTGTGAGGAAGAGCATCTCTGAACACACAACATGTTGAACCTTGAAGTGGATGAGCTACAGCAGCAAAAGACCATGAACATACGCTCAGTGACCACTTTATTAGGTACAGGAACTACCCGATAAAGTGGCCACTGGGAGCATAGTTACTCCATCTTTGTTACTAATGTACTTTGTTCTGGGTCTCAAATTAACATCTAGGGCAGGGATTTGATTTTAAATACTCAGGCACGAATTTTATTCTGAGGGTGCGCCCTCAGGTCCTAGACTCGCCCACTAGGAAAAACATCCTCTCATTGAGTCCTAAGCAGGCGACAAGGCAGCCCTAACAACAGCGAGGGTTCTGGACCATCAGAGGGGCAAAGCGTGCACATGCCCAGCGAATCCACAGCCACTTCCAGGACAGTGGCGACATGTGGCGCATGTGGGAGGGTATCCAGGGCATCACCAATTACAATACAACATCACCTGATTGTGTGGGTGATGTCTCCCTCCCAGATGCGCTGAACAACTTCTACGCTCATTTTGAGGTGGAATGTGACATGGCGGCGAGGAAGACGGTTCATCTTTGCTGGGTGGGGTGAATTGAAACAATAAGAGTCACCCGAAGTGTCAGTAACCTGCATCATATCAAAGTACAAACCCACTATAAACGTCAGAGATTGTTTGTGAACTGGGAACTGCTAGAATTTGTTGTTTGATTTGCACCACTCTGTTGCTTGGCTTGTGCAAGTAGAATCTTGCCCTCAGCCACTTTCTCCCCAAATAGCTTCAGTTATTTTCAAGAATTTCCTTAATTTGCACATTAAACTTAGTGGAGAGTGTTGAGTGATTAGCAGAGCAAGTACCTTCCTAAAGATAAGATCGTTGTTGTGATCCTCTCTAACACAGGAATTGAATTAATTGAGATCATGGAGTCTTATTACTTCAAGTGGCAAATTATACTTAATAGAGCTGGAATTATTACATTTTTTTCTTTCAGTCCCTACTTCCAATGCTTGAATTAATGCTATTTTATTCTTTTTCTCAGTCATTCCTGTTGCTTGCAAAAATCAGATCACATTTCACTTGAGGTTCCAGCTGTCTCTTACCTCTCTTTGTGATGTTTATTAGCAGTCACTTTCAGAGTATCCTAGTATGGAACTGCAGGAAAATGCGTAGCTAATGGATACCCTGCTCCAACGTGATCTGGTGCCCTCTACAATGCCTTGTACACATCCTCTACAAATGTTTCAGTAGCTGTAACGTTCTCCTTCGGGTGTAACGAAACGCCGAATTTAACGTCCGGATAAACCACAGTTAATAAGAACCAGATCACAGTAAGATTAACCATTTACTGTTCACTCTTCACATTAACATATGGTGAAAACTGTTGATAAAACAATACAGGATTGATACAGTATTTGTTCCTTCCTTAATATCACATTTCAAGTGTAAATACTTGCAAAGGTGACTATAACTACATTACACTAAGGTGCAGTATACAGGGAGAGTTTACCTGCTCCATTCACTACTTTAAATACACTTCCATGCAAACTATCCGCGACTCTTTAACTAACGAAAGCATAAACATTATCTACCGTCGTTACCTCTAACAGGATCAGCATTAACATCTTAGTTCAATATATCGATTATCTATTAACTTACAGCGTTGCTCTCACTGTGATTTCTCATGCCTGCAAAACTGCTTGTGCTCAGGTGAGCCTCGTGGAAAGCCCCCACCCTCGCGCTGATTTCAAACCGGTGTTTTCCCACAAGATGCGGCGAAACCGGATGTGACGTCATCGCATGCCGATATATTTTACATGCAATGAATACACTTTAAACACTTCTAATTCTAACTAGAAAATACTATTGAATGAATTACTAAGCGAAAATATTATAAACTAAATAACTGTCGTAAAGACAGCACACTCCCCGCTTGACCTTCGTAAGGTCACAATGAGCAGAGTACAAAACTTAGTCTCTTAATCAGTCATTGGGTAGAAGTAGAATAACTTCTGTAACTGGCCTTTGGTAAATTTTCACATCGCCTTGGTCGGTAGTCTTCAATTCGATCTTCCTGACATGTCCATCCTCGCTAGGGAATGTAGCAGTGATTCTGGCCGTTGGCCAGCTGTTGCGGGTGGCTTGCTTGTCCCTGAGCAGGACTAAGTCTCCAACTTGAAGATTCCTACGGGGTTCTGTCCACTTTCGTCTCTGTTGCAACGAGGGTAGATATTTCTGTCTCCAGCGGGACCAGAACTGATTTGCCAGAGCCTGGACTTGTCTCCATTGCTTTGTGTACAAATCCTTGTCTGAGAAGTCTCCTGGTGGAGGAGGTGCTCCTGCCTTCTGCGTAAGGAGCGTTGATGGCGAAAGTATAAAGGGGTTTTCTGGGTCAGAAGACACAGGTAGGAATGATTGTGCGTTTATAATGGCTGTGACCTCTGCCATTAGGGTGCACAGTACCTCGTGGGCCAATCGGGTGCGTTGCTGCATCTCAGGTTTCCTTTTCCGGGTTTTCCGTAAGGACGTGAACCGTTTGACTGCCTGCTCTTTGTTATCTGGTGAGCGCTGGCGTGGTTCTCTGATTGGCAATGGGGCAACCCCATTATTTGCTTCATCTCTGAAGACCTTGGTGTCTTTGATTTTTAAAGAAATGGTATCTTGAGCTGATTGTGCAAGTTTGTTGTCATACTTCGTTAGAGCGAAGACTGACTGGCCCAGCGACTCGTCGCTTGCCTCGCGCTTGTTAACGCCTTGTTGTGCTTCCTTGATGCACGGGACACTCGGGCAGGGTTGAAAGATTGAATGGCGGCCACTCTCTAGCACATTGGTCTTGAGTGTGTTAACCATCGGTTTGTGTACGTCACCGAGACACACCTCTCCTATCACCACCCAGCCCAGATCCAGACGTTGCGCGAAGGGGGCGTTGAGTGGTCCATTGATCTGCTGCCTAACCTTGTGTACCTGGATAACATCTCTTCCTAATAGCAGGAGTATTTCCGCTTTCGGATCCAGTTCTGGGATGTGTTTGGCGATGTGGTGGAGATGCGGCTGGTGTAGCACCGCACTTGGTGTCGGGATCCCAGCGCGGTTATTCATGATTTCATTGCACTCTAAGAGCGGAGGGAGACAGATGACGACTTTACCATCCAGGGACTCGATCTGGATGCCTTCTGCCTTCCTTCCTTGGGTTTCCATGTTGCCTGAGCAAGTTTTGAGGTAGTATGGGAACCGCTCACTCTCAATGTTGAACAATTTAAAGAACTCTGGACTGACTAGTGAACGATTGCTCTGATCATCCAGAATCACATAGGCTTTGATGGCCTTGTCTTTGGCTCCTTTAGGGTACACCTTAGTGAGGCAGATCTTGGAACAAGAACGACTTGACTGAGCTTGACCGCAAACTTCTGTACAGTTCGTGCTGACAGCTATTGACCTAGAGTGAGCCTCTCCCTCCCCGCCGTCCTGTTGTGGGGGTGAAGGAGCGCTCTCGGTTTGTGGTGACAGGTCGGGATGCATGGCCTCGACGTGATCTGGGCTGCCACATTCCGGACACTTCACGGCGATCGTACACTCTCTGGCGAGGTGAGAGGTTGAGGAACAGCATCTAAAACATATTCTTTTCTCCTTGAGAAGAGCCGTCCTCTCTTCAAGGGGTTTTTCCCTAAACATTCTGCATGCTTTCAGGGGGTGAGGTTTGTTATGCAATGGACAATACTTGCCAGGGTCGTTGTTAGTTGTAAGGGCTTCGGTCTTGAGCACTGACACGGGTTTATCAATGTTGAAAACATTCGAAACGGATCTGCCTGGCTTGGTGTAAATCGAACTGCTTCCTGGACCTACAAGGCTAGGGTCGTTTCGCCTCTTCGCCTCCTTGCACACAAACCTAGTGAGGAGCTCAAAGGGAGGAAATCGACCATCGTGGTCTTCCTTGTACTCTGAGGCAACAGTCAGCCACTTGTCCTGCAGCCCAAATGGAAGTTTGTCCACAATTGGTCTAATCCCGGATGGAGTATCTAGGAATACTAAACCAGCTGAATAGCCATCTTCTTTGGCGCCTTGGATCTCCATGAGTAAATCTCCGAATTCTCTTAACTTAAAGTGATCTTTGGCTGACACCTTAGGAAAGTTTCCCAGACGTCGATATAGCGCCGCTTCAATAATGTCGGGGGCCCCATATCTCTCCCAAAGTCTCTCCCACGCTTCGCTTAAGGCTAGCTCAGG
Source organism: Hypanus sabinus (assembly GCF_030144855.1). Classification (NCBI taxonomy): domain Eukaryota; kingdom Metazoa; phylum Chordata; class Chondrichthyes; order Myliobatiformes; family Dasyatidae; genus Hypanus; species Hypanus sabinus. Next base: position 176,815,862 of record NC_082707.1, read on the forward strand.
TTTGTTGATGTACACTGAACGCATGCGTCTCACCTGGTCGCGTGATTCTTTCCCCAGCCATTTCGCCATAAGGTCCAACCTTTGGGTTGCACTGAGCTGGACCCCGTCAATCACGTTGGTGAATGTGGAGAGCCAAGCACGGTAATTTTCGGGTTTATCGTCAAACTGGTACAGTCCCGAAGTGACGAGATCCCGTCGTGCTAAATACTGCAGCGTGGGATCGGCTGCAAGCGGCATGCGGGCTGGAGAAGTACGTTGGCGCCCGTATGACTGAGAACGCACGTTTCTCATGGAATTTGCCATCCTGGATTCAACCTCCGCGTCTCTTCACATCGAACTTTGTAACTTTGGTGTCAAAGTATATCGGTTGTCAGCTCTTTCATTCTTGACTTCATCGCGGGGCCGCGAGGGTAAATTCTCTTCCTCGTAGCTGGGGAAGTTATCGAATAGGTATGGAGAGGGGAGACGAGCCTGCCTGTCTGCTTGATATTGTACATAGTCGCTCGTGCGTTCCAGTCTGGTCCTTTCCAAAGCAGAACTTGTTTCGGTCAGATCACGCGACCCTTCAGCTTCTTCTATGTACTCTGCTTCCACCCTGGCAGCTTCTCCTTCTCCTTCTAGCTGCAGCACATGCAACTCTGTCGATATTTTTGTCATTTCCAACTGGGTTTCGGCTTCTCTGGCGGCCTCTTCTCTTTGTCTGGCAGCCTCTTCTCTTTGTCTGGCAGCCTTTTCGGCTTCTTTGGTGGCCAGTTTCATTTTCAAAACTGCCTCTTGTTTGGCGTAATGCAGTCGCACCTTGGCGGCTTCTGCCTTGGCTCTTGCCTGTGTGGACTTACTTGATGTCGTTCTACTGCCCTTGTCGCTGGGCGCCATCGACTTGATCCCGGATCGAGCTGACATTGCAGCACTTGGAACACCTGTTAACGCCTGGGTGGGCTTACTTGATGTCGGTTTACTGCCCTTGTCGCTGGGCGGCGTCGACTTGATGCTGGATTGAGCTGACATTGCAGCACTTGAAACACCTGATAATGCCGCTTTTTCACTGTAACGTTCTCCTTCGGGTGTAACGAAACGCCGAATTTAACGTCCGGATAAACCACAGTTAATAAGAACCAGATCGCAGTAAGATTAACCATTTACTGTTCACTCTTCACATTAACATATGGTGAAAACTGTTGATAAAACAATACAGGATTGATACAGTATTTGTTCCTTCCTTAATATCACATTTCAAGTGTAAATACTTGCAAAGGTGACTATAACTACATTACACTAAGGTGCAGTATACAGGGAGAG